>NC_061508.1:100869757-100931584 GCF_022539505.1 Lolium rigidum | reverse complement strand
GTAAGAACTTTATAACTTCAGAGATGTGGCAATCATCAAAATCTAAATCATTACAATCTAAAGCAATGGGATTATCATCCCCAAGGTTGGAAAAAATTTCAGCAGCTTTATCACAGTGAGCTTATCAGCTTTAGCAGAGCTTCAGGTAATTTTGCGCGCTTTGCACTAGGAGTAGAAACATTGCCAACACCAATTATTTTATCATTGATAGTAGGAGGTGCAGCAACATGTGAATCATTAGCATTGCTAGTGGTGGTAATAGTCCAAACTTTAGCTACATTTTTCTCTTTAGCTAGTTTTTCATTTTCTTCTCTATCCCACCTAGCACGCAGCTCAGCCCATTAATCTTATATTCTCATTAATTCTAACTTGGATGGCATTTGCTGTAGTAACAATTTTATTTTCAATATCCCTATTAGGCATAACTTTCGATTTCAAAAGATCAACATCAGAGGCAAGACTATCAACTCTAGAAACAAGAATATCAATTTTATTGAGCTTTTCCTCAACCGTATTTGTTAAAGGCAGCTTTGTGTACTAATAAATTCTTTAAGCATGGCTTCAAGTCCAGGGGGTGTATTCCTATTATTGTTGTAAGAATTCCCATAAGAATTAGCATAACCGTTACCATTATTATAAGGATATGGCCTATAGTTATTACTAGAATTGTTCCGATAAGCATTGTTGTTGAAATTATTATTTTTAATGAAGTTTACATCAACATGTTCTTCTTGGGCAACCAATGAAGCTAATGGAACATTATTAGGATCAACATTAGTCCTATCATTCGCAAGCATAGACATAATAGCATCAACCTTATCATTCAAGGAAGAGGATTCTTCAACGTAATTTACCTTCTTACCTTGTGGAGCTCTTTCCGTGTGCCATTCGTAGTAATTAACCATCATATTATCAAGAAGCTTTGTTGCTTCACCAAGAGTGATGGACATAAAGGTATTCTCCAGCAGCTGAATCCAATAAATTCCGCGAAGAAAAATTTAGTCCTCGCATAGAAGGTTTGGATGATCATCCAAGTAGTCATCCATGGGTTGGGCAATTTTTAACCAGAGATTTCATTCTTTCCCAAGCTTGAGCAACATGTTCATTATCTAATTGTTTAAAATTCATTATGCTACTCCTCAAAGATATAATTTTAGCAGGGGGATAATATCTACCAATAAAAGCATCCTTGCATTTAGTCCATGAATCAATACTATTCTTAGTCCGTAGATAGCAACCAATCTTTAGCTCTTCCTCTTAATGAGAAAGGAAACAATTTTAATTTTATAATGTCACCATCTACATCTTTATACTTTTGCATTTCACATAGTTCAACAAAATTATTGAGATGGGCAGCAAGCATCATCGTAACTAACACCGTAAAATTGCTCTTCATGACAAGATTCAAGTAAAGCAGGTTTAATTTCAAAGAATTCTGCTGTAGTAGCAGGTGGAGCAATAGGTGTGCATAAGAAATCATTATTATTTGTGCTAGTGAAGTCACACAACTTAGTATTTTCAGGGTTGGCCATTTTAGCAATAGTAAATAAAGCAAACTAGATAAAGTAAATGCAAGTAAACTAATTTTTTTGTGTTTTTGATATAGCAAACAAGACAGCAAATAAAGTAAAGCTAGCAACTAATTTTTTTGTGTTTTGATATAATGCAGCAAACAAAGTAGTAAATAAAATAAAGCAAGACAAAAAACAAAGTAAAGAGATTGGGAAGTGGAGACTCCCTTGCAACGGTCTTGATCATCCCGCAACGGCGCCAGAAAATTTGCTTGATGCGTGTAGTTGACACGTCCGTTGGGAACCCCAAGAGGAAGGTGTGATGCGCACAGCGGCAAGTTTCCCTCAGTAAGAAACCAAGGTTTAATCGAACCAGTAGGAGTCAAGAAGCACGTTGAAGGTTGATGGCGGCGGGATGTAGTGCGGCGCAACACCGGAGATTCCGGCGCCAACGTGGAACCCGCACAACACAACCAAAGTACTTTGCCCCAACGAAACAGATGAGGTTGTCAATCTCACCGGCTTGCTGTAACAAAGGATTAACCGTATTGTGTGGAAGATGATTGTTTGCAGAGAAAATAGTAAAACAAGTATTGCAACAGATTTGTATTTCAGTATTAAAAGAATGGACCGGGGTCCACAGTTCACTAGAGGTGTCTCTCCCATAAGATAAAAGCATGTTGGGTGAACAAATTACAGTCGGGCAATTGACAAATAGAGAGGGCATAACAATGCACATACATGTCATGATAAGTATAGTGAGATTTAATTGGGCATTACGACAAAGTACATAGACCGCCATCCAACCGCATCTATGCCTAAAAAGTCCACCTTCAGAGTTATCGTCCGAACCCCTTCCAGTATTAAGTTGCAAAGCAACAGACAATTGCATTAAGTATGGTGCATAATGTAATCAATAACTACATCCTCGGACATAGCATCAATGTTTTATCCCTAGTGGCAACAGCACAACACAACCTTAGGGGTTTCTGTCACTCCCCCAGGTGTCAATGCGGGCATGAACCCACTATCGAGCATAAATACTCCCTCTTGGAGTTACTAGCATCAACTTGGCCGCAGCCTCTACTAATAACGGAGAGCATGCAAGATCATAAACAACACATATGAAATAACTTGATAATTAACATAACATGGTATTCTCTATCCATCGGATCCCGACAAACACAACATAGAGTATTACGGATAGATGATCTTGATCATGTTAGGCAGCTCACAAGATCCAACAATGAAGCACAATGAGGAGAAGACAACCATCTAGCTACTGCTATGGACCCATAGTCCAGGGGTGAACTACTCACTCATCACTCCGGAGGCGACCATGGCGGTGTAGAGTCCTCCGGGAGATGAATCCCCTCTCCGGCAGGGTGCCGGAGGAGATCTCCGTGAATCCCCCGAGATGGGATCGGCGGCGGCGGCGTCTCAGTAAGGTTTTCCGTATCGTGGTTTTTCGCATCAGGGGTTTCACGACGGAGGCTTTAAGTAGGCGGAAGGGCAGAGTCGGGGGGCTGACGAGGGGCCCACACCATAGGGCGGCGCGGGCCCCTCCTTGGCCGCGCCGCCTCGTGGTGTCGCCACCTCGTGGCCCCACTTCGTATGCTCTTCGGTCTTCTGGAAGGTTCGTGGCGAAATAGGCCCCTGGGTCTTCGTTTTGTCCAATTCCGAGAATATTTCGTTACTAGGATTTCTGAAACCAAAAACAGCAGAAAACGGAACCGGCACTTCGGCATCTTGTTAATAGGTTAGTTCCAGAAAATGCACGAATATGACATAAAGTGTGCATAAAACATGTAGGTATCATCAATAATATGGCATAGAACATAAGAAATTATCGATACGTCGGAGACGTATCACTATGCTCCCTGGCAACGGTGCCAGAAAACGGTCTTGATAACCCACAAGTATAGGGGATCGCAGCAGTCTTCACGGGTAGTAAAACCCAATTTATTGATTCGACACAAGGGGAGACAAAGAATACTTGAAAGCCTTAACAGCGGAGTTGTCAATTCAGCTGCACCTGGAAACAGAACTTGCTCGCAAGAGTTTATCGAGTAGTAACGGCTTTATGGCGATAGCGGTAGTGAAATAACAGCAGACAGAGTAACGAGAGACAGCAGTAGTGATTATAGTAAACAGCAGGATTAAAATACTGTAGGCACGGGGATGGATAACGGGCGTTGCATGGATGAGAGAAACTCATGTAACAATCTAGCAGGGCATTTGCAGATAATAATAAAACGGTGTCCAAGTACAAAGCAATCAATAGGCATGTGTTCCAATTATAGTCGTACGTGCTCGCAATGAGAAACTTGCACAACATCTTTTTTCCTACCAGCCGGTGGCAGCTAGGCCTCAAGGGAATCTGCTGGATATTAAGGTACTCCTTTTAATAGAGTACCGGAGCAAAGCATTAACACTCCGTGAACACATGTGATCCTCACATCACTACCATCCCCTCCGGTTGTCCCGATTTCTGTCACTTCGGGGCCATTGGTTCCGGACAACGACATGTGTATACAACTTGCAGGTAATACCATAAACAATGAATATCATGATGAAATAATAACATGTTCAAATCTGAGATCATGGCACTCGGGCCCTAGTGACAAGCATTAAGCATAACAAGTTGCAACAATATCATCAAAGTACCAATTACGGACACTAGGCACTATGCCCTAACAATCTTATACTATTACATGACCAATCTCATCCAATCCCTACCATCCCCTTCAGCCTACAGCGGGGGAATTACTCACACATGGATGGGGGAAACATGGCTGGTTGATGAAGAGGCGTCGGTGGTGATGATGGCGATGATCTCCTCCAATTCCCCGTCCCGGCGGAGTGCCAGAACAGAGACTTCTGGCCCCCGAGACGGAGTTTCGCGATGTGGCGGCGTTTTGGAGGGTTTCTGGCGACTTCGACTTCTCCCCGTGCGTTTTTAGGTCGAAGGCAATAAGTAGTCCGAAGGAGGGCGTCGGGGGCCAGCCGAGGCCGCCACACACTAGGGCCGCGCGGGCCCTCCCGGGCCGCACCGGCCTAGTGTGTGGGGCCCTCGGGCCCCCACTGGCTCGCCCTTCTGGCTCCGCCAATATTCTGGGAAAATAGGACCTTCTGCATAAATTCTGAGGATTTTCCTGAAAGTTGGATTTCTGCACAAAAACGAGACACCAAAACAGTTCTGCTGAAAACAGCGTTAGTCCGCGTTAGTTGCATCCAAAACACACAAATTAGAGGCAAAACAATAGGAAAAGTGTTCGGGAAAGTAGATACGTTTTGGACGTATCAGGGGGTCGTTCGTCCCCGTTGCCCTTGCAGTGTCTGCAGGAGGCGTCATCCTAAGGATATTCTAGAGATGACTAAACACCTTTGGTGGAATGGGTATATGCGTGACTACGACCCGCCGGTCGACTTTTCTCGGCACGAGCGTGATAGAGGTGAGGTGATGCGGCAGCAGATCGATGGCAATGAGAACGATGACATCTTAAACTTGCTAGATGATCTTCGGGATGCTGACATGCCAGATTTACCATGGGACGAACGATCCGAACCGGAGGAACCGCTCGAACAGGAGGAACCGCCTGAACCGGAGGGACCGCCACAACTGGAGGAACTTCCAGAGGAGGAACCTGAGCCAACCGCGAGGGCCTTCATTGATATGATGGCCTCAGCTAGGAGGCCTCTATACCCGGGTGGAAAAATGTGGTGACCCGACATACCACTGCATGGTGTAGTATGCAAGTCTGATATAACACCAATGAAACACAGTTCCACGGGTATTATATCGCTCAGAGTGGTACAACAGAAACATATGCGGGTCCAAGGCATGTCTATAGAATTACAACACAGACTCTTTACAAAAGATCATCACAGCCTCCTACTTTACAATGAGGTGAAACTGCAAATAAACTCCAGAAGAACGACTCGTAGTCTAGTCTTATCACGAACTCTATTTGTAGAGTATTTCACTAACTACAGAGGCTAAGAATAGACTCGAGCTAAATAGGAGCTAGGTTTAGGAAGCTAGTTCCCTTATATGGCTAAACTAGGTTTTCTTCTTGTTGGATGTGGTATCTGACTCCTCTGACGAGGTACCTGTCTCGTGAAGTAGTTGTTGACTCCTCGGTCTTCGAGTTGCACTGTAGATCCTCCTTCGATGCCTCCATATCTAAGAAGGGGATTTAAGAGTGGGATGAGTACGAGCGTACTCAACAAGTTCATTATAGGAAAGAGGTGTTTAATGCACTAGCTACAGCATTAGACCAGAAAGTCTAATACTAATGCAGGTTTTGATAACCATTTCTTCAAAAGGTTACTTTTATTCAGAAGAACTATGTCCGTCAGCCTTCACCGGTTTACTAGAACTTCATGGAGCTCCTTCTCGGCCGCGTTCGCAGTTCCATATCCCGGAACGAGGAGTGACGGGTCACGGTTCTTTACACTCTGCGGAGGTGTGTTGCTTTACCCATAAGAGATCTTAACCTTGGTGCCAACCGAGTCTAGTTCTCGTCCACACTTCCTTTGGTGTGAGGCCCGGTATAAGGTCTAGCCAATCATGTTCCTCCGCTACCTCGAACACCCACCCTTTGTTGCATGCCCCGACCCTGGGTCCTCGCCGGTCCCATTATTCCCACTCACGGGTGGACCCCGACCACGACGACAGTTTGGGATCGAACCAAACTCCTTCGCCGGTAGCTGCAACCCATCATAGACCGCAATACCGTGGGGACTTAAGGCCTCCCCAGCCAACCGCTTGCACTTCGAGCGACAAGTGTCTACGGACTATGCGTGGGGACTTAAGGCTTCCCCAGCCAACCGCTTGCCCTGACAGATACAAGTGTCTACGGTAAAGCGCATCCGTTGATGAACGAGAGGTGGAAACACTTTTGACTACTCCGTCCCACTCCGGATCTTATGGTTAACACGGGTATTACGGCACAAGAATCACTGGCGACATTTGTTGTTTAATCCTAGATGGATATAAGCCCGTGCAATGGAACCTCCACCATATCAACACAATCCATGGTTCCATTGCCCACCACATAGTCATATTCATAGTTATGAAAGTAGTGGTTTTGATTTTTATGCAATAGTGATAACCATAATACTTTGCAAGTAATTTGATAGAAATACTCAAATGACATGAGCAAGTGATGAACTTGCCTTTCTTGATCTGCAAGATTATGCAGGCAAGGTCTTCGATACGCAATAACTCCAAATTCTGAAATAGCATCATCGTCCGGTAGGGACGATGTTTAAAAGATTGGCAAGGATGCAATAATGCATAAGAATGAGATGCAATCGCTCTAAGCGTGACCTAACCCCGATGATTTAGGATCAGTGAGTTGTAATGATTGGTTTAGGGTGTGTTGCACTTTTAGAGTGATTCACATACAAGGTTATTATTCAGGTGTGATTACTTGGTATTATCAACAGGTAGACAATAAAGAATAATAATCAATTGAGCACACAAAGAATGATAATTGGCATAATGTTATCAAATAAAGAACAGTGGTCAGTTTTAGTACTAGATGGCATGGTTAAGGATTAATTATCATATACTTCAAAAGAATAACTTTTGAAGAACATGTTCTTTAATAAAGAACAAGTATGATAATTAGGTTGGTGGAGTTCTATAATTTATTATGGTTCCAAGTAGTTTTTGGAGTAAGTGTTAGATGGATCCTAACAAGGTTGGGTTCATTAATAACTAGTGGCTTGTAAGATTAAGATAAGGCTAGGCATCCTAAGCATTTGTTCCTACAAGGTTGCTATCAAGACTGGTTTACCTTGTTGGTGATAGCTAGCTAGGGTTTATAGGTCCTTATAAGCAGGGTTGATGATGGTTCTCTGTTTACTTCAAAAGAATAACTTTTGAAGAACATACTTCTTAAATAATAAGAAGTATATCAATTAGGTCGAGGTTGTTTAGGTTTGCTATTTAATTCCCTAAGTAAAAAATGGTTGATTATTAGATGGAATGGTTCCTAAGTATGTCACACTAATAGGGTTTGGTGGAATATAGTTATGTAATCTCAAGATTTGGCATAGTTGTTCCTAAGGTTCATCATATTGGTGTGATGCTAAATAGGAATGAATAAGGTTGATCATTTTGATGATAGGAACTAAAGTTTAGACTTAGGTGTTCCTATTTGATAATCTAGGTAGGATAGGGTCTAGGTTTGATTTAAATGAACACATGGGATGCTAATTAATAGTGATAGGGTTCCCATATTTTATGTAGATGGGAACAAGCATTGAGTTGTTAAATATGAGTCTATGATTACTAATGAAGTAACATGATCACATGTTACTTGGGGTTTTAGGTTTGGGAATAATTTAGGGTTCATATGAAGTAGTGGAACTAGGGTTTCTAATTGAATTAGGGTTTTGGTTTTACACATGAAATGATGAATTCCTATTTTCCTACCATATGGAACTAGGGTTTTCTAATTACCAAATAGTTCTATGGTTAATAACTTCAATTTAAAGTTGAAGTTATTAGTAACTTGTAAATTAATTGATATTGAATTTGGCATTTTATATTTTTTTTATTTAAACAATTAATAATTAGGGTAATAATTAGGGTAATTATTAACCAGGATTTAAATCTCTCTGATAATGTTTTAACAAAATAAAAAATAAATAAAATTAGTTTTAATGTTTTCTTTATTTATTTACTGGTTTTTATTTACTTTTGGAAATTTTTACTAATTATTGAATTTTAATTGAATTTAGAATTAATGAATAAGGCTTAATTAACAAGTATTAAATAATTAATTTTTTATTAAAAATACAAATTTCATATAATATTTTTATTTGATAGAGTTTACTTTTCTAAGAATTTTGATATCTTTTTTTTTTCATTTTTCTGAGTTATTATGAATTTTATATAATTTTGCAAAGTTGCAGTAATTATTGAATTTAAATTTAAAACGGAATTACTAATGCTACCCGGGTACTCTACCCGCATAGTCGCTGACAGGTAGGCCAGTGGCCAGGTCAGCTGCCACGACTACTTTGACCGCAGTCAAAATTGACGAGGTGGCATGGTAGAGACCGGCCGGCGGCCAGACGGAATCGACGCCGGCGAATCGGCGCTCCCACGCCCGAGCTGAGGTGCGGGTTGAATTCGCCGCGCTATGCTGAGCCTATGGGTGGCTGCGCCCCCAACTTTTGGTCACCGGAGTAACTCCGGCGAGCTCGAAATACGGCGGCGGGCACGGGTTCACGACGCGGTGACGCTACTGTGGGCTAGTAAGCAAGGCGAGCATGCCAGGCGGTAGAGGAGCTCACCGCGGTTCCGACGAGCGTGTCGGCAAGACTTGGGGTGGCCTATCTCGACGACGATCGTCGGCGTCTGCGGGTGACCGGCGGAGAAATGGTGATTCGATTCGTCGGTTGTAGGGCTTCCCGGCAAGCATGCGTTGACGAGGGGGTTGCTGGCGACCATGCGAAGCCCCAGAGCTTCACAGCGGTGCTCGAGGTGGCCCTAATCGGCGACGGCGAAGATGGCCGGGCGGCTAGGGTTTGAGAAATTTGGGGAGAAAAGAAGAACAGAAGCGAGGGAGTCTATGGCCGAGTATTTATAGGGTTGAGGCGGTTCTTCGTCGGTCGTGCGGTCTAGAATAGCGGCCGGGACGTGGAGTTGCTCGTCGCCGTGGCGTCCTCCTGTGCGCCAACGGTGGCGAAGAAGGAGACGACGTTCTCCTCGTTCTTATCCTCACGAATCGGTACGGAGCTGGTTTTGGGCTGGTTCTGGCGATGGACTGGGCTGAGAATTGGGATGCTGGTGGGCTACTGCGGCCAGGTGAGTCCAGGTGAGTTGTTCCCTCTTTTTTTCTGTTTTTTTTTCTTTCCTATTTTCTGTTATTATTTTCTGTTTTATATTTCTTTCAAATTTGAATCTCTGGTTTTAATTCAGCTTTGAATTCTTTTCTGTTTTGCAGATGTTTATCAATTTGTATTTCATGAGGTCTAATTCAATGATCATTGTATTATTGTATTGTTTTTGAATAAACACAAATATATGGGGCTTTTGCTCTAATTTTAATTAGACAAGAATTTAGACATTTATTTTAATTCTCTTTCTCATTTATGATGCAACTCCATGTTGGATAATTAGGGTTGATTATTTCTACTCTAAGTGTTTTAGAATTTATCATTAGGGTTCGAGCTCTTCATTGAGAATTTAGTTCCCTGCATATGATTTTATGTGATCCTCTATTTATTAAGATCTTCTAATTTTGATTATCACTCTATGTCAAGGTTATCACTAATATGGTATTTTACTAGTACCTTGAAATACTTAGAGTAATTCTACTCTCATCATGGTTTGATCTTGATTAATAGGTTAAGTGGTTGCTCACCATACATATGGTTTCAATTATAAAGTGTAGCACAAGATTTTGCTTATGTTCAGGAATTGAAGCATAAGATTTATTTGATGTGCAAATCTATGGTTCCAATGCTATTTACCTAATGACACATGGGTTGAATCTTAATTGTGGTTTAGGTTTTATTTGTGATCACCCATGTGATATACAATCTAGGTTGAGATATAATTCTAGGTTGTAGCTATGGGATGACACCATAGTGCATTGGATAGGTTTTAATCTCCCCTAACCATGGTAATATGGTTAATTACTTAACATTTTATGTTCTCCTCTAGTTACTAAGATGTTGAGTATCAGTTTTATATTCTACCAATTGGCTTCTATTATTAATCTGAATTGATCATTTAAGTAACTACATTGGTTATAATTCTTTTTATAGTTAACTTTGGTCATAGTGATGGATGGTTTCTCACCATATTAAGTATGGAGTTTTACTCTAAGGTTTTCTTGTGGTTCTTAAGTGAAGAATAGGTGGAATGTAAATGTGGTAGGATTCTACTTTTGATCACCAAGAGATTCACAAGTTGGGATTGAGGTATAAGTCTAGGGTTGCTTATTATTGATCTCCCTATGATTTCATGTGGTGATGAAATCTACTTATTTTAGTAGGGTTTAACTTATCCTCACAAACATCAAGAGCATGATCATGGATTAGACATGATCAACTTGTTCTTAATATCTCTACCTTAAGTTCTTAGGTTTTATGATCATCTATCAATTTATAATGATCAAGGTTTGGCTTCCTAAGATATCTCTCATTAATTAGGTTTCTCAGTTCCATGATCAAGCATTGTCTTGATCAATTAATGTATAGCACTTCTATTTTACTTTCTAGGATAAAACTTCTATGATTGACTCATTAGTTTATATCCCAGGAGAATGCCTGAGATATTATGTTAGGGTTCTACTCAACAATGATGATATGATCATCTGGTTATAAAAGTAGTTCTCTCCCTCAAATCCAGGTGTTGCCTCAACTAACTTGAGTGTAACACTATAACTTGAGCTCTCTTATATAAGAATGAATTATTCTAGGTTATGGTGTACTCCTAATACTAGAGTTCAAGGGTTGTCCTTTATTCTTAAATAGATAAAGCTAGGTTTAGTATGAATGGTCTCTCTCATTTTGGAAAGGACTTTAATACTAACTTTAGATTAGGCTCTATAGAGATTGATGTGATCATCAATGTCTATGTTAAATGTAAATGGTTTATCTCTCTAGGAATTTTCTTGGATAATATCCTAGGGTTTCTCTTAGAGATGATGATTTGAATACTTGGATGTATATCCAAGGTTTTTCTCCAGGTTTGTTATTGCTTCTCTAATAATTATAATAGAACTCTCACCTCACTAGGTTTGATGCTTAACTATTTGGAATAGATAAGAATGTGTATTTCTAGAGTTGATCTCCTTGTCTTGTTTCCAAGATTAAAATAGAATGAATACCATGAGGTTCATGGTAGGATTATGGATTTGTTTAAGACATGGAAAAGATAAGTGAAGAATAGTTTCTCCAGTTATTGTTACTTGGTTTCCAATTCAATGGATGTTCCTATGTTATGGCAAGGTATATCATATTATAATATTTTATAGGATCAAGTAATTGATCATTGAGTAAAGTGTTGTTGTGTTAGTTTTAATTCCATTTGATCTAACCCCTTAGATCAAATCATCTCTACCCAAAACAAGGTTTTACCAATGTCACATTGAGGTTTATAGCGCTTGACTTGATGAGCTACTTCAATTCCACCAAGGTCAAGTGAAACTTCAGTTCATGTGACTGTTTTACTTTAAAGCGCGAAAATTCCCCAGATTTTCTATGCATGAATGCAATGCACACATCTGATTCCTCTATTTTTGTAACCCCATTACCAGGATATTACAGTCTCTACCCCTTAAACTAAACTTCGTCCTCGAAGTTTGATCTCTCTCACGTTTCGAGTGTGGATCCGACTTGCTCGGACTACATCTTTTCTCAAACTCCTTGGTGATCTCACTTGGATATAATTGTATATATCCCTTGTCCAGATTCTTCCTGGAATCCATTAGGGTTTGTCTCCGAACTTTAGTTCTTACTCCAGTTCTATGATTTTTCTCTGGAATCTAATAATACCCGTCTCTGAACCATGGTTCTTACTTTGATACATTGATTTCTTCCAACTATTATAATCTTGTTTCCTATCTCATTGAAGATTCAATGATTAGGACTTCTTCTTGTCTTGACAGTCTTAATTGAGGACTAATTGGATAACATTCTCCTATTTGATAAAATAGGTCTTTGTTTTTCCCTTACTACCAAAATTGCAGTAATAGTGCTTAATAAGGTACTAACCTTGGAAATGGTTGTGATGGTTTATTTTCCTAAGAATGGATTAGACTCATTTAGTCCATCAAATCATGGTTTATAGTTGATACCTATAACTATTTTGGATTATTTAGGTTCCATGAAAGGAATCTTTCTATTAGTCTCTGATTCTGGTATGGTCAAATCCCTTCAGTCCTTGACCTCCTTGAGCTATAATTGGTCTCTGATATTTCCTTCGTCCAACTTCTTTATTTTTGACTTACTTGAGCTTAAGTACTTCTGAGTAGATATTACTTACTTGCTCAAGTTATAATCCACTTCTTACGTCCTCAAGGTATGAACCTCGGCTTCTGTCCGACCTTCTTCGAAGGTATTGTTCAACAATCTTATGAAAATAAGATCGAACTTCCTCTCAGTTCAGACCTTCTTCTTCTATTATGCTCAAGGTATTGAGTTATTGTACATCCAACTCAATCTTTACTCTACCCCTTAGAGTTTTCTTATGGTCTTCAATTCCTTTTCTTCCAACTATTGGACTATGGTTGGAATATTGGTCTGATTCCAACTTATGGGCTTTACTTCTTCTAAGGTCTTGCGAAGAATGTTTGTGGTGTATCCACTCAATTGTGGACATCCAATGTGAATCCTTCGACTAAATGTTTATAGATCTACCTATTTGGCTGACATGATTTTTATTTGTTCACAAACTTTTGTTACAAATAATTAAATCGTGGACTATTTGTATTACCAACTGATACCGGCTGTGGTTATTATACCAACTGTGGCTATTTGATATCTAAAAATGGATTCTATTATAGGTTCTTATAAACTGGTCGAGACATCTTCTATTTTATCTCGCGAGTATTGATCCTATACCAATTGTGATCTTCGATACCAACTATGGTCTTCTTATATCTTCTATGGGTTCATAGGTCATCTTTCTTTCTTCGAGGGTTTATTGTTGCAAGAAAACCACTAGCCGACACTATGATTATAGTATTCGAAGTGATTTCCCATGCATTCCCTCTTCTATGTTGACTATGGATCTGCTTGAGCTTCACCATATTCACCAGCTTTCTCACCTTCATGCTTCTTATGTACTAAAGTACTCCTCTGTTGAGGTAAAGCATGAGTTTTGATTGGTACTTCCTTCTGAATATTGTGGTTCCTTCCCACAACTTTACTTCCTTTCTCTGATGAACCTTCATCTTGTCTTCGGAATCTTCCAGAATTCGTCGCTTCCTCACACGAATACTATTTCCCTCTAGATCTATAGCATCAAGTCAGAACTTGATATTGCAACATGCATTTGCATATCAAAGTCAAACTTCTGTTGCGGTCAGAAACCCACCGGCGGGCAGCGACTGGCAACACCGTAGAGCCGGGAGCAACTCAGGGCTGCGGCTGGTCCTGGTCCCTCGGAGCGACGGCCCGCAAAGCCTTCTGGTCACACGTCCGATGCTGTCGCAAGGGCGTGCCACCTGACCTATACCTGGTCAGGAAGGTGTTGGATGATGCCTCGCTTAGTTTCCTGCATGGCATACACGTAAACATTAAATACGAGCCTCGATCGGCTCTCAGGTTATCCTGTGAATCGGCTCAAAGAGCCGATCCACCCATGATTCGTACAAGGTGTTCGAATATATGGTGGTCCTGCTTGATCAAGATAAAGCTAATGCGATCTACGACGATTTAGGGTTTTCACCGCATAATCGGATCATCCTACTCACAATTGGGCCTCGCGCTCACGTACGGTGATCGTAAGCCGATCCTAGACAGGGCCTAAAAACCAACACGAGGTTGATCCCCGGAACATCCTGTCTAGGGCTAGCAAACTACACCCTACACGCCGCTGGATCCTCCAACCCTTTGTAAGGCCTAACTATTACGGATATTAAACTAATCCTTGAAGAACAAGGAGCAACCGTAACGGATCGGATCTACTAAACAATGATCAAGCGGGGTGCCGCCCCTACACCTAAGATAGGTGTAAGGGCGGCTAGATGCATAAGGGTTGCACTACGACAGCATATGATACGAAGAACAATGCTAACCCTAACACATCTAAGATAACTACGTTGCTCGCCATCAAAAAGGCTTCAACACGAGCAACGCATGAACAACGTAATAAGCTTATGCTGCCTAGATCGCAAGATGCGATCTAGGCAGAATGGTGCTTACCAGGAGAAACCCTCGAGACGAAGGAGTTGGCGATGCGCCGAGATTGATTTGTGTTGAACGTTTGTTGTTGTTTATTCCATAAACCCTAGATACATATTTATAGTCCGGGGGACTTTCTAACGTGGGAATAATCCCAACCGTGCACGAGGCAAACTCTAACTAACCGACACGTAACCTACTATGTTACAGATACACGGGCAAACTAGCCCAAACTTTGCATGTAAGGCCGATTCACGTATTTCTTCTATATATATTCTTCAAGTCCATCTTGATCGCGGCCCACCTCTGACTCGGTCAAATTCTGGTGATAACACATGCCCCCCTGGTTTTGGAAATGACATTTCCAAAATCATTACGCTTTCTTTCGTCGGGTCATGTCGTGGCAGAACAGGACTGCCGCAGTATCCTTCATTACGATGCCTTGCCTCTTCCACTTCTCCGCGTGGCCTGCGAAATTTTCTGTTGGGCACAACTTCCTCGGAAACTGCTGTGGCATTGAATCTCCCTCATATCCCCTTTATTTAACCGTTCTACACAGTTTGCTTCTTCATCCCCTTCGCATTAGCACCCGAAAAACCCTCCTGCGCCACCATGTCTTCTTCCTCCTCATCCTCCTCCGGCCTTTCCTATGGGTCCTCCTCCTCCCGCGAGACGCCGGAGGACATCCGCGCCCCAGAAGAATGGGACCAGGAAGACCATGCCTCCTCCATCTGGTCCGAGGACGACCAGTCCTTAACCGGCGGGGATGAAGATCTCCGGTTCCTCGCCGACGGGGAACCGGAGTCGAAAGCGAGGATGACCGGTTTCCCTGGGACGGCTGCCCCTCCTCTGAAGAAGAGGAGGAGGAAGACGACGACGACTCCCTCGAGGGATACCCGCCAGCGAAACGCCTCCGCATGTGGTGGGACGACGACAGCAGCGACGATGAAGAGGAGGATGAAGCTCCCGTAGAGGGCTACGGGAGCAGCGACGAGGAGCCCATCGGCAGTAGTGCCGATGAGAGCTCCGAGGATGACGACGAGGGCAGCGATGGCCCGTAGATTAGGATCTACTAGTATAGGCCTAGCAGTAGTAGATTGGTCAATAGACCCTTCTTTTGTTCTTCCTTCTTTGAGCAATCGGCTCTTTCTTTGTAAGAAATCCTGTTCATTAATGAAGAAGTTTCCCCAATTCGATTTTGCCGATTTCTTTTAAACCGATTCTCAATGAGCCGATGGCAACGCATCGGTCTCTCATAGTCCGCCCTTCATCTCTTCGACCACGGGGTGACTGCAATCTTTTCAAAGCTCAATAAGCCGATGTCAGCGCATCAAGCCTTCATGATCTATCCTTCATCCTTTCGATCAATGAGTTTGAGTTCCGCCGGATCACCACCCTTGACGAAATCGCGGCGCAGGACTAGACAATGGCCACTCAACCGGCTTTCAAAAACAGAGCATCCACCAGGCCAGCTGCCCCCCGAGTCTCAGTCAAGACGAAACAGAGACGAGGGCATGCCATTCAGACAAATGGACCTGGGCTAGATCATGTCTGAGAGAACTATCATGCAGAGCCAGCCAGAGCCGATCACCCCTCCTCCATTGAAAGTCGATATTGCAGATGATCACACAATGGCTCAGAAGTAGAACTCCTCTGACACAGAGCTGGAGATCCTTGTGTTACTGGTAGATCCCATAAAATTTGTGCTAGAGTCGATGGCAGTGCATCGGCTTTGTCCCTTACATATCATGCGAAATATTTTTTTTTTACGGGCCGATTTTTTTATCGGCCCCCAATATCTCATTGCACATGTATCGCACATGCTCACCTGATTAGGTGCCCCCCGAGCCGATTCTGCCAGGTAACTGCTGAAATCGGCTTCTGTGATTAGCCAAGGTTTTACTGCACATGTTCATCCGATTAGGTGCCCCCCGAGCCGATTCTGTCAGGGAACTGCTGAAATCGGCTCTGTGGTTAGCCAAGGCGCTATGTGTGAACGTCGGCCCGGTTAAGAACAGTGTTGACTTCTTCCAGCCCATCAGCCGACGCAAACCCATTGCCTCATTGTCCATTAGGCTGGCGCTGCCCCTAAACAGAATGGATGGTGAGGATAATTTTTGGCCGATTGCTGGAATCGGCCTCCACGTTGCTTGCTCGATGAAGGTTTTGTAATGTTCCTCCATAGATCCTTGGGGCCGATCACCTGGATCGGCATCGCCACGTTCGTCCATCGATGTTTGCTTTTGTTACACGGTCAGGCCGGTGGATAAAACCAACCTAACCCCGTTCTTTGTCACGTCGATGCGCTCGCAGTCGTCCAAATTGATGCCTGAGAGTGGCTCTTGGCCCGATGTCTCCCAAACGTTCATGCCAGCCGTCGAAATCTCGGCTGAATCATCTGCGTGGACGACTTCTACTTCATCTCCATCCCACTGTATTAAGCATTGGTGCATTGTGGATGGAATGCAACGATTGGCGTGGATCCAATCTCTCCCTAGTAGGACGAGCATAGGAGCTTTTGTCGTCGACAATAAAGAACGTCGTAGGGACAGTTTTCCTTCCCACGGTCGGATCCACATTCAGAACACCTTGTGCGTCGGATGCTTGGCCGTTGAAATCGCTCGGTGTTACATTGGTCTTGATCGAACCGAGCCGGAGCGTCCCAACCGACGTAGCATGGAGTATGGCATAATGTTAACTGCCGCTCCGGTGTCCACCAACATCTTGTTGACAGGCTGCCCATTGATGTATCCTCGCAAGTACAGGGCCTTCAGATGCCTGTAACTTCTTTCTCGTGGCTTCTCAAAGATGACCGGCCGTGGGCCGCAGTCCAGTTGTGCCACAGGTGCTTCGTCTAATCCTGGAGCGCTAAACTCCGTTGGAAGGATGAAGACCATGTTTGTGCCAGCCGATGTCTCATCATCGGCTTTCTTTTGTCTGGGGCGCCACTCTTTCCTTTGTGGCCGACCTTCTTCGTCCAGGGTTCGCTGCACTTTGGCGGCCAGATCAGGCCGTGCCTTCCTCAACGTGTGCAGGTATAACCTTTCAGCTTCCTCCAACCCACGCAGACGCTGAACCCTTCGCTTCTGGGAACGGCTGAGCCCATCAGGGCACCACCTTGGCCGATGATACTTGTCTTCTTCATCATCGTCCTCTAGTTCCTCGAGATCTTCCACCCGAGCGGACTCAGCATGCTTGTTCCGAGGCGGGAGAGTCCCTAGACGTTTGAACACGGATACGTTAGCCGCATCCTTCTTCCTTTGTTTACATTCTGGGCAATTGCCGATTGTAGGCAATCCGCTCATTCCTGAATCCCAGCAGTGTCTGAAGAAGGGGCAGTCCCAGTGCCTATCCACGTCGTCTTGCTCCCTCGACTTTTCCTTGGCGTGGCGCTCATATCGCTCCTCGTCGTGATCATGCCGACGACGTCTCCTGTCATCCCTAGCCAGACGATCCTTTTCATCATCGTCGTTGTATCGTCGGCGTTGGTCATACTGACTCACATACTTGTTGAGGAGGTGATCGGAGAGAGGTCGCCGATATCTTATGTTCTTCACTTCTCCCTCCGTGACGTAGCGCTTGCCGTCGTGGCGGAGCCGATCGCGTGGAGCGGCTTCCTCTGTGTCTTTGCTATGAGAGCAGCTGCCCTCATCTCCGTCCTTACCGGAGTGGTGCCCAGGTCCCACCATGTTGATATTGCACGAGAAATCTGGCTGGCACCCTCTATGGTAAGTATACTCCACCATGTTAACGGCGGGGAAGGGGTGTGTGTCGACCTTCATGGCGTACTGGTTGAAAATTAGCCGCCCTTTTTCTATCGCCATTTGGATCTGCTGACGCCACACCCTGCAGTCGTTAGTGGTGTGGGTGAACGTGTTATGCCACTTGCGGTATGGCTTTCCGTTCAGCCTCCTGCACCGTGGGGATCTTGTGGCCTTCGGGTACCTTCAGCCGCTTCTCCGTGAGTAAGAGGTCGAAAATCTGCTCAGCTTTGGTCACGTCGAAGTCGAACCCTTTTGGAGGGCCTTGTGGCTTAACCCACTTGCAGGACACGGGGCCCGCCGCCCGAGTCCATTCAGCCACCGCTACCTCTCGATCTCCCGCAGCACCTTCATCCTCGTCTCGCCTCAACCAGGACCACCGCACGCTTGAATTTGTCCCGGTAAACATCCGGGTGGCGCCTGTTCATATGCCGACAGCTTCGCACCATGTGCGCCAATGAAGGGTAGTCTCGCTTGGGAGGCCACGTCCTTGATCGATGATGAGAGACCCACCACCGCCAACTCGATCGCTTCTTTTTCACTTACGTGAACCGAATAGCATCGGTTCCTAATGGTCCCGAAGCGCTGGATGTATTCTCGACACTGTTTCCCCACGCTTCGTCGTACTTGTGCTAGATCGGCAATACCAGCCTCGGAAGCCTCTCGAGTGATACCGTATGTGGAATTGCTCTTCCAACCGCTTCCAAGTCCGGATCGAGTTCGGTGGCAGCGATGTGTACCACCCGAAAGCCGATCCTGTGAGGGATTGTGCGAAGAACCTCACACGCAGCTCGTCCGATGCTCGAGATCGTGCCCAGCTGTGCCAAATATCGGCTCACATACTCGATGGAGTTGGAACCATCTGATCCACTAAACTTTGTAAAGTCAGGGAGCCGATATTTGGGTGGTAGCGGGATCAATTCGTACTCGTTGGGGTACGGCTTGGTATAGCCGAATGTCTTCCTTTTCGGCATCATGCCGAACTGATCTTTCGGAATTGTACAAATCTGATCCGCGGTGATGGCTGAAGGTGTCGAACCCCGAAGATTCGCCGGGGTGGCATACTTAGCCAGCCATGCTTGCTTTTCCGAGTTCTGAGCCAACTGCGGGAGCTTAGCTCCGGAGGTTTTCGGAGTGGCGTACTTAGCTAACCACGTTTGCTTCTCAAGATCTGCTCCCGACGTTCCTCCTCGCCGTTCCGGAGACCCCCGCTCGTTGCAGCCTGGTTCGAGAGTGCCCGATCATCGCAGCTTGGCACGTATGCGCACGTGTATCCGTGCGGGATCTCCTTGGGCGCCTCGGGTAGGAATTGGTAGTCACTAGGGTCACCACCAATCTTGTAGACGACGTATGCCGATGAGTTCGGCACTTCGGTGCTGCCAACGCGAACGGCAGCGATGGACGGGACTGGAGTGGCATCTCCCCTTTGTAAGTCCCCAGAGCTGGTCCCGACGGAGAATACTGATGGCTCATGATTTCCTGGATCACGCGCAGAGCGACCCGCTCCAAAGTGTTCACCAGGCTCTCAGAGTGGCGGTGCAGCGAATGAGCCACCATGAAGTTGATCTCCTGACGCAGCGACCTGGTGCGTTCTTCTGACGGGGCGGACAGGTCCACTCCATCGAGCGCGCCTTCAGGTGAGAACCCCTTCCACCCGATGCCATGGGAGCGGGTTCCGTGGAAAGAGCCGATGAGGTCGGCTTCGAGGACCGCTTTGATCTCGTCATGCTTCTTCTTGAGCTCGTCGGCCAGATCCTCGTACTTGACCGGAGTGCTTTCCGCCATCTCGGATGTAGATGGCGATGCGGTGGATGTTGAAGATCGTCCCACCGGGCGTGCCAGAATGTGTTGCGGTCAGAAACCCACCGGCGGGCAGCGACTGGCAACACCGTAGAGCCGGGAGCAACTCAGGGCTGCGGCTGGTCCTGGTCCCTCGGAGCGACGGCCCGCAAAGCCTTCTGGTCACACGTCCGATGCTGTCGCAAGGGCGTGCCACCCGACCTATACCCGGTCGTGAAGGTGTTGGATGATGCCTCGCTTAGTTTCCTGCATGGCATACACGTAAACATTAAATACGAGCCTCGATCGGCTCTCAGGTTATCCTATGAATCGGCTCAAAGAGCCGATCCACCCATGATTCGTACAAGGTGTCCGAATATATGGTGGTCCTGCTTGATCAAGATAAAGCTAATGCGATCTACGATGATTTAGGGTTTTCACCGCATAATCGGATCATCCTACTCACGATTGGGCCTCGCGCTCGCGTACGGTGATCGTAAGCCGATCCTAGACAGGGCCTAAAAACCAACACGAGGTTGATCCCCGTAACATCCTGTCTAGGGCTAGCAAACTACACCCTACACGCCGCTGGATCCTCCAACCCTTTGTAAGGCCTAACTATTACGGATATTAAACTAATCCTTGAAGAACAAGGAGCAACCGTAACGGATCGGATCTACTAAACAATGATCAAGCGGGGTGCTTCCCCTACACCTAAGATAGGTGTAAGGGCGGCTAGATGCATAAGGGTTGCACTACGACAACATATGATACGAAGAACAATGCTAACCCTAACACATCTAAGATAACTACGTTGCTCGCCATCAAAAAGGCTTCAGCACGAGCAACGCATGAACAACGTAATAAGCTTATGCTGCCTAGATCGCAAGATGCGATCTAGGCAGCATGGTGCTTACCAGGAGAAACCCTCGAGACGAAGGAGTTGGCGATGCGCCGAGATTGATTTGTGTTGAACGTTTGTTGTTGTTTATTCCATAAACCCTAGATACATATTTATAGTCCGGGGGACTTTCTAACGTGGGAATAATCCCAACCGTGCACGAGGCAAACTCTAACTAACCGACACGTAACCTACTATGTTACGTATACACGGGCAAACTAGCCCAAACTTTGCATGTAAGGCCGATTCACGTATTTCTTCTATATATATTCTTCAAGTCCATCTTGATCGCGGCCCACCTCTGACTCGGTCAAATTCTGGTGATAACAACTTCATGTATGGATCTAGTCAAACAATGAAAATTCAATAAAATCCAAGAAGATTCAGCTTTGTGCTTGTAATACACATCATCATAAGCCTGAATATGTTATAATTGAGTAAGACATCTCTAAACATCAGGCTGAGATGTGTAGTATATAACACCACATAAGATAGGTTTATATCGTGATACTTAGCACGAATATATGGGATTCTACTATTTGTCTCAATATTTACCTTAATTGCACAATTGCAATGGGATAAACTTGACACAAAGTGGTTTGGGGATGGTTAAGGTTAACCTAATTTTCTTTGGAAGTACTACTTAACCTTCATTATATTGAGGACTATCTCACATGATAGGTCTAGGTTCTAACATGGCTCATCTAAACACATAACTATTGGAATATAGCTCCTATACTTTCAAGTGCTTATACTATTGTAAAACTATGGTCATGATGTGCTTGGCACACTTCCCATGGTTTTGGAACACAATTCCTGCACTTTTGTTGAACTATCTGGATTCTTATTTTTCTTCTCCTAAATGTTTATGATGTTCTATTCCATCACATAATGATTCTCAGGTGAATCATATATGATTAACAACTCTATCATGTAAGTAATCATATTTTATTCATATCTCTCTTCCTTATCTCCCATGATTGACTCATCATGGTCTATACTACCTCACATGACTCATAGTTCTCACTTGTTATCAGTTGTTTTACAAGTTTAGATATTTTACTTACTCATTACTTAGCTTGGTCTACATTCTCTATTAGGGTATCTTAATTATCTTCATCACTTGATATTACTCCTATTACAGATCTGGATAACTCGTACTTAACAATAACATATGTTGGTATACATCTTCCAATAGGATATCTTCCTTATGGTTGTATCCTCTCTTTGGACTACCATGTATTGTATACCAACTGTGGTCTACTCATCTATTGTTTTAAGGACTTAATGGTATACTACATATTTGAGATTAGCTGACTAACTTTACTTTATCTTGGTAATCTAGGTAAGAAGTGTTGACTCAAGTGTGTCAGGATTATTCTCAAGTGAATATCCATCTCAAGTCATAAAAAGATTTGGTTCACCTAAGACAACTTCCTATAGACACTACCAATCCTATAGGTCTCGCCTTTAAAGGGTTTTAATCCTAGGGTCAAAGCATTTGCTCTGATACCAACTGTGGTGACCCGACATACCACTGCATGGTGTAGTATGTAAGTCTGATATAACACCAATGAAACACAGTTCCACGGGTATTATATCGCTCAGAGTGGTACAACAGAAACATATGCGGGTCCAAGGCATGTCTATAGAATTACAACATCGACTCGTTACATAAGATCATCACAGCCTCCTACTTTACAATGAGGTGAAACTGCAAATAAACTCCGGAAGAACGACTCGTAGTCTAGTCTTATCACGAACTCTATTTGTAGAGTATTTCACTAACTACAGAGGCTAAGAATAGACTCGAGCTAAATAGGAGCTAGGTTTAGGAAGCTAGTTCCCTTATATGGCTAAACTAGGTTTTCTTCTTGTTGGATGTGGTATCTGACTCCTCTGACAGGGTACTGTCTCGTGAAGTAGTTGTTGACTCCTCGGTCTTCGAGTTGCACTGTAGATCCTCCTTCGATGCCTCCATATCTAAGCAGGGGATTTAAGAGTGGGATGAGTACGAGCGTAATCAACAAGTTCATTATAGGAAAGAGGTGTTTAATGCACTAGCTACAGCATTAGACCAGAAAGTCTAATACTAATGCAGGTTTTGATAACCATTTCTTCAAAAGGTTACTTTTATTCAGAAGAACTATGTCCGTCAGCCTTCACCGGTTTACTAGAACTTCATGGAGCTCCTTTCCGGCCGCGTTCGCAGTTCCATATCCCGGAACAGGGAGTGACAGGTCACGGTTCTTTACACTCTGCAGAGGTGTGTTGCTTTACCCATAAGAGATCTTAACCTTGGTGCCAACCGAGTCTAGTTCTCGTCCACACTTCCTTTGGTGTGAGGCCCGGTATAAGGTCTAGCCAATCATGCTCCTCCGCTACCTCGAACACCCACCCTTTGTTGCATGCCCCGACCCTGGGTCCTCGCCCGTCCCATTATTCCCACTCACGGGTGGACCCCGACCACGACGACAGTTTGGGATCGAACCAAACTCCTTCGCCGGTAGCTGCAACCCATCATAGACCGCAATACCGTGGGGACTTAAGGCCTCCCAGCCAACCGCTTGCACTTCGAGCGACAAGTGTCTACGGACTATGCCGTGGGGACTTAAGGCTTCCCCAGCCAACCGCTTGCCCCGACGGATACAAGTGTCTACGGTAAAGCGCATCCGTTGATGAACGAGAGGTGGAAACACTTTTGACTACTCCGTCCCACTCCGGATCTTATGGTTAACACGGGTATTACGGCACAAGAATCACCGGCGACATTTGTTGTTTAATCCTAGATGGATATAAGCCCGTGCAATGGAACCTCCACCATATCAACACAATCCATGGTTCCATTGCCCACCACATAGTCATATTCATAGTTATGAAAGTAGTGGTTTTGATTTTTATGCAATAGTGATAACCATAATACTTTGCAAGTAATTTGATAGAAATACTCAAATGACATGAGCAAGTGATGAACTTGCCTTTCTTGACTGCAAGATTATGCAGGCAAGGTCTTCGATACGCAATAACTCCAAATTCTAAAATAGCATCATCGTCCGGTAAGGACGATGTTTAAAAGATTGGCAAGGATGCAATAATGCATAAGAATGAGATGCAATCGCTCTAAGCGTGACCTAACCCCGATGATTTAGGATCAGTGAGTTGTAATGATTGGTTTAGGGTGTGTTGCACTTTTAGAGTGATTCACATACAAGGTTCTTATTCAGGTGTGATTACTTGGTATTATCAACAGGTAGACAATAAAGAATAATAATCAATTGAGCACACAAAGAATGATAATTGGCATAATGTTATCAAATAAAGAACAGTGGTCAGTTTTAGTACTAGATGGCATGGTTAAGGATTAATTATCATATACTTCAAAAGAATAACTTTTGAAGAACATGTTCTTTAATAAAGAACAAGTATGATAATTAGGTTGGTGGA
Source organism: Lolium rigidum (assembly GCF_022539505.1). Lineage (NCBI taxonomy): Eukaryota > Viridiplantae > Streptophyta > Magnoliopsida > Poales > Poaceae > Lolium > Lolium rigidum. The sequence goes on along the minus strand of NC_061508.1, from coordinate 100,907,309 downwards.
GTTCTATAATTTATTATGGTTCCAAGTAGTTTTTGGAGTAAGTGTTAGATGGATCCTAACAAGGTTGGGTTCATTAATAACTAGTGGCTTGTAAGATTAAGATAAGCCTAGGCATCCTAAGCATTTGTTCCTACAAGGTTGCTATCAAGACTGGTTTACCTTGTTGGTGATAGCTAGCTAGGGTTTATAGGTCCTTATAAGCAGGGTTGATGATGGTTCTCTGTTTACTTCAAAAGAATAACTTTTGAAGAACATACTTCTTAAATAATAAGAAGTATATCAATTAGGTCGAGGTTGTTTAGGTTTGCTATTTAATTCCCTAAGTAAAGAATGGTTGATTATTAGATGGAATGGTCCCTAAGTATGTCACACTAATAGGGTTTGGTGGAATATGGTTATGTAATGCTCAAGATTTGGCATAGTTGTTCCTAAGGTTCATCATATTGGTGTGATGCTAAATAGGAATGAATAAGGTTGATCATTTTGATGATAGGAACTAAAGTTTAGACTTAGGTGTTCCTATTTGATAATCTAGGTAGGATAGGGTCTAGGTTTGATTTAAATGAACACATGGGATGCTAATTAATAGTGATAGGGTTCCCATATTTTATGTAGATGGGAACAAGCATTGAGTTGTTAAATATGAGTCTATGATTACTAATGAAGTAACATGATCACATGTTACTTGGGTTTTAGGTTTGGGAATAATTTAGGGTTCATATGAAGTAGTGGAACTAGGGTTTCTAATTGAATTAGGGTTTTGGTTTTACACATGAAATGATGAATTCCTGTTTTCCTACCATATGGAACTAGGGTTTTCTAATTACCAAATAGTTCTATGGTTAATAACTTCAATTTAAAGTTGAAGTTATTAGTAACTTGTAAATTAATTGATTGAATTTGGCATTTTATATTTTTTTTAAACAATTAATAATTAGGGTAATAATTAGGGTAATTATTAACCAGGATTTAAATCTCTCTGATAATGTTTTAACAAAATAACAAATAAAGAAAATTAGTTTTAATGTTTTCTTTATTTATTTACTGGTTTTTATTTACTTTTGGAAATTTTTACTAATTATTGAATTTTAATTGAATTTAGAATTAATGAATAAGGCTTAATTAACAAGTATTAAATAATTAAATTTTTATTAAAAATACAAATTTCATATAATATTTTTATTTGATAGAGTTTACTTTTCTAAGAATTTTGATATCTTATTTTCATTTTTCTGAGTTATTATGAATTTTATATAATTTTGCAAAGTTGCAGTAATTATTGAATTTAAATTTAAAACGGAATTACTAATGCTACCCGGGTACTCTACCCGCATAGTCGCCGACGAGTAGGCCGGTGGCCGAGTCAGCTGCCACGATCGCTTTGACCGCGAGTCAAAATTGACGAGGTGGCATGGTAGAGACCGGCCGGCGGCCAGACGGAATCGACGCCGGCGAATCGGCGCTCCCGCGCCCGAGCTGAGGTGCGGGTTGAATTCGCCGCGCTATGCTGAGCCTATGGGTGGCTGCGCCCCCAACTTTTGGTCACCGGAGTAACTCCGGCGAGCTCGAAATACGGCGGCGGGCACGGGTTCACGATGCGGTGACGCTACTGTGGGCTAGTAAGCAAGGCGAGCATGCCAGGCGGTAGAGGAGCTCACCGCGGTTCCGACGAGCGTGTCGGCAAGACTTGGGGTGGCCTATCTCAACGACGATCGTCGGCGTCTGCGGGTGACCGGCGATTTGATTCGTCGGTTGTAGGGCTTCCCGGCAAGCATGCGTTGACGAGGGGGTTGCTGGCGACCATGCGAAGCCCCAGAGCTTCACAGCGGTGCTTGAGGTGGCCCTAATCGGCGACGGCGAAGATGGCCGGGCGGCTAGGGTTTGAGAAATTTGGGGAGAAAAGAAGAACAGAAGCGAGGGAGTCTACGGCCGAGTATTTATAGGGTTGAGGCGGTTCTTCGTCGGTCGTGCGGTCTAGAATAGCGGCCGGGACGTGGAGTTGCTCGTCGCCGTGGCGTCCTCCTGTGCGCCAACGGTGGCGAAGAAGGAGACGACGTTCTCCTCGTTCTTATCCTCACGAATCGGTACGGAGCTGGGTTTGGGCTGGTTCTGGCGATGGACTGGGCTGAGAATTGGGCTGCTGGTGGGCTACTGCGGCCAGGTGAGTCCAGGTGAGTTGTTCCCTCTTTTTTTCTGTTTTTTTTTCTTTCCTATTTTCTGTTTTTGTTTTCTGTTTTATATTTCTTTCAAATTTGAATCTCTGGTTTTAATTCAGCTTTGAATTCTTTTCTGTTTTGCAGATGTTTATCAATTTGTATTTCATGAGGTCTAATTCAATGATCATTGTATTATTGTATTTTTTTTGAATAAACACAAATATATGGGGCTTTTGCTCTAATTTTAATTAGACAATAATTTAGACATTTATTTTAATTCTCTTTCTCATTTATGATGCAACTCCATGTTGGATAATTAGGGTTGATTATTTCTACTCTAAGTGTTTTAGAATTTATCATTAGGGTTCGAGCTCTTCATTGAGAATTTAGTTCCCTGCATATGATTTTATGTGATCCTCTATTTATTAAGATCTTGTAATTTTGATTATCACTCTATGTCAAGGTTATCACTAATATGGTATTTTACTAGTACCTTGAAATACTTAGAGTAATTCTACTCTCATCATGGTTTGATCTTGATTAATAGGTTAAGTGGTTGCTCACCATACATATGGTTTCAATTATAAAGTGTAGCACAAGATTTTGCTTATGTTCGGGAATTGAAGCATAAGATTTATTTGATGTGCAAATCTATGGTTCCAATGCTATTTACCTAATGACACATGGGTTGAATCTTAATTGTGGTTTAGGTTTTATTTGTGATCACCCATGTGATATACAATCTAGGTTGAGATATAATTCTAGGTTGTAGCTATGGTATGACACCATAGTGCATTGGCTAGGTTTTAATCTCCCCTAACCATGGTAATATGGTTAATTACTTAACATTTTATGTTCTCCTCTAGTTACTAAGATGTTGAGTATCAGTTTTATATTCTACCAATTGGCTTCTATTATTAATCTCAATTGATCATTTAAGTAACTACATTGGTTATAATTCTTTTTATAGTTAACTTTGGTCATAGTGATGGATGGTTTCTCACCATATTAAGTATGGAGTTTTACTCTAAGGTTTTCTTGTGGTTCTTAAGTGAAGAATAGGTGGAATGTAAATGTGGTAGGATTCTACTTTTGATCACCAAGAGATTCACAAGTTGGGATTGAGGTATAAGTCTAGGGTTGCTTATTACTGATCTCCCTATGATTTCATGTGGTGATGAAATCTACTTATTTTAGTAGGGTTTAACTTATCCTCACAAACATCAAGAGCATGATCATGGATTAGACATGATCAACTTGTTCTTAATATCTCTACCTTAAGTTCTTAGGTTTTATGATCATCTCTCAATTTATAATGATCAAGGTTTGGCTTCCTAAGATATCTCTCATTAATTAGGTTTCTCAGTTCCATGATCAAGCATTGTCTTGATCAATTAATGTATAGCACTTCTATTTTACTTTCTAGGATAAAACTTCTATGATTGACTCATTAGTTTATATCCCAGGAGAATGCCTGAGATATTATGTTAGGGTTCTACTCAACAATGATGATATGATCATCTGGTTATAAAAGTAGTTCTCTCCCTCAAATCCAGGTGTTGCCTCAACTAACTTGAGTGTAACACTATAACTTGAGCTCTCTTATATAAGAATGAATTATTCTAGGTTATGGTGTACTCCTAATACTAGAGTTCAAGGGTTGTCCTTTATTCTTAAATAGATAAAGCTAGGTTTAGTATGAATGGTCTCTCTCATTTTGGAAAGGACTTTAATACTAACTTTAGATTAGGCTCTATAGAGATTGATGTGATCATCAATGTCTATGTTAAATGTAAATGGTTTATCTCTCTAGGAATTGTCTTGGATAATATCCTAGGGTTTCTCTTAGAGATGATGATTTGAATACTTGGATGTATATCCAAGGTTTTTCTCCAGGTTTGTTATTGCTTCTCTAATAATTATAATAGAACTCTCACCTCACTAGGTTTGATGCTTAACTATTTGGAATAGATAAGAATGTGTATTTCTAGAGTTGATCTCCTTGTCTTGTTTCCAAGATTAAAATAGAATGAATACCATGAGGTTCATGGTAGGATTATGGATTTGTTTAAGACATGGAAAAGATCAGTGAAGAATAGTTTCTCCAGTTATTGTTACTTGGTTTCCAATTCAATGGATGTTCCTATGTTATGGCAAGGTATATCATATTATAATATTTTATAGGATCAAGTAATTGATCATTGAGTAAAGTGTTGTTGTGTTAGTTTTAATTCCATTTGATCTAACCCCTTAGATCAAATCATCTCTACCCAAAACAAGGTTTTACCAATGTCACATTGAGGTTTATAGCGCTTGACTTGATGAGCTACTTCAATTCCACCAAGGTCAAGTGAAACTTCGCCATTCTGTGGATCGTTTTACTTTAAAGCGCAAAAATTCCCCAGATTTTCTATGCATGAATGCAATGCACACATCTGATTCCTCTATTTTTGTAACCCCATTACCTGGGATATTACAAAAAATGTCTCAACTTGATGGCATCACGCAGTTGCTAGCCGACAAGTGCATGTTTGAGAGTACTCGACCATCCTTTGAAAAGACTCTGAACACAGTAGGTAACATGTTGCCTGAAGATCATTGCTTGCCCAAGACCATGTACGAAACGAAGAAAATCTTGAAAGCATTGAAAATGGATTATGTAACATATGATGTCCGTCCAAAACTTTGCCTTTTGTTTTGGAAAGACTATGCGGATGACAAGTACTCGTGCCAAGTGTGGTCACTCTAGGTATCATGAGGTAGATGTAGGCAATGGTCAGAAGAGGCAGACAAAAGTAGCCATAAAGATTCTTCGTTATCTCCCATTCATCAAAAGAATCCAGCGGCTTTACATGTTCGAGGAGACTACCAAACAGATGACATGGCATAAGACCGGGATAAGATTGGAGGACGAGTTCAAACGGGTACCCATGGTACATCCATCTGATGGTCAATCATGGAAGCACTTCGATGAAAAGCACCCAAATGAGGCAAGTGAGGCTCAGAATGTTAGAATTGCGATAGCAACCGATGGATTCAACCCATATGGTATGTCGACTGCCTCGTACAGCTGCTGGCCCGTGTTTGTTATTCCGCTCAATCTCCCTCATGGAGTCGTAATGCAAAGGAAGAACATATTCTTGTCGATAATCCTTCCAGGGCCTGAATATCTAGGGAAGAAATTGAGTGTCTTAATGCAACCACTTGTGGATGATTTGCACCACTCGTGGCATCACGGTACATTGACATACGACCGAGCATCAAAGAGAAACTTCATCATGAAAGTTTGGTTCCACTATTCGATGCATGACCTACCCGGGTACGCCCTATTCTGTGGGCATAGTTGATACGTCCCAAACGTATCTATAATTTCTTATGTTCCATGCTACTTTTATGATGATACTCACATGTTTTATACACATTATATGTCATATTTATGCATTTTCCGGCACTAACCTATTGACGAGATGCCGAAGAGCCGATTCTTGTTTTCTCGCTGTTTTTGGTTTCGAAATCCTAGTAAGGAAATATTCTCGGAATTGGACGAAATCAACGCCCGGGGTCCTATTTTTGCACGAAGCTTCCGGAAGACCGAAGGAGTCACGAAGTGGGGCCACGAGGCGCCGCCACAACAGGCGGCGCGGCCGGCAAGGGGCCCGCGCGGCCCTGTTGTGTGGGGCCCCCGTGGCGCCTCTTGACCTGCCCTTCCGTCTACTTAAAGCCTCCGTCGCGAAACCCCCAGCACCGAGAGCCACGATACGGAAAACCTTCCGCAGACGCCGCCGCCGCCAATCCCATCTCGGGGGATTCGGGAGATCGCCTCCGGCACCCTGCCGGAGAGGGGAATCATCTCCCGGAGGTCTCTTCATCGCCATGATCGCCTCCGGATCGATGTGTGAGTAGTTCACCCCTGGACTATGGGTCCATAGCGAGTATCTAGATGGTCGTCTTCTCCCCATTGTGCTATCATGTTAGATCTTGTGAGCTGCCTATCATGATCAAGATCATCTATTTGTAATCCTTCATGTTGTGTTTGTTGGGATCCGATGAATATTGAATACTATGTCAAGTTGATTATCAATCTATCATATATGTTATTTATGTTCTTGCATGCTCTCCGTTGCTAGTAGAGGCTCTGGCCAAGTTGATACTTGTGACTCCAAGAGGGAGTATTTATGCTCGATAGTGGGTTCATGCCTCCATTAAATCTGGGACGAGTGACGAGAAAGTTCTAAGGTTGTGGATGTCTCGTTGCCACTAGGGATAAAACATCGATGCTTTGTCTAAGGATATTTGTGTTGATTACATTATGCACCATACTTAATGCAATTGTCCGTTGTTTACAACTTAATACCGGAGGGGTTCGGATGATAACCTCGAAGGTGGACTTTTTAGGCATAGATGCATGCTCGGATAGCGGTCTATGTACTTTGTCGTAATGCCCCGATTAAATCTCATAGTACTCATCATGATATATGTATGTGCATTGTTATGCCTTCTTTATTTGTCAATTGCCCAAGCTGTAATTTGTTCACCCAACATCTGCTATCTTATGGGAGAGACACCGCTAGTGATCCGTGGACCCCGGTCCTATTCTTTACATCCGAAATACAAACCGCCGCAATTGTTCTTTACTTTTCTTCGCAAACAACCATCATCATCCACACTATACATCTAATCCTTTGTTTACAGACAAGCCGGTGAGATTGACAACCTTGTCTGTTACGTTGGGGCAAAGTTCCGTGATTGTGTTGTGCGGGTTCCACGTTGGCGCCGGAATCCCCGGTGTTGCGCCGCACTACACTCCGCCACCATCAACCTTCAACGTGCTTCTTGACTCCTACTGGTTCGATAAACCTTGGTTTCTTACCGAGGAAACTTGCTGCTGTACGCATCACACCTTCCACTTGGGGTTCCCAACGGGCGTGTGCTTTACGCGTCATCAAGCTAAATTTCTGACGCCGTTGCCGGGGACCTGAAGAAAAGTTACTCCACAAAGATTTCTAACTCCCACGTCAACTGCACGCCATCAAGTAAATTTCTGGCGCCGTTGCCGGGGAGATCAAGACACGCTGCAAGGGGAGTCTTCCACTTCCAATCTCTTTACTTTGTTTTTGTCTTGCTTTACTTTATTTTATTTACTACTTTGTTTGCTGCACTTATATCAAAACACAAAAAAATTAGTTGCTAGTTTTACTTTATTTACTGTCTTGTTCTCCATATTAAAAACACAAAAAAAAATTAGTTACTTGCATTTACTTTATTTATCTTTAGTTTATTTCATCATGTTTCCTCCTAAGTTCACTCTGAAAGACATACCGGTAGGACGAGGGTCTATAATTGGGAGAGATAATATAGAAGATTTTTTCACTCATGTTAGTACCACTGAAGATTTTGAAGATAGACACTTGGTAGAACTTGCTCCTACTTATGAAATTGCTGCTGCTTCTCTAGTACACATGTTGGAAACTAAATTTGTTAATCTTAATCCTATAATCCAACACATGTTTCTTACACTCGGTGATATGGAAGAGGGAGAAAAGAAAGATTTCGTTTTAGAAACCCTTCTTAAAGAATTTGGTGGTGTAGCAAGAGAGGCTAGAAAGGTCTTTATTAAATATAAGATGCTTGGCTCTTATACCAATTTTGTTAGTATCCTTGAAAAGATGGACATGGAGAGAGTAAGGTACACTAATAATATTAATGATGGTGGGGAGATTAAGACAACAATACCTTGTAAGCTCCTAGGAATGAATGACGCTCTAGAGAATAACTTTGGTTGGCTTGTTCCTGAAAATTTGTTTGACGAGGATAGCAAACCTAAGAATAATGAAAAGGGAGCCTCTGAAACTCACATAGATCATATAAAATGCATAGTTGATAAAACTCCCAACACCTATGTTGATGCTTCATCTCTCGATAATACTTGATACACACTTTCGCGCCTAGGCGAAAGGCGTTAAAGAAAAGCGCTTATGGGAGACAACCCATTATTTTACTTCGCACTTTATTTTATATTTGAGTCTTGGAAGTTGTTTACTACTGTAGCAACCTCTCCTTATCTTTATTTTATTGCATTGTTGTGCCAAGTAAAGTCTTTGATAGTAAAGCCAATATTAGATTTGGATTACTGCGCAGGAACAGATTTCTTGCTGTCACGAATTTGGGCAGTAGTCCCTGTAGAAAAATCAAATTTTTTTGCCAATTTACGTGCGTGATCCACAGATATGTAAGCAAATTTCATTCAATTTGGTCATTTTCATGTGAGCAAGTCTGGTGCCACTTTAAAATTCGTCTTTACGAACTGTTCTGTTTTGACAGATTCTGCCTTTTATTTCGCATTGCCTGTTTTGCTATGTTAGATGGATTTCTTTGTTCCATTAACTTTCGGTAGCTTTGTGCAATGTCCGAAGTGTTAAGAATGATTATGTCACCTCTGAATATATGAATTATGCACTGACCCTCTAATGAGTTTGTTTCGAGTTGGGTGTGGAGGAAGTTTTCAAGGGTCAAGAGAGGAGGATGATACAATATGATCAAGAAGAGTGAAAAGTCAAAGCTTGGGGATGCCCCCGTGGTTCATCCCTGCATATTTTAAGAAGACTCAAGCGTCTAAGCTTGGGGATGCCCAAGGCATCCCTTCTTCATCGACAACTTATCAGGTTCCTCTAGTGAAACTATATTTTTATTCCGTCACATCTTATGTGCTTTACTTGGAGCGTCTGTTTGTTTTTATTTGAATAAAATCGGATCCTAGCATTCTTTGTTTGGGAGAGAGACACGCTCCGCTGTTTTGTATGAACACATGTGTTCTTAGCTTCATCTTTAATGTTCATTGCGAAATTTGAACTACTTCATTCATTGTTCTATGGTTGGAAACGGAAAATGCCGCATGTGGTAAATGGTTTAATGTCTTGAATAATGTGATACTTGGCAATTGTTGTGCTCATATAGATCTTGTTTAAGCTCTTGCATCATGTACCTTGTACTCATTAATGAATAACTACATAGAGCTTGTTGAAATTAGGTTTGCATGATTGATCTCTAGAGTCTAGATATTTTCTGGTTGAGGTGTTTGAACAACAAGGAGACAATATAAAGTCTTATAATAGTTACAATATGTTCATATGTGAGCTTTGCTGCACCTTTTATACTTGAGTTTGCTTCAAACAACTTTGCTAGCCTAGCCTTGTATTGAGAGTAATTCTTCTCGTGCATCCAAATCCTTGAGCCAATAACCATGCCATTTGTGTCCACCATACCTACCTACTACATGGTATTTCTCCGCCATTCCAAAGTAAATTACTTGAGTGCTACCTTTAAAATTTCTATTCTTTACCTTTGCAATATATAGCTCATGGGATAAAATAGCTTAAAAACTATCGTGGTGAAGAATATGTACTTATGTGTCTTATTTCTTAATAAGTTGCTTGTTGAGCGGTAACCATGTTTTCTGGGGACGCCATCAACTCCTTTACCTTTGTTGAATATCATGTGAGTTTCTATGCATGTTCGTCTTGTCTGAAGTAAGGGCGGTTTTCACAATCAAATGGTTTGAGTATGCATACTGTTAGAGAAGAACATTGGGCCGCTAACTAAAGCCATGATTCATGGTGGAAGTTTCAATGTGGACAACTAATCCTCAATCTCTTATGAGAATATTAATTGTTGTTGAATGCTTATGCATTAAAGAGGAGTCCATTATCTGTTGTCTATGTTGTCCCGGTATGGATGTCTAAGTTGAGAATAATCAAAAGCGAGAAATCCAATGCGAGCTTTCTCCTTAGACCTTTGTACAGGCGGCATAGAGGTACCCCTTTGTGAAACTTGGTTGAAACATATGCTATGCAATGATAATCCGTGTTAATCCAAGCTAATTAGGACAAGGTGCGAGCACTATTAGTATAATATGCATGAGGCTTGCAACTTATAAGATGTCTTATACATAACTCATATGCTTTATTACTACCGTTGACAAAATTGTTTCTTGTTTTCAAAATGAAAAGCTCTAGCACAAATATAGTAATCAATGCTTCCCTCTGCGAAGGGCCTATCTTTTACTTTATTGTTGAGTCAGTTTGCCTATTCTTTCTATCTTAGAAGCAAATACTTGTATCAACTGTGTGCATTGATTCTTACATGTTTACTTATTGCACTTGTTATATTGCTTTGTGTTGACAATTATCCATGAGATATACATGTTGAAGTTGAAAGCAACCGCTGAAACTTTATCTTCCTTTATGTTGCTTCAATGGCTTTACTATGAATCTATTGCTTTATGAGTAACTCTTATGCAAGTCTTATTGATGCTTGTCTTGAAAGTATTATTCATGAAAAGTATTTGCTATATGATTCATTAGTTTACTCATTATCTTCATCATTGCTTCGAATCGCTGCATTCATCTCATATGCTTTACAATAGTATGATCAAGATTATGATAGCATGTCACTTCAGAAATTATCTTTGTTATCGTTTACCTACTCGAGGGCGAGTAGGAACTAAGCTTGGGCTTGATACGTCCCAAATGTATCTATAATTTCTTATGTTCCATGCTACTTTTATGATGATACTCACATGTTTTATACACATTATATGTCATATTTATGCATTTTCTGGCACTAACCTATTGACGAGATGCCGAAGAGCCAGCTGCTGTTTTCTGTTGTTTTCTGCTGTTTTTGGTTTCAGAAATCCTAGTAAGGAAATATTCTCGGAATTGGACGAAATCAACGCCCGGGGTCCTATTTTTGCGGGAAGCTTCCGGAAGACCGAAGGAGTCACGAAGTGGGGCCACGAGGCGCCGCCACAACAGGGCGGCGCGGCCAGCCAAGGGGCCCCGCGGCCCTGTTGTGTGGGGCCCCCGTGGCGCCTCTTGACCTGCCCTTCCGCCTACTTAAAGCCTGCGTCGCGAAACCCCCGATGCACCGAGAGCCACGATACGGAAAACCTTCCAGAGACGCCGCCGCCGCCAATCCCATCTCGGGGGATTCAGGAGATCGCCTCCGGCACCCTGCGGGAGAGGGGAATCATCTCCCGGAGGTCTCTTCATCGCCATGATCGCCTCCGGATCGATGTGTGAGTAGTTCACCCCTGGACTATGGGTCCATAGCAGTAGCTAGATGGTCGTCTTCTCCCCATTGTGCTATCATGTTAGATCTTGTGAGCTGCCTATCATGATCAAGATCATCTATTTGTAATCCTTCATGTTGTGTTTGTTGGGATCCGATGAATATTGAATACTATGTCAAGTTGATTATCAATCTATCATATATGTTATTTATGTTCTTGCATGCTCTCCGTTGCTAGTAGAGGCTCCGGCCAAGTTGATACTTGTGACTCCAAGAGGGAGTATTTATGCTCGATAGTGGGTTCATGCCTCCATTAAATGCGGGACGATGATAGAAAGTTCTAAGGTTGTGGATGTGTTGTTGCCACTAGGGATAAAACATCGATGATTTGTCTAAGGATATTTGTGTTGATTACATTACGCACCATACTTAATGCAATTGTCTGTTGTTTACAACTTAATACCGGAGGGGTTCGGATGATAACCTGAAGGTGGACTTTTTAGGCATAGATGCATGCCTGGATAGCGGTCTATGTACTTTGTCGTAATGCCCCGATTAAATCTCATAGTACTCATCATGATATATGTATGTGCATTGTTATGCCTTCTTTATTTGTCAATTGCCCAACCGTAATTTGTTCACCCAACATCTGCTATCTTATGGGAGAGACACCGCTAGTGATCTGTGGACCCCGGTCCTATTCTTTACATCCGAAATACAAACTGCCGCAATTGTTCTTTCTCGTTCTTCGCAAACAACCATCATCATCCACACTATACATCTAATCCTTTGTTTACAGCAAGCCGGTGAGATTGACAACCTCGTTGTTACGTTGGGGCAAAGTTCTGTGTTTGTGTTGTGCAGGTTCCACGTTGGCGCCGGAATCCCTGGTGTTGCGCCGCACTACACTCCACCACCATCAACCTTCAACGTGCTTCTTGACTCCTACTGGTTCGATAAACCTTGGTTTCTTACTGAGGGAAACTTGCTGCTGTACGCATCACACCTTCCACTTGGGGTTCCCACAGGGCGTGTGGTTTACGCGTCATCAATAGTACAACTGGTAAGTTTCCATGCCCAGTGTGCAGGCACGAACTAGAATTCAGGCACCTAAAAGCTGGACACAAATATGTTGCCTTTGACAAACACCGCAAGTTCCTCAGACGAGGGCATTGGTTCAGATCTAACAAGAAGAACTTCACGAAAGGCGTAGTTGTGCTTGAACATAAAGAAATACCAAAGTTCGATGGTGCAACTGTTGATGCTGAGCTACGTGCTCTCCAGCCTAGTAAGGAACCCGGCCACCAATTTGAGGGATATGGTATAACGCACAACTCGGACTCACAAAGCGGGCATAACGAGCTCGAGTATTACAAGGACCTTGAACTTCCCCATAATATCGATATGATGCACACCGAAAAGAATTGCGGGAGGCATTCCTTAACACTTGCTGCAACATACCAGGCAAGTCAAGGGATAATGTTTCAGCTAGAGTCGATATTGAGGAGATATGTGACAGGGTGGCTCTACACATGCAGCCTCCTGAGGGCAATCGAAAAGGTTGGTTAAAGCCGCATACCAAGTACTGTCTTGATAGCGTCGACAAGAATGAGGCATTTAAGTGGCTCAAATATGACGTGATGTTCCCTGATGGTTATTGTTCGAATATGAGTAAGGGAGTCAATCTTGCTACAGGAAAAATAAACGGGCTCAAGAGTCACGACTATCATATATGGATTGAGCGGCTGATGCCGGTGATGCTTCGAGGGTATCTCCCCGATCATGTCCGGCGAGTGCTTGCGGAGGTGAGCCATTTTTTCCGCACGGTCCGTGCTAGCGGATATGTACCGAGGTGATTGAGAAGCTGCGGGAGCAAGTGTCGGACATGCTATGCAAGTTAGAGATGATATTCCCCCCAGGCTTCTTCACTCCGATGTTACATCTCATCGTGCATCTCGCCAACGAGGCACTCTTGGGGGGACCGGTGTAGTATCGTTGGCAGTTTTGTATTGAGAGGGAGTTCAAGTATATTCGGTACAAATGTGGAAACAAAAATAAGATTGAAGCATGCATAGCTAAGGCAACTCTCCTCCATGAGATGGCAGACGCCACGACAATGTACTATGCCAATGATGTGCCCACTAAGCATACCCCGGTCGCTCGGTACAATTCCGACGAGCCCAAGCGTGACCCAAAGCTCTTGCTCTTCCAATATCCCGGTGGCAAGGCCGGTGCCTCAAAAGTGGAGAACATTTCGCCAGAAGAGAAGGATTGCATAATGCTTTACGTGCTTATGAACATGGAGGAAGTGGTCGATTTCATGAGGTAAAATGATGAACCAATTACTTTGCAACCGAGTAACTTGGTTTTGGTCTAATACGTATTTTCTCCTTTCAGCCAATTCCATGATGAAATGTGGTCAGGAAGAAATGGTCCCACTCCCACGCAGTGGTACACTCTTCTGAAAGAGGGTGCCCCGCCCTTAAATAAAGGGATTTCTAGTTTCGTGCCCCTGGTTCGTTAGTTGTACTCAGTTTTCCCCAGTCCCTTAGTTTTTCCTCAGTTTTCCCCTCCTCTAGTTTGAAACACGCACAAGTGCTGGAACGGCCGGTAGCCGTCCGGTCAGAGGCCTTGACCGTTAGTCTGATCGGGTGGGGCCGCACAGGGGCAGCTCCTCCCCGACCGTCTCGTGCCGACGGGTAGGGTCGAGAGACACGTCGGAGCAGCCATCCATCTATCGCCGACGTGTGGGCCGTTTTATTTCATGATTTTATACGCGGTGCTGCCAATGACAAATGGGGCCGCTCTATAGGGCTGCCGCAGCCAATGACCAGTGGGGTCGTATATTTTTCAAGTAAAAGACATATATTGCCGCTCTGTAGGGCTGCCGCAGCCAATGACCGAGTGGGGTCGTCTATTTATTTAGGGAAACTCATATATTGCCGCTCCGTGGGGCCTCCGCAGCCAATGACCGAGTGGGGTCGTCTATTTTTCAGGAAAAGACATATATTGCCGCTCTGTGGGGCTGCCGCAGCCAATGACCGAGTGGGGTCGTCTATTTATTTAGAGAAACTCATATATTGCCGCTCCGTGGGGCCTCCGCAGCCAATGACCGAGTGGGGTCGTCTATTTTTCAGGAAAAGACATATATTGCCGCTCGTGGGCTGCCGCGGCCAATGACCAGTGGGGTCGTCTATTTATTTAGAGAGAAAAAATCATATCTTGCCGCTCTGATATATGTCTTTAGAGAATATCATAGAGAGAAGCAACAAGTTCGCTAATTAATTATTCTTAAGCTAGACCGGAGAACCGGCGGCAGCTCGTTCCCCACCGTCGGACGGAGCAGCCATCGCCGGCGGCGCGCCGGCGCCTCGTCGCGCCGCCGGCTGCTGTCCCCGGCGGCGTCGGACGAACCGCGGCGCCGCACGTCAACCACGGCTCCAGCACTTGTTTCGTCCGCACGCATTGTACCCACCGCAGGAAAGTCCGCCGCAAGCAGATCCGCCGCCCACGACGACCGGGATTTGTTCCGCGCACCAATTGGTAGACCTTCGCTTCTGCCTCCCCCGCCCCTAATCGATTCGGTTCCCGTAATTTATTGGAGTTTGCAGGTACGAAATAGTCCTCAATGTCTCGTCGTAGCGGGTACACCGGCGAGGGTGGGGATTCGATCATGTCGTGGCCACGTTCTACTTCTCCTACCTCGTCGGAAGTGCAGGTATATAGCTTCAGCTCTCCGTACTACCGTTGAATTTGGGGTGAATTTGAAGTTCCGCCATGGCCTCGTTGGGGTGATTTCGGTTGTTCTTTTTTCCATTATTGTTACGATTAGCCAGTGCAAGCCGATGATCCATGGTACATTGCATACCAAGATGAATCAACCCGGTGGTGTAGCCGGAGGATGGATTTGGAGGAGAAGGTGGCCAATTTAGGTGATGAATTGGCCCGTAAAAACCTGATGATATTCGAGCTGAAGCGTATTGTGGATGAAGAAAAGAAGAATTCAGAGCTTATTCGCAAGGAGAAGTTGAGAGTTGAGACAGATCTTGCCGTATTTGATCAAGTGGTAGAAAATCTAGAACATGAACTAAAAGTGATGGGAGAGGAGAAAAGTAGATTCATCGGTGCAGTTTTATTAGGTGTCATCCCTGTCCTAGCAGTTATGTGGTTCTGGTAGACGATTTAGTATAGAATTGTTATTCGAGAGATGGCTCTAACCACTGTATTTTGTTGTTTCGGTGTACAATTTCCTACTTGTGCTAAGTAATGTGCACGATAATTTTAGCAAGGGATCCCAAAAGTGAAAGCATGTACCAGCCTCCGGATCAAATACATATCAATATCTTCCCAATCAAGTTGGGATAGAATTCAAATCATACATACGGATGTACATGGACACATCAAGAACGTGAAGAAGCTTTTTTTGAGACGGAGGTAGTAGTTCGAACAATTTTATCCCATTTGGAAATTGAAAAATACAAATTTATAATAATTTATCCCAATTTGCGGCGTCGAACACGGTCGCGCAGCGATGGGCAAGAAAGGCCGGGACGACGGGCGGTCGAGGGTGGTCATCTGCGCCATCAAACGTTGAAGCGATGTTATCGGCGATGGCTTCAATGTTCGTGGCATCGATGACCAGTGTCGGAACCGCCGCTGTCTTGGTGTTCTTCATCATCGACGGATCTGCGGAGGGCTGGATCGGCGGCTTTGCAGCGCGGTTGTAGACGATGGCTTCAATCGTCTTGGCATCGATTCGCACTCTCGGCACCGGAAGTGAGACATCAACAGGCTCCGACATTGAAGGCTGGGTCTGCGCCGTCGAAGCGATGTTGTAGGCGATGGCTTCAATGTTCGTGGCATCGATGACCACTGTCGGCACGGCCGCCGTCTTGGTGTTCTTCATCATTCAACGGATCTGAGAATAGAATCGAAAGTGAGACAGAGAGAGACATTTCAACTATTTCTGACGGTTAGATCCTCACCGGCACTCTTAGATCCACGGCGCACGCACGGTTAGATGCACGCCGCCGCACGCACGGTTAGATCCGCGCCGCCGCACGCCGACGCACGCACGGTTAGATCCGCGCCGCCGCACGCCGCCGCACGCACGGTTAGATCCGCGCCGCCGCACGCACGGTTAGATCCGCGCCGCCGCACGCACGGTTAGATCCGCGCCGCCGCACGCACGGTTAGATCTGCGCCGCCGCACGCCGCCGCACGCCGCCGCACGCACGGTTAGATCCGCGCCGCCGCGACCGCCGTAGTAAGAGAGGAAATACGAGAGAGGAGGATGCGACTGGAATATGCGACTGCCAGGGTTGGTAGGTATGTGCTCTGCTCTTGTCTCCGTATGCGTCCATCGTGGTAGAGAGAGAGATACAGGCCGTCCGATCATAAATGATCGAACGGTGCAAGCGTTCGTTGAGCTTTCAACTAACCAAGATCCATGTGACATACATCTCGACCAATCAGAGATCAGCCGGTGAGTACAAGTTAGGAAAGCTGAGTAGAACTAAGAGGGGGAAAAGTGAGGAAATGTTTATCGGAAGGGCAAAACCGAGTATGACTGAGTAAAACAAGTGGGCCCGGAGGGGGAAAACGGAGTAACACTAAGTAAAACAGGGGCACCCAAATAATAAACGGACTAAGGGAAATTGAAGCTTTTGGCATAAAAATTGTAAAATTGTGTTATTTGAACAATATATTACATTTTGGCCGACTAGATATTGTTTGCAACTCAAAGATACACAAGTGTGACGAATTTGGACTCATTTGGACAAAGTTTGTAAGCATAGTGGGTATTTGGGAGGTGTATTGAGCGAGAAAGCCCTGCATCTTCATATCTAGTAGCTCATGGACTAGGAAGTGGTTTTGAAGCTTTTGGCATAAAAACTTCATATCTCTATATTTCCTTTTCCATTATTATTTCTCTAGGTTGTAGGTAACATAATAAGGCTCCATGGGAAGGTTCCACCATGTTTTGAATTATTTTGAATTGAACTCTAAAACCCTAAAACCCTAAAACCCTAAAATGATAAATGTGGCTTAAATGTGGCATACAAATTGTTCATACAAATTCAAATTGTTCAACACAAAGGGATCCCCAATACAAAGGGAACCACAATACAAATTGTTCATACAAATTCAAATTGTTCAACACAAAGGCATCCCCAATACAAATTGTTCAACACAAAGGGATCGCCAATACAAAGGGAACCCCAATACAAATTGTTCATACAAATTCAAATTAGTTGTTCAGAATAAAATCTTTCTCTTGCTCCTGGTGTGACTCGCCGGGGCCACCACCTTACTCCGGGTAACCCTAACAGGGATATTACCGGTGTCTACCTTCCTTTTGCCCTCTTTCTTGTTCTTCTTCTTCTGCAAAGCTTGTGCTTTTTCTTCTGCCATGCACTCTTCGAAGTTAGCTTGTATCATGGCCTTACCACTTTCGTGGCATTCTCGACTATATTGTTCCCTCTCCTAGACTCATCGGTTGAAGCCATTCTATATCCATCTTTTCCCCTCGCTCTCCATCCAATGGTTCAAGCAGCTCTACATCCATCTGTTCCCCCCGCTCTCGATCCATCGGTTCAATCTCCTCATGTTGAACTCGCTGCTTCAATCTCCTCTGCATTTGTCTGCTTCAATCTCCTCTCGCATTTGTCTGCTTCAATCACATCATGTTGAACTCGTCGCTTCAATCTCAAGTTGAATTGCTGCTTCATTCTCCTCTGCATTTTCCGCTCCCGCCTGATCTTCCATTCCAAAAGCTGGGTCAACTCCATTTTTACAAAGCCTAGCAATGTGTCCAGGGATTCCACAACGTTTGCACTTACGTTTTCGAATCGGTGCACCACCCTCTGCACTAGCTCTGATCCTATTCTTCCTCGGCCTACCTGCCGGCCTAGTCTAATCATCGGAGAGTACAGCTTGAAGCCTGGATCGACTTTCATCCATTGGTCTTTTCCCAACAAGGTAGGAACATTCATAGCATATGCAGCCCTAAATTTGGCAACAGAGAAGAACTCTGACACATACTGATCAACTTCACCATCTTCACCCCCTATAACACTCATGAAAAACAATGCGTGTATGCAGGGTATCCCACGGATCTGCCATCCCCTACAATGGCATGTCCTATCAACCAAACTCACTGGATACCTCCACTGCCTGTTGTCTTTGTCAGTGTAGGTTACCTCAGCCTCCATTCCTTTTCTGACGCACTGCATCCTCAATTGTTTTGCCCTGGCATGCAAAGACTTAATCAAAGACGGGAGCATGAGATGGCCAACATAATTTGTGGATGCAATTCTTTGACGCAGATCGATCTTTATCATGATCATCTGCCTAATCTTATCAAATATTTGCCACAGCATAAGCCCTTTCAATGACTTGACCTTTGAATTGAAACTCTCCGCAAGGTTACTTGTTACATAGTCTACCTTGCAAATTTAATTGAATTGGCTTCTTGACCACACCCTACCATGATGTTCATCCAAGTACTCCTTCACCCCAGGTTTTTGTTTATACAACACATCCAAATGAAACAGATGCTTCCTAGAGCTGCATGTGTATGAAGCTGGCCATAGGTTGTCAGTAAAAACTTTACCCTTGAATTTCTTTGTAAAATTCTGTACCAAGTGTCGCATACATTCCCTATGCTCCACTCCAGGGAATACTGCTTCTACCGCAGTCTCCAAACCTTTGCAAGCGTCTGTGTGGATAACAAGTCCTGTTGGATGACCTATAAGGTCGCGCAAATTCTGCAAAACCAAGTCCAACTTTCCTGTGACTCAACCTCCAAAACCCCATAAGCAACAGGGAACATCCAATTATGTCCATCAAGCTGCAGTAGCAGCAACTAGCTGTCCTTTAAACCTGCCATGAAGAGCTGATGCATCCACGGCCAAATAAGGCCTGCAACCGTCCAAAAAGCCTTTCCAGCAAGCTTTGAAACAAACAAAAGCCCTTCTGAAACATTCCTTGTGCATTACCTTCCCGCTTTTCAATTTGTAGGGAACTGTATGCTTGTCTATCGCTACAACACTCCCTGGACTAGCCATCTCCACTTCAGCTTTGAAAGTGTAAAGCAACTGAAAGCTTTCATTCCATGGACCATTGATCTTGTCAAGAGCCATTTCCTTTGCATAGAACATTCTCATGTAAGGTACCTTCATTTTATACTTCTCAACCACCTTTTTACGAGTGCTCGTTGGACCAAGTGAAGGCTCTTCTCTCAGCCAATCTAGGATTACATCCGCCAACCACCTAGTCTTCGCTAGCTTTGTTTTCAGCTCGGCTCTCCCCTAGAGGTGGACACCTATGGATCTCATTATTCTTCTTTATCTGAAACATAATGATAAGGGATGTCGAGTAATAGATAACAAATTTTACACCGTGATCTAAATACACAACCGGTTGGCGTAGTACCCGAACCAAGCTGCTTCGCGCATTGTGGATGCATGCAGCCTAAACCTACACCTTGGGTATGGGCATTTAATTGTGAACCTACCCGGCTCACTTTTAATAACCTCGAAATTATTCTTAGTGAGAATGTGATATGTAGTAATTGCATTACGGCAGTCCATCATCGTTTGAAACACGGTGCCTTCTACAAGCTGGGGTTTCTCCCTGTTCCACTCAATTGTTGGCAAGTCTTCACCTTCGTAATCGGCTAAAACGAGGCTGTCATCATTCTCATTCTTCTCTTCATCATCAGTGTCATCAAATCTGACACCAAAAGCCATATCTTCCATGTATTGATCCTCCATTGCCTGCTTATCGCATCGATCTACCAATTCAGGAAACATCAACTCATCCTCATCATCTTGAGGAGGCTGATCCTCAATGTCCGCATCGTCCTCCACATCGACCGTACGAACGATCCGGCTACCACTAGCACCGGGGACAGCATGGTGTTGCTCGTGGACCTACAAGGAGCGCCACGGCGCACACTATTAGCGAGAGGCAGCGAGCAGTAGAGAGACATGATGCCCGACCACCCGATGATGCCCCGAGCACCGGATGATGCCCGGCCCCTCGTCCACATGGATACGAATTTTACCGAACCGGCAAGAAGCATTCAAAGCAAAAAGAAATCCCGGATCTTCTTCGGAAATTAGTGGAACAAATCTTCCCTCCGAGCTGTTGAAATATTCGAAATGAACCGCATCGAGAGAGCTCCAGGTGTAGTTATCGTAGATGTTAGCTTTGAAATCCGTTAACGAGATGGTGGTTGCAACCACCGCAGGGAAGTTAAACCCGAGTCTTACAGCCGTTTAGAATCACGCGTAAAGCTAGAATCCAGCCTAACCACCAGCCGAAAAGCCGCGCTGGATCCATCCTATTCGAAAAGCAACGCAGATTAGTTGAGCAACAACGATTGGCGCTCAAAACTGCCTACTCGTTAATTCACATGGGATAGGCGAGACGATGCTTACCCGGATGGAATCCATGCGTTAGATCCCTCCGATTCCCAATCTTCTCCACGGCCGGCGGGAATAGTCCGCGCACCGCGACGGAATTACAAAGAGGACAGGGGTAGATCCAGATCCGGTGGAGGCGGAGCCCGGGGGTGGTGGGGGGGGCGGGGCCGGCTCGGCGGCGGACGACGCCATAAGGTAGGTGGGCAGGATGGCGTGGCGGCGGAGGGGCGGTGTGTGAGCTCCTCCGGGCCTCGGACGGAGGGGAAAGCTTTGGGTCAGCTCTTCCAGCCAATAGTCAACACATTTCGAAAGCAACGGTCAAGTCAAAACCACCGCGGCTCCCTAGCCGTCACCGGTAACGGAAGGCCTCCGAACAGACGGCAACCCTCCCGTCCGAGCCTCTGGAAGGGGTTTCAAACTAGAGGGAGGGGAAAACTGAGGAAAAGTTAAGAGGCTGGGGAAAACTGAGTACAACTAACGAACCAGGGGCACGAAACTAGAAATCCCTTAAATAAAAGCTTTGTGAACTGGTTCCATGAAAAAGTAATTTCTCAAATGTTCCTCTTACTTTGCAATCCGTGACTTGTCTTATTACACGTAACTAATGCATAGAATAATCTGAACTGAACTTGTAGGGAGCTGATCCCAACGTTGAGATGACAGACAAGTTGAGATGCGTTTCCCAGGGTTTTAACCGTAGAGTCCATACGCATGAGAAGTATGATGTAAATGGGTATCGCTTCCATACGGAGTTTCACCTGAAGAACCGGCCTAATGCAAAAACAATAAATACCGGGGTCTACACCCGCGGAGCCGATGATCTTGATTACTATGGAAGGTTACAAAAGGTATACGAGTTGACGTTCAACAACGGAAACATAGAACTCAAGCTCTTTGTGTTCAAATGCCACTGGTTTGACCCACACGGTGGAATGAGAAGCACCCCCTCCATTGGGTTAGTTGAAGTTAGGCCTTCAACCACCTACAGCGGATCCGACGTCTATATTGTGGCTCACCAAACCAAGCAAGTTTATTGTTTGTCCTACCCATGTCAGAATGAGGAACTCATGGGCTGGGAAGTCGTGTTCCAGGTATCGCCACATGGTAAGCTACACATCCCCTCCGAGGACGATTACAACAACGTTGACCCGGTAACATATGAGGGAATTTTCTATCAAGAGGAAGAGCCGTTCGGGGACCTTCAAATAGACATAGGTCTTCAGGATCTCCACAACGATGTACAAATGCGTGGTGAGACCGTGGTGGACCCGAAGGACATAGCTATGCTCACCAAGCGCCATGCGAACAAAGACAACATTGTCGAGACTCAACCGGAACCCAATGCCAACCATGAATACTCATATGATACTGATATTGATAGTGAGGCTGAGAACCCAATGCCTACAGATGAGAGTGGTGATGAATGGTGAGGGTCTTTTATGCTTAGTACCTACATTATCATTATGCTTAATACATACATTTGTCATTATGCTTAGTACCTACATTATCATTATGCTTAATACATACATTTGTCATTATGCTTAGTACCTACATTATTATTATGCTTAATACCTACATTTGTCATTATGCTTAGTACCTACATTGTCATTATGCTTAGTGTTTACTCATTTTCAACATGCTTATTAATTATTTTCTCTTTTCTTATGCAGGTAATTGCCCAATATGAGCGGACGGAAGGCATCATCGAGCTCCTTGCTTGATCAGATGCATCGCCGGAAGCCGTGGCCGGGTGCTTCCAGACGGAGTGGACGACCCATTGTTCCCACCCGGCGTTACGAAGACGCAGACGGAGGACGGGGAGGACGAGGGGGTGGACGAGGGGGTGGACGAGCTGGAGGACGGGGGGGGGGGATGAGCTGGAGGACGAGGGGGAGGACGAGCTGGAGGACGAGGGGGATGCACAGCTCCTTCTAGCTGACATTCCCTCTCGCTTCGGCTCGCTGGCTTCACAGTCTATGGACGAGGAGGAGGACACTAGGGAGGAGGAGGGGGAGACTAGGGAGGAGGAGGAGACAGAGGAGGAGTCTAGGGACGAGGAGGCTTCGACGGAGATGGCTCCGAAGAAGTTGAGGATTCGTGGGGAAGCGCAGGTTCCCGATGAGAGTAAGGAACCTGCTACGGAGGATGACAAGTGGCTCCTTGTCCCAGAAAAGATAGAGTAAGTAGTAAGGTGATTTCATTTTCGTTATGACACTTAGCATTTTCTAATGTTTGATAATTGTGCAGCAATTTCACATATACGGGGAAGAATGTCCGCGTGCCAGGGAGTTTGATTGGAGTTGCTATTAGGAAGTACTGGCCGGGGATCTACACTCCGGTCCTTGGGGGCGAGTCCAAGCTAGCCTATAGTTGGGAAGACTTTGAGATAGCGCCTTACCCTGGCTTTACTTCCGCCGCCGACGCCGTGATCAAGAAGTTTTGGGTACGTAATGCATACTCTTTGGGTTTCGTTCATATGTAGTTGATAACCCCACCGTGATAACTCATACCTCTCACACTTTCTATTATGCTTGATTGCAGCGCAATTATAGGGTGGCGACTGAGCATAAGGAGAGGGCGGACGTGATCCTCCGTAACATGTGTCGGAAGTTGACACGGCAGCAGTGGTACAACCAGAGGATCACGTGCATCGGCCACTTCTTTGCCGAGCAGGGCGTAAGGTACACAAAGCCTGAGATTGTGCAGGGACTCGCCCCGGCTATGAAGATAGAGGACTTCATGTCGGTAAGTAATTGTCAATGCGATTCTATGTACTGCGGCTAACTTGCAATTATATTGTTTGTTCTTCAAATGAGTTTTGATTTTGCAGGTTGTACCACATTGGGCTGATAATAATAAGAGGGCCGCCTTCATGGAGTTGGTCAAGAATTGGGTCGGCGAAAACCCCGATTTCAAGGCCGTGAGCGACCGGAACAAGGTCAACCGCGGGCATCAGGGAACACACAGTGCGGGGAGCAGCAGCACCGATCGCTATCGGGACCGTCTGGTACATATAAAAATGGAACAAGCTGCATTTTTTTTGATTTTCGATGATATGCATAACATTTGTTTTGTGATGCAGGGGAATAAGCTCGGGAGGGAACTTGGTGAGTTGGAAGCGTGGACGCACATGAAGCTGGTGACGCCCGGTCCGAACGAGCCTCGGCCCGCGCCTGAGATGTACTACGGCAAGGCCAAAGAGAGCAAGGAAAAATACTGCGAGGAGTACGCCAAGATCCATCCAGAGGTGGAGGACCCTATGACCGAGCCGGTCGACGAGGTGGCGATGATGCTGGCGGGGTCCGGCCTGCCGCATGGACGTCCTGCCTGCCTTGCTGGGGGTTTCAAGCCTCAGAGGAACTTCACGCAGATCAAGGCTACCCTCCCCTCCGGCAGCTACGCTACCTCCTCGCGGACTACATGCCGTTCTCGGGCAGAGGTAGATGTAAGTCATCCACATTTTCATCCTCTGTTTTGACTCTTGTTCCTGAATGGCTATGTTGATGAGACGCATTATTTCTGAAATTGTAGACTCAGCTCGAGGAGGCCTATGTAGTAGCTTACGAGGAGTATCTCGAGAAGATTAAGGAGCATGACCTTGTGAAAGATGCCTATGTCTAGTGGACGAGCAACCAGATGGCGGTAAGTTTCAATCTCTATGGTTGCAAAACATCATAAGTCCCCATGTTTGAATCTGAGCTATCTCTCCCGTTTCTTGCAGAGTTTCACTCGATTCATGATGACTGGAGTGCGAGAGGAACCACTCCCAGAGCCACCTCATCCGGGGCCGACGCCAGTTTCCCGTCCAAGGAGGAGTTCTATTGCACGTACAAGCGTCAGCGTCAGTTGACCCCGGTAAGTTGCTAACTTGGCTAAGTTGCTAACTTGGTGTTACATGACGAAGTTGTAATTCCCTCCAACATGTAGGGCTTGGGAGAATCCGGGAACGACGCTCCTGATGGTACGCCGATGCACCCCGGTCGCTGTTCTCCTGGTGCTTCTGCCGAACCTCGGCATGGTTCTGCTTCCGGTGGCTCTCGTCGTGGTTCTACCTCCCCGAGCACCGTCGAAGTAGTGCGGCCTCGCTTCACCCACTCGGAGCTAGATCAGTACTACCCTGCGGGTGGTAGTACACCACCATAGTTGCTACATTGTACTAGCTACATCACACATGATATATGTGTAGAATGATCTATGTAGGATGACTATATGTACCGTATTGCTTGTGTGCTATATTTGTACTAAATTTGGGATTTGGTGCCATATTTGTGCTATATCTGTGATATATGAGCTATATGTGTGCAATTCATATATTTTCTGCTATTTTATATGCAATTGCTGTGCAAATGGAGCAAAATCAGGGAATTAAAAAAAAACTGGGCAGCAGCCGTGCCGACGGTGTCACCGTCGGCACAGCTGCTGTCGTTCGCGCGTTTTTTCCAGTTCGAACGGGAGATGTTTGGCGCCGAAACTGGGAAAAAAAAGGTGCCGACGGTTACACCGTCGGCACAGAGAGGTAGTTAACGGCGAGTTGGGTCACGGCGAGCCGGCTGCGCCGATGGTGGTACGGCCGACGGCCACCGTCCAGCCGTCGGCGTACGCGTGTGCCGACGGTGGCGTCCTGTGCCGACGGTGAGCGCGCCGCCCCCGACGCGATCTGTGCCGACGTGAAGACGCCGACGGTCACCGTCGGCAGAGACGGTGCCGACGGTGGTTTATCCTGTGCCGACGGTGCGGGGCCGTCGGCGCATGGCGTCTCTCCCGTAGTGCCTCCTGAATTTCTTCTCTTGGGGCATCCTCTTGAAGTAAGGATTTAAGCTTCTCTCGTAGATGTGCCAACTGTCTCGTAATATTACCAAACTTCCTACTGCCCCAAGAATGTAATTTGTGCATTATAATATTCAAACCAGAACTGAGAGCACCAATATCCGAAAATTGGCCAAGGCCCCTCCATGCCTCATCAATTATTTCCTTAAAACCTGGATCGCGCTCCCAACAAATTTCATATTGCATGCCACGACGACGTTGAGGCATGGAAACCTCCTTTGCCACCTTCAGAAGCACAGGACAGTGATCCGAACAAGGTGAGACCAAGTGAGTCACGGATGATTCAGCATATATGTCTCTCCAGCTGTTATCCGCCAGTGCACGATCAAGTCTGACTCGTACATTCCTTGAGCCCGCCCTACCATTGTCGTACGTGAAGGGAAGACCCGAGAATCCCAAGTCTGTAAGCTGGCAAACCTGCGCAGGCAGTCTCGGAACGCCACCATTTGTGATTCAGGACGTAGCCGTGCCGAGATGTGTTCAAATTGCCATAACGCCTCATTAAAATCCCCCACCACGAGCCACGGAAGCGGTGAGGAAGCTCTCAAGCTCGCAAGGTGTGACCACATGCGATGGCGGTGTTCAGTACGGGGCTCTCCGTACACGAAAGTAACATGGACCAGGGGGTCCTCGGGGCTGAACCGAATCATGATATCGATGTACCTAGGATTAGCTTCTTTAATCTCAACGTGAAGGCTCTCATGCCAATATAAAGCCAAGCCTCCGCGCATTCCTTCACAGTCCACTCCTGCAAAGCCGCGTAGACCAAGACGACCACGGAGTCTTCTCATACGTGCAGTCTTCTGTCTCGTTTCAGACAAAAACACCAGTTGGAAATTATGCGTCCGTTGGAGGACGCCGAGCTCATGAACTGTCGCAGCATTTCTGGCACCACGACAGTTCCAACTGAGACAATTCATTGCTCCTGGCGGTCATCCTCAAGGTACTCCCATCCACAAGCTTGTTCCGCTTATTATCTGTCACCCCCTCAATGCCCTCCTGAAGACTCTCAGAAGGCAAACTAGTCTGCATCTCAGGTGACGACGTATGTTGACCTGGAAGTTGTCGAAGGCGCGGGGAGCTTGTCGTCGAACTTCTGCATGTCCTCCCATGGGCCATCCCCCCAACTCCGACCAGCACGATGGACAGAGGCACTACAGGAATCGGCAGAGACGCCGACGGCCACCACGTACGCCGAGGGCTTTTTATCGGGGCCGTCGGCGTACGGCATCTCCAGGGCACCTCCGGAGGACGACCGTCGGCGTACCGATGCCGTCGGCGTAGAGGGGGCTACGCCGAGGGCTGCCCTCGGCGTCTACCAGGCCCTCGGCGTAGAGGTCTCCATCACCTCCCCTCGCACCCGCACCGTCACCGCCCTCTCACGGCGTCAGACAGACGCCGAGGGCTACCCTCGGCATAGGGCATGGCCCCCCTATGCCGACGGCCACCCTCGGCATATAGGTTTTTTATTTTTTATTTTTATTTTCTCTCTCTCATATTACTTTATATTATGTTTCTATTATTTATTTACTAGTATGAATTATGTAAAAAATGGTTCTATTTTTTAAGAATTCGTAGATGGCATACATTGCTAACTTTAACCCTAACTCTAACTTTAAGCCTAACTCTAACCCTAACCATAACTCTAGCCCTAACCCTAACCCTAGGGTTTCCACATACATTGCTAACGCTAACTCTAACCCTAACCCTAGGGTTTCCACATACATTGCTAACCCTAACTATAACCCTAACCCTTACCCTAGGGGTAGATCTGCGGGGTCCCGCCCTAGGATTTCCCAAGAAACAGATCACCGGAGCGTCAGAATTGTTGGAAAACTTGCTTCTGCCCCTAACATATAAGTACAAGTGTGATGTAAGGTTTGGCTAACCTTGGATGTACCCGACGTTGACGATTTCCGCATAATGGGCTAACACTTGGTAAAATCCAGGATCTGTATGTGGAAACCCCCGCCATGGCTCAAACGGAGCCTATTTTATGGTAAAGTATGCCAACCTATGGTTTCCATGTACATATGTCCTAAAAAAAGCAAAATAAATAAAAAAGTCCACTGGTAAACCCTCGCACGGAGAAAGCTATAGGGGTAGATCTGTGGGGTCCCCGCCCGTGGTTTTCCAAGTTACAGACCACCGGAGCGTCGGAATCGCTGGAAAACTTGTGTGTGCCCACATGGAATGCACAAAAGTGATTTGAGATGGTTTTATATCCAAGGCTAGCCCCCCAGGTGTGTCCGGCTTCTCGGACAGGGGGTTCCTACACTTAGGCAGATTCTGCATGTATAGGGGGGAACTCCCTCGGAGTTGAACCGGAGAGAAACTTGGGATCATATGGGATGATCCTTGTTTCCACATGTACCTATGACCTAAAAGCTCAAATGGAGGCATATTCCCACCGGGGGACCCCCGATGGGATGCAGTCAAAGGGGTAGACCGCGCGGTCAACAGAACTAGGGTTTCATCGGAAATCGAGCATCGGATCTAGGGAATGGCCCCAAAACTTGTGTGTGTCCACATGGAATGCACAAAAGTGATTTGAGATGGTTTTATATCCAAGGCTACCCCCAGGTGTGTCCGGCTTCTCGGACAGGGGTTCCTACACTTAGGCGGATTCTCGCATCTATAGGGGGAACTCCTCGGAGTTGAACCGGAGAGAAACTTGGGATCATATGGGATGATCCTTGTTTCCACATGTACCTATGACCTAACCAAGCTCAAATGGAGGCATATGCCCACCGGGGACCCCCGATGGGATGCGAATCAAAGGGGTAGACCGCGCGGTCAACGGAACTAGGGTTTCATCGGAAATCGAGCATCGGATCTAGGGAATGGCCCCAAAACTTGTGTGTGTCCACATGGAATGCACAAAAGTGATTTGAGATGGTTTTATATCCAAGGCTACCCCCAGGTGTGTCCGGCTTCTCGGACAGGGGGTTCCTACACTTAGGCAGATTCTGCATGTATAGGGGGGAACTCTCTCGGAGTTGAACCGGAGAGAAACTTGGGATCATATGAGATGATCCTTGTTTCCACATGTACCTATGACCTAACCAAGCTCAAATGGAGGCATATGCCCACCGGGGGACCCCGATGGGATGCGATCAAAGGGGTAGACCGCGCGGTCAACGTAACTAGGGTTTCATCGGAAATCGAGCATCGGATCTAGGGAATGACCCCAAAACTTATGTGTGTCCACATGGAATGCACAAAAGTGATTTGAGATGGTTTTATATCCAAGGATACCCCCGAGTGTGTCCGGCTTCTCGGACAGGGGGTTCCTACACTTAGGCAGATTCTGCATGTATAGGGGGGAACTCCCTCGAAGTTGAACCGGAGAGAAACTTGAGATCATATGGGATGATCCTTGTTTCCACATGTACCTATGACCTAACCAAGCTCAAATGGAGGCATATGCCCACCGGGGGACCCCGATGGGATGCGATCAAAGGGGTAGACCGCGCGGTCAACGTAACTAGGGTTTCATCGGAAATCGAGCATCGGATCTAGGGAATGACCCCAAAACTTGTGTGTGTCCACATGGAATGCACAAAAGTGATTTGAGATGGTTTTATATCCAAGGCTACCCCCCGTGTGTGTCCGGCTTCTCGGACAGGGGGTTCCTACACTTAGGCAGATTCTGCATGTATAGGGGGGAACTCCCTCGGAGTTGAACCGGAGAGAAACTTGAGATCATATGGGATGATCCTTGTTTCCACATGTACCTATGACCTAAACAAGCTCAAATGGAGGCATATGCCCACCGGGGGACCCCCGATGGGATGCAGTCAAAGGGGTAGACCGCGCGGTCAACAGAACTAGGGTTTCGTCGGAAATCGAGCATCGGATGTAGGGAATGGCCCCAAAACTTGTGTGTGTCCACATGGAATGCACAAAAGTGATTTGAGATGGTTTTATATCCTCTTGTATGCTATTACATGCACCATGTATGCTACTATGTGGATTTCATGCTATTTATGTGAATTATGGTGAATTTGGATGAATTTGGATGTATTTGTATGCTACTATGTGGATTTCATGCTATTTATGTGAATTATGGTGAATTTGGATGAATTTGGATGTATTTGGTTGTATTGGACCTGCTGAACTGAATTTAGATGAATTGGAACCCAATTTAAATCGAAAAAAACAAATGGTAGGGCATACGCCGAGGGCAATGCCGTCGGCATAGGGCCCTGGCATGACCATATGGTCGAGCCTATGCCGAGGGCATTGCCGTCGGCATAGGCCACCTCACCTGGCCGCACCTCGTCGCTCCACGTCGCCTCTCCGTCACGCAGGAACGCTTCCTATGCCGAGGGGGTTGCCCTCGGCGTAGACCTTGCGCTGGTGAGCACGCCACGTGGCATGCATGGGCCATGCATATGCCGAGGGGGTTGCCCTCGGCGTAGACGCCCAGCTGGCAGCGCCACGACGGGCCACGTCGCTCACGCGTGGACGCCCAGCCTGCCCTATGCCGAGGGCTAGGCCGTCGGCGTATGGTGGCGACCGTTAACGGCGACGGCGCCCTGCCACGAGACGCCGAGGGCTGGGACGCCGAGGGTGAACGCGCACCGTCGGCATAGGCGGCGTACGCCGACGGCCAGGGCTACGCCGACGGCACGGTGCCGTGTGCCGAGGGACCTGGACGCCGACGAGGTACGCCGAGGGCGGCCGTCGGCGTAGCCTACGCCGAGGGCCAGGCGTGGCTACGCCGATGGCAGCCGGCCGTCGGCGTAGCACCCCGTTCCTGTAGTGAGGGTAGGAACTAATTAAGATCAAGAAGAGTCAATTTTGTGTGTGTTAGGTTCAGTTAATCAATCATAAAACTCACACTGTCAACTATGGAAGATTACCTGGCCATGACTATGGAGTATTGGAGTCCACCGTTCTTCTCTCCTGCGGGCTCAGATCGCCGTCGCTCGTATCAATACTCCTCGTGACCTGCAATGTGATGATTCCGATAAGGGGCGGGCTCGGTACCAATAAAAATCAAGATGCATAAGTTTTTTCGTGTTTCAGTTCAGGCACCAAGAACACCGTACATATATGAACAGCACTTAATTGATCTCACTCACCTGTCCATTCGTTGCTCTTGGTGAAGTCGATCCCGAGTATCAGGTTCGATGACTCTAGGCCTTGATCGCGCAGCGCCGTCGTCACCTGAGAAATGAAACGCGTGAAAGTGGAATGGATGATATAAAATTGTGACTTTCGAATATCTAGATTTATTTATCTGAATTTTGTAGTACATTTAATATAACAACCACCTATTTGTACCTAATGTTGATTATGCCAATGCGTGAGAGTTAAAGTAGTTTATTTTGAATGTCAATTGTTTTTGAATTGAGGAGCCATAACTTCCGATTTCATATAAAATGAAACCGATAAAACGGAAATCTGAAATTCGTTACAACCACACACACCCACACTATCTTCTTCTTCTTCTTTTTTTTTTTTTTTTTTTTTTTTTTTTTTTGCGGGTGACACCCACACTATCAGCTCCGAGCGAAACACTACCTAGCTCAGTAGCAAACTGAGACAACCACTCTAAATCTGTCTTCACTATTGCAGACCCATTTTTCAACACATCACAGCGAAAGGGCAAAACTACACCTAGTCTTCAACCTGGAATCTGGAAGCCGTTCGACCATCACTTCATCAGTCATCTTTCTTCAGGAGCTCACAACCATCCTTTTGTGACATCTTAGCCAATACCAATTCTCTTCCGGAGACGGAGCCCACCCAACCATAGTGTGAGATGAAGACTCCAAGCGCCACTGTTCTAATGCCTAAAGCACATCTGCACCACACTCCATGAAAACTTGGCCATTGAACAAAGCGCAAATAAAAGATCTAGAATTCAGATCTCACTACAAAACTGACATTTATCTTCCCAACCTTTATGCTTCAAAACATCTCTAGCCAAAATACTGTTCTTAAACAAAAGCCACAAAATAATACACTTAAAATTTAGCAGGACTTTAATAAACCAAAGCTTTTTTTAAAGGACACTTAACCTGATTAATCTTGAGTGCCTTGTACAGAACCTTGTAGATATACAAACCCAATACTAAAAGTCAAAACCAATACTTCTCATCTTTAGAAACAGACTCATGATTAGAGGAACCGTCTCTCAATCCGGTGTCCTGAGACCATAATCATGTTGCCAATTACAAAACACATCTATTATTTTTCTAATTTCTGGATAGCATCAACAACATCGTTAATCTCTAGAATCTTATTTTTGAATGTCAATATATGTTTGTTCCATTACTATTGCATTTTATTATTGTACTTTCTTAGTATTTCTCTTCTAATCTTATTACTTTACAATCTTAGTATTTCTCTTCTAGTCTTCTCATTGATCTTTGAGCTGGCACTGATTGTGATAATTTCCCCCATAGTACTTGTAAGTACATTTAAGTCCAAAGCCAACTTCATTGATTGTTTGTGGGAAGGTACAACGCCGCATGCAAGAACTGGGAGCGGTGGGTTTTTGTTTGAGTACAAAGTCTGCAAATTACTTAGTCATATCGGTATATGCACTCTAACACTTATTGTGCCTATGTTGTTTTTATAAGTAGTATGAAGAAATTATCCCAAATGCAGATACTTCCAGTTACTCGTGATAATATTGTTCGACATATCTCGTATATGTTCGATATATAAGTATATAGGAAGAAAATATCTCAAACTGCAGATTCTTTTGGAAATTAATGAAATATTGTTCAAGATATCTCATACCTAAATTACTTGATATAGAGTGGCTGAAAGAATCCTACAAGAACATAACTACCAACTAACATCTAAGATAGTGTAATTTGGGACAAACCATCTTAATCGAGCTAATTAGCCGTGACATAAAAAAGAGTAAGAAAAATTGGTTTATGTACATAGACACTATTTTTGAGAGGGAACCACCATCAGAGCTCAAATGCGAAAACCAATGAAAGATGCATGTTGTGGAGTATAAGGTAATACAAAATTTAAGTACTTCCTCCGATTCACATTACTTAATGCTAATATAGATGTATCTAGACACATTTTAGTTGTTGATATATCCGTTTTAGCATCAAATAATATGGATTAGAGGAAAGTATATTGTTTACAATTGACGATATATGGATGATAGATTTATAGTCTTGTCAATTGGGGTTTTCTCTACTATGCTGAGAGGTTATACACTACTTATTGATATGGTAGTTGTCGTCATGGTGGAACAACAGATGCCATGGGTAGACTTAAATTGGGGCCGGATGTACGCTTGAGGATACGGGTGAGGGGAAGGTTTGGAGGGAGAAAGAGATTGAACTCAAGATTGTATTGATGAACTTGGCCAAGGGCCAGAGGTTGACGATGCACGGCTACAAGACCTTCGCCTATTCGCTACTAACTGAATCCTCCCACGCAGGGGTGTCCCTCCTCTTCTTATATAGGGGAGAGAGGCTTACAAAAGAAGGAATCCCAGGGTATCTTTGATGATCTAAGCTACTTTATAAAAGCTTCATTGGCCCCAGTGATGATGCTTCTATCTTTAATCAGGGGCTGATGACCTCCTCCGGTTTATTTAACGTCAGCAGCTCCTTTGGCGTCAGGGCTTCGATTAAAGCTGAAGTGCTTCTCTCATCTTGTCCTTTGGTCCTTGAAGGAATCTTTGACTGTAATGCCGACATGCTACAGTTGAGCCTATGCCGGATCTCCGGTATCTTTACCTTTGAGCTCCGACATCTTTGCCTTTGTATATCAACTTCCTATGTCTCTCGTACTCCGGTATTCCCCCCTGGTATACCGGTCCGTGCTAACTTAGCATAGTTCAAACTCAACTTTGAGCATCCAGATTAATCTTTAATCCGGTATACAAATGGTTTATCATGGCATATTTTCCATAGTCTTGGCCTACCGGTTTCAAGTTATATTTAGCCGGTGCATTACCGGACCCGTTCCGAACAACCGAACTCATGAGAGTTTTTCCGGCTTCTTTTCGACGGTTTCTCTGTCATTAAGTTCTCCTCGCCAAAGTCGAGAATGTCTCGATTCCCGTGCCTGTCAGTGATATGCGCACTGTAACTGACATAGCAGTGTCAGCGGGGGTCAAATCCCTCATCTCCCGTGCACATTTAATACACCGCAGTTGATCCGTGTGGCCCTCCGTGTGGCAGCTTCCAAAACCGCGTGTACCTCCATGCCACATGGCGGCCCATCAGCCGAAGGGACGTGGGCTGAGCGGTTTCTGGCCCATTAAGTTCCTCGCGTATATAGGGGCGACGGTTCGGCGTCGTCCCCATCACATTCCTACTTTCGCCATTATTGCCTCTGTAGAGAACTGCGCTCGGAGCTCCCTGCTCGCCGCCGAAGGCCTTTTCCCCGGCGATCCTCTGCCGGCACCGCACCACCTATCTCTCAGCTTCGCCATCTCATCTCTCACCTTCTCCTTTCTGACGGGCACCATCCCTCGAGCTCCGGCGCCGCTGCACGCCACCGAAGCTAACTCCTCTGGCGAACCGCTGTCGCGCGACCGTGGGGAACTTCCGCCGCCCGTTTAAGGTCAGTGTGTCTCGATCCATTTCTTTTCTCTTCTCTGTGTTCTTCGTGTTCAACATAGGTGCGGTAGATTTATTTACCCCTTTTTTCTCTCTTTTTCTCTTGTGTCTAGATCTTCGCGAATTGAGTAGAAGTTCAGAATCTTGTTGTTAGGTAGCTTCGGTACCTTTGCACAATGGCATCAGAAGGATCCGGGTTAGATCTTTCCGGTGCCTCACAGGTTAGCGAGGAGCTCGAGATTTCTTTGGGTGAAGAAGATGTCATAGATCAAGAAGCCGGCATGTTGGAAGAAGAAATCGACGGGTTGGATCAAGATGTCGGCCCAGACTCCGCGTCTTACACGCGCGGCTCCTGGAGGAGCTCTGACGTGAGCCAAGCGGAGATTGACTGGCTGTACCAGTCCCGGAGGATACCAGAAGAGGTATTTTGCCGGATCCCAGGTGATGAGCGTGAGCCTGTGCCCAATCCAGGCGAAGTGGTGGTTTTTACCGCCCATTTTGAGCGCGAGTTCGGTCTTCCGGCGTCAGACTTCTTCCGGCGCTTTCTTGACTTCTACAAGCTTCAGCCCCACCATCTCCCTGGCAATGCCGTTTTTTACCTCTCTTCCTTCGTATCCTTCATGGAAGGTTTCGTCGGCCTCCTGCCTACCATCGAAACCTTTGCTCGCTTCTACAACCTCCGGATCAATTCGATCCAGGATCCGCAACTCCCAATCCCCAAACCAGTAGTGCAGTGTGCACGCCCCGCCAGGGGAGCCCCTATTATAAATTCACCGGTTTAGAGTCTTGTCGGGCGTGGCAAGAGACTTTCTTCTACGTTAGGAATTCTGGCCCTTCTGACTTGATCAACCTTCCGGTATATCTCCCTAGCGCACCCGCCAGAACCAACTGGCGATTCAACCCCAAGGACAGCCCTGATGAAACCAACCAGATTATCCGGTTTATCCAGACGCTCAACAACAACACCAACATCTGCGCCGATGATATCGTGCGCGCCTTTGTCTCGCGCTGGGTTCTCCCCTTGCAGCGCCGTGCCCATAAAATGTGCCAGATGACTGGGCGCTTTGATCCCACGAGGATCACAACTTTCCTGCTTAGCAAATTCTATGTGGTTTCCAAGGCCAAATAGATTTGTAAAACAAAGATGCCGGCCGACTGGAAGTGGGGCTTGCAGCCTCACAGCCGCCCATGCCCGCCAGCGTCCCAAGTAAGTTCTTGGGGCTTCCGAAATATTGTTTTCGGAATGTTGAAAACTGTTCTCTAATTTTTATTCCTTGTATCGCAGAACTTT
This sequence comes from Lolium rigidum, assembly GCF_022539505.1. Lineage (NCBI taxonomy): Eukaryota > Viridiplantae > Streptophyta > Magnoliopsida > Poales > Poaceae > Lolium > Lolium rigidum. Next base: position 100,871,980 of record NC_061508.1, on the reverse strand, counting down.
GCTCACATCAGCGCAGAGGAGCCGAAATCTTACACTCCCGGATGAACTCACGAGGACGACAAGGACCCGGATCCTTTCTGAACCAGTTCCGCGCACGAGAGGGGCTCCAGCCATACCTCGCGTTCCGGTAACACCTCTGCACCTTGTCCTTGAAGAGCTCGGGCCAATGATTCCGGCAGCGACGAGGATGATTGCATAATTCTTGAGGTACTTAACCCGCTTCCCCTATCTTACGTCTTTCCTGCAATGTCGGTTTCATCTGATCGGGGTCGCCAGGTGCTGGAGCATGTGACCCATCTTGTTGCTGAGGTTGGAGACCCTCCGACCTCTCGAGTCCGGAAGGCTTCGGCACCCGACGCCGGTACCAGCGACGCTCCAGCTTCCAAGCGCCGGAATGTTCTGAGCAATGGGCCTCCGAAGAAGAAGAAGAATGTCATCCTGATCTCCTTCGGGTAAACTTCATTAACGCACCTTTCCGGTTTGAGTTTTACTCTTGATACTTCTCGCAACCAACTTACATATGTTATCTTTCAGGCCTGCTCTTGAACTTACTAGGAGTGCGCCTGGTATGAGGCCTGAAGCCCCCAAAGATACTAGCAAAACTCAGGATCCTCCTCATAAAAGTCTGGCACACTCGGGTGCCGGCAAAGCTCCTTCCTCCCCCCGGGGAGGCACAACAAGTTCGAGGACCGCGGCCCATAACCAAGAAGATCACCGCGGTGAGGAGGATTTTACTTCCCCTCCATAATTTGAAGACGCCGGCGCCAGCAACACGGGCGCCGGTTCAGATCAGACCGGGCGGTCGGAACCTTTGGTTCCGCCCGTCCTTGAAAAAAGAACTGAAGCACCAACAACCTTCCCTGCCAAGACTTCTTCTGCACCCGCCAAGCCATCTTCACCGGCCAAGGGCTCAGCGATGCCGCTGCCGGCACCTTCCAAGAAGCCCCCTTCTGCTCCCAGGAAGGTCTACCGGAAGAGCGCTGGGATCGCCGCGGATCAACTCTCCGGCGCCGTCCAGGCCGCGGTGACTCCGGCCGCCAGCTCCCAAAGCCCCGCGCTTCATACCGGGCGTGCTGCTTTTGCTATCAACGCGAAGGTTTCGGCCCAAACAGGCCGGGTCATCAAGCTGAACCGCAGCACGACCAACTTGGGCGAGCTCTAGCGGTACGTGGACGCGTGCAACACCTTCGACCTCACCAAAGCCACCATCGGCGTGGGCAAGGATGAGAAGGTGGTGAATGACACCCTGATACGTCTCCGACGTATCGATAATTTCTTATGTTCCATGCCACATTATTGATGATATCTACATGTTTTATGCACACTTTATGTCATATTCGTGCATTTTCTGGAACTAACCTATTAACAAGATGCCGAAGTGCCAGTTCCTGTTTTCTGCTGTTTTTGGTTTCAGAAATCCTAGTAAAGAAATATTCTCGGAATCGGACGAAATCAACGCCTAGGTTCTTATTTTGCCCGGAAGCATCCAGAACACCCGAGAGTCGCCAGAGGGAGGCCACACAGGCCCAGATGATAGGCCGGCGCGGCCCAGGCCCTGGCCGCGCCGCCTTATGGTGTCGTCGCCCCGTTGACCTTCTGACGCCGCCTCTTCGCCTATAAATAGGTCCCAGACCTAAAACTTCGATACAGAAAAGCCACGGTACGAGAAACCTTCCAGAGCCGCCGCCATCCCGAAGCCAAGATCTGGGGGACAGGAGTCTCTGTTCCGGCACGCCGCCGGGACAGGGAAGTGCCCCCGGAAGGCTTCTCCGTCGACACCACCGCCATCTTCATCAACGGTGCTGTCTCCCATGAGGAGGGAGTGGTTCTCCATCGAGGCTCGGGGCTGTACCGGAAGCTATGTGGTTAATCTCTCTCCTATGTACTTCAATACAATAATTTCATGAGCTGCTTTACATGATTGAGATCCATATGATGAGCTTTGTATCGCTACTAGTTGTGTGCTACTCATGTGATGTTATTAAAGTAGTCTATTCCTCCTGCATGGTGTAAAGGTGACTAGTGTGTGCACCGTGTGGTTCTTGTCGTAGGCTATGATCATGATCTCTTGTAGATTGTGGAGTTAATTATCATTATGATAGTATTGATGTGATCTATTCCTCCTTCATAGTGTAATGTGGACAGTGTGTGACATAGGCATCCCAAATGGGCCTGCCAAAGATGGTACCCGGGGTTTAATGAAGGCCCACTACCCGGGTTTAA
>NC_061508.1:100810721-100869657 GCF_022539505.1 Lolium rigidum | reverse complement strand
GTGGTGAACGGACGGATGCCATAGGATGGCTTAAGTTGGGGCCGAATGGACGCAAGAGGATTCGGGGAGGGTTTGTGATTAGATGGGATGAACTTCCGGATGGTTTCCTCAAGAACTTAGCCAAGGCTAGAGGTTGAAGAAGAAAGACATAAGGAAGAACTCGCTCTAGATCATCATCTTTATTGATCTCAACAGGCTACAAGTTTCTCAGTACAAGTTCTCTTCGTGTGCATGCGCGTATCTCTAAGAAGGGCTACCCCCTCTCCTTATATAGGGGAGAGGTGGCTTACAGGGCAAGAAACCCTAATGGCATCTTTGACTAGACAAACTACTTTACAAAGCTACTTTAATCATAGAAGACACCGGAGTCCTCTTTAATCGTAAATGCTGACGTCCTCCGGCTTCTTTGACCGTCATCCTTCTCTTTATCGTCAGCCCTTCGTCTAAAGTTACTTTGCTTAGCTCATCTTTGTCTTCTTGCTCTGGAGAGAATCTTTGACCAGTCCTGCCGACCTGCCCGTTCTTCCGGTAACCCGGTATCTTCTTACCTGGTTCCGGCATACCCCTCTTGGGGATACCGGCTTAGCTCCACTTAGCTAAGTTCTTATCTTTAAGTTCCGGTACAAACATTAAACCGGTATCTTGATGGCTCAAACCATCCGGTTTGGCATGCCTTTGGCATACCGGGGGTCATCCCCCCAACAAGCGCTCAGACTTGCACTCATTGCCGCTAAGCTCAACTGTGAGGACTGAGCCAGCGCAACTGCGGTTTGCATCCTTCTTTTTTCCTCCGCGATCACCAGCGATTCCGCTAGGTTCGATCCGGCAGATGCTGTTTCCAGTGACATTTTGTAGTTTCCCACCACAGTCAAGGGTCCACGAGGTGCCGGCATCTTCATCTTGAGATACGCCGTGTGGGTCGAGGCCATGAAGGCCGCCAGTGCCGGTCTCCCCAGCAATGCATGGTACGGACTATCTAAGTCCACCACCTCAAACTCAAGGTTTTCAACCCGGCAATTGTCACGTCCTCCAAACGACACATCCACCCGGACCTTTCCAACCGGTGCGCAGGACAAACCCGGAACGATTCCATGGAACGTCGTGTGCGTTGGCTGAAGCATGTTTTCTGTTATGCCGAGTGTATGCATGGTGTGCTTGTACATTATGTTTATGCTGCTCCCATTGTCTATCAGCACCTTGCTGAACTTGACGCGAGTCGTTGGCCCTTTCATGATTGGGTCCACCACTAGAGCGTAGCCACCCGGGTTCGGCATGATTTTAGGGTGATCCCGGTATGACCATGAGAGTTCCTGCTCTGACCACGGCATGTATTTTGGCACTGCCGGCATCACCGCATTCACCTCCATGGAACGACGGCGTAGGCTTTGCTTGTCTGTCGGCTCGGTGACGAACACGACACAACACACATCTGGGTCCTTATAAATGTTCCGGCCCAAGGGTGTCGGTGGAGGTGGTTGGCCGTAGCCTTCTCCCACCTGATTGACTTGTTGATACTGTTGCCTATTTTGCTGAGGGTGTACCGGCAAGGCATTTGCCCCGATAAGCGGTGGTGGTGGTGGTAGCTGCTGCTGACGCGACATGTCCGGTGGTGGCATCATTGCATTGCCCCCTTGTCCTTGGGTGTCCTTTACCGCCCCCTTTTGCATCAAGTACTTGGTCCAGGTACAATCTTTTGTCAAGTGGTTCGACGGGTGAGCCGGATTTGGCGTGTGCCACCGGCAAGGTTGGTCCATGGCAGCTTCCATGGTGTACTTTGCGGGTTCTCGCCGGCTCTTTTCTCGGCCCCGGGTTTCTTTTCGACCCACTGTTTCTTAGGACCTGCCCATGGCTGCGATCCGGTTCTTTGCCTCTCGGCTGCCGCCGGCATCGAGTTTTCTTGCACAAGCAGCAACTTGCTGCGAGCCATACCTTCGATCCGGGAAATCTTCCCTCCTTTTGTTGTTCCGGTTGTCCCGGTATTGCTGCCGAGGCGGGTTTGATTGTTCCGGCTCAGCTTGTATCGCCGGTTGCATTGGGTCTCCCAACGCATAGTTATCCGCCACACGCATCATCTCCGCCAACGTTGTTGGCATGTTCCTCTGCAGCCTTTGCCACAAAGGCGAACCTCGCCGGCATCCCTGGCTAAACCAAGCGATGGCCTGTGCCTCTATCACTCCTTCACAAGAGTTTCTGGTGGAGTTCCACCGAGTCAGGTAATCCCGGTCTGTTTCTTGCGGGCGCTGCACGCATAAAGCGAGCTGCTGAGGCCTGTTTGGCCTTCTGTAGGTGCTGCTGAAGTTGCTCACAAAAGCTTCCTCAAAGTCCAACCATCCATTTATGCTTCCTTCTGGTAAGTTGTTCAGCCAGATTCTTGCCGGTCCTACCAAGAACGTCGGCACGATTCTCACGGCCCAACGCCGGTTTCCTCCTCCAGCTATGACTCCTCCGCCACCAGCAACGTATACCGCGGTCACGTAATCCGCGAGCCGCTCTTCCGGCTTAGTGGTGCCATCGTATGTTTTGGTGTCACGGGGCAACCGAAAGTTGCGAACCGGTGGTGGCTCTTTCATGATCCTTGGGCCAAAGCACTTTGGACCCGGAGGACCCTCTCGCCTCAATCATTTCCGACAGGTACACTCTGTCCAGCACGGTGCCTTGCATCCCGTTCGGCAAGTTTCTTTCTCCCAACCGCTCTCCCAAAGGTTTCCGTAAGCGGTGAGTCTAGTTGAATCAGCTTCATCGTAATGTTCTGGTGCCGCGGCCCTTGCCTGCCGGTACCTTGGTGGAGGCATCTCCTCCTCATCATACGCTGCCCTTGCAGCCGGATAGTTTTGCCCGGTTTCGTGTCTACCGGCATGATTGTTTCCGACATAGCCTCCTTTGGCGTAGCCTCGCTCTGCCCCTTGGCTTTTTCTACCGGCATCATGTTGCCCGGCTTGTTGTTTACAGGCAAGGACCGGATCGTACACAGTCATCTGCTGTGCGTTCACTTCTTTTTGTCTTCTTCTGTCCGGATGGGGGGACGAGGCCTGCCCATGGGACTTGCTTCCGGCATTCTTTGTTGAACGCGCGGATTTTGAAGCTATAGCCTTGTTCAGCTTAGCCAGCTGTTCAGCGTTCTGCTGCTCTACGACATCTAGCAGCTCTCCGACACGCTCTTGTTGTTTTGCCGTAGCCTCTCCGGTAAGCGAGTCACATAGATCTACAGCAGCCTTAGCAGCTTTTATGGTTTTATCCGGACTATCGTACTTAGGTTTCTCTACGATGCTAGCAGTATGCGGAGGTACTCTTGCCGGTAAGAACTTCCTTACGCAAATCCTGATCTAGATTGCGAGCCTTAAGCCGGTTTTCCGGTATCCTAGCAGCATGAGCGCTACCGTAAGCAAAGCCATGGGCAGCGTTATACTCACGTACGGTTAGGTTCAGCTCGCGCTGCGCCCGACGACGTCCTTGCCGCTCTCGAGTATCTTCTCGGCGCTGCGCCTCCAGCCTCCGCCCGAGCCGTTGCCGGGTCGATGTTCTGCGCGATGGGCGTTGCCAGCACGTTCATCGCCGCCTGGAGAGGTGTTGCCGGTGGTGCGGAAGACGCTCCCGGCGCGCCGGTGTCGCGCTCCAGCGGTGGCTTGGCCGCACGGGTTGCAGCCGCACGACCAGCAACTTCGTCCGCAGCCTCCTTGCCCGCGCCGGCTGCGCCAGCCATCATCACCTCGACGCTACCGGCGGCGCAGCCAGCACAGAGCCACCTTGGCGGGTCCGGTGCCACCAGCACCGGCGAGAGGCGCTGGCGCACGGGGACGGTGCCGAAGTAGACGCGGTGGCTGCCGAACTCGATGATGCGGCCGTTCTTGGGGAAGATGCCGCCGTTGGCGAAGCAGCCCGCGTTGTCGTTGATGAAGTCGATGGAGTAGAAGCTCTGGACGAGCGCAGACACTGTCCGCTCGCCGGCGACCTCGAGGATGCCCGCCCGAATATGTATTCCAGCAAGCGCCACTTCATGCCCCACGGTGGGCGCCAACTGTCGTCGTGGTGAACAAACAGATGCCATAGGATGGCTTAGGTTGGGGCCGAATGGACGCAAGAGGATTCGGGGGAGGGTTTGTGATTAGATGGGATGAACTTCCGGATGGTTTCCTCAAGAACTTAGCCAAGGCTAGAGGTTGAAGAAGAAAGACATAAGGAAGAACTCGCTCTAGATCATCATTTTTATTGATCTCAACAGGTTACAAGTTTCTCAGTGTTCATGCGCGTCTCCATAAGAAGGGCTGCCCCTCTCCTTATATAGGGGAGAGGGTGGCTTACAGGGCAAGAAACCCTAATGGCATCTTTGACTAGACAAACTACTTTACAAAGCTACTTTAATCATAGAAGACACCGGAGTCCTCTTTAATCAGGGATGCTGACGTCCTCCGGCTTCTTTGACCGTCATCCTTCTCTTTATCGTCAACCCTCCGTCTAAAGTTACTTTGCTTAGCTCATCTTTGTCTTCTAGCTCTGGAGAGAATCTTTGACCAGTCCTGCCGACCTGCTCTTCCTTCCGGTAACCCGGTGTCTTCTTATCCGGTTCCGGCATACCCCTCTTGGGGATACCGGCTTAGCTTCACTTAGCTAAGTTCTTATCTTTTAGTTCCGGTACGAACATTAAACCGGTATCTTGATGGCTCAAACCATCCGGTTTGGCATGCCTTTGGCATACCGTGGGTCATCCCCCCAACACCTTTTGAGGCCAATTCGATCCTAGCGACACATGGGCTTTAACGGGCATCGGTACGGGCGGGGCTTGGCCGTACTGTCCGCCCGTACGGACCGTCGCCGCCTTCGTCTTATAAAACCCAACCTTTTCTGTGAAGACACAGAGACGAAAAAGAGAACACATCAGCCACCATTCGCACCAGAGAGAGGAGATCAGATTTGCAGAAGGAGAAGACCAATCTCGACTCCATCGAAGATCAATATCATCAAGATCATCACCCGATCCACTACATCCCACTTGTACTGAGAGAGTGATAGATATTCATACTTGTAAGATTAGGGATTGAAACCTCTATTTCATCCTGGTTTGTATTTGACTTGATCTTCAACTATTGTGGCTTGCTATGGTAATATCAAGACGAACTCCATTCACTTCGTTATGATGTTGATATGTTATTCTCCTCTCATGTGTGAGTAGATCCCATTGGTGAGATGTAGGGGACTGGTGAGATGTGATGTGCCGGTTTTATTCCATCCATTTGCGAACTTATGTTTGAGATTATTTCATATATGAGTATGAATGTTTATGTGCACATAATGTTGTTATCTAATTTAAGGGCCCAAATAGCATGATCTCAAGAACTCATAAACATGAACTTGTGTGCTAGTGAATCAGAGTGACACGGCCGATATTAAAGAGGATCTAGCAATACTCGAGGAATCACAAGGAACCACCGAGCTTAAAGCTTTACTCCGATTTAACCACCTTAATAGATGCGTTGACCATGGCTTTAGTAACAGGGCAAAAGGATTATTGGAGGAAGATGAAATCTACTAAGAGGAGTCTTTCTCTCTTACGGGTTGCATGCCTTCTCAGATATAAATATGAAGAATCATGTTCACTTATTGCCTTTATTCCACCTGGCACATTCACTATCACCATGAACCGAGTCACCCCGCTGTCGAGGGATCACCTCGCCAATGTCTATGTATTGTAGACTTAGGTTTTGGGAGAGAGCGATGATGGAGATTCCGGGAGCGAGATTAGGCACACGACGTACCCAACTTCGGGTCCCCTCGGCGGAGGATCCCTATGTGCTGCTAGCAATCTAGTATATGAGCATAAGTATGTTTACATGGTGCCGCCGTAGCGGAGCTATGTTGTCTCTCGGTTGTTCCCCCTCTATCGGGTGCCCTGGCTGGCTTTATATATGCAACCAGCTTAGGGTTTTACAAGAGTCCTAGTCGACTACTTCTTCGGGTTGCCTTGTTGGGCCTTCTCCATATTGGGCCGAGCCAAGCTAGGTATACCAATAATGGGTACCCGAAGGGTATACCCATGTCAGTAGCCCCCGAGTGTCTAGGGAAGTCGAAGACTTGCGTAGAGACTCCAAGCATAATCATCTCCGAAGTCGAATAAATACAAGGCGAGGTCCATGTCGAAGATCATGTGTAGCGTAGATGATATCGACGATTCTCCCCGGCCTGTGCCTAGGGGTGGTGTGGGCCACCCGGTTCTCCACCGACACCGCCCCTCCGCCTATTTATTCACGATCTCGGGAAAACCCTGAATACCCGAGCCACCATCCACGAAAAGTTCCGTAGGGATGACTAGTGTGTAGCGGTGGTTCCGACTAAGTTAGTTTACTTTCAATGTAGATGTCTTCGTCTACCCCGCCTCCATCGCAGTCGGAGCCGATCGCGGCTACGCCAATCTCTTCCGCCCCTCCGCCATTCATCCCTGTCCAGTTGGATCCTGCCAAAGGATCCGACAAGTCTATTGAAGGAGCCAATTCTAACCTGACGGATCTAGCCGGAAATAAACAAATGGAGAAGAAGGTGGAGGAGGCCACCGTCAAGAAATCAAAAGCCCGATCTCGCGAAGGCGAAGTCAAAGGGAAATGGTGGCCCTGCACCACCACTGAAGATGAACTCCGCAACTTCGAGGCGGAAGGGTTTCTCAAACCTGGATCTTGGAGAGTGGTTTCGGGTGCCCTAAGCCCGGCGCCTGAAGCCGGAGAATGGGTGCGGACAAGGGCGTTGGTGGAGTGCGTATTTTCATTGCCTCCGAGTGATTTCTTCTCCGAAATCCTCAAGGCCTACAAGCTTCAACCCCACAACATCTCACCCAACAGCGTCCTCGCCATCTCCAACCATGTCTCTCTCTGTGAGGGTCATCTTCGGGTAAAACCTGATTTGGCCCTCTATCAATTCTTTTTCTCCGTTGAGATGGAGACGGTCCTGATGGCGTGTAAGACACACGTCCGTTGGGAACCCCAAGTGTTGTGGGTATACTTCATGGGTGTACCATCGACAGTGCCTAGATCCGGCAAGCCCGGGTGGCCCACAGATGGTGATGAGGCGTGTGGCCCATCGGGCGGCCCAGTTGCTGTTGATCCTGACGGAAGATGTCCGGCCCAGGAGCAGGGGAGCCGGATCCGACCGACCTTAGGTGGAACCCGGATCCATGAAGGCCCAGTAGGAACCCGGATCTGGGACGACGTATAGAGGAAGGCGGATCCTTGGCGTACACGGCAAGACATAGTATTGTAGTTAGGCAAACCTGTAATCCGGCTAGGACTCTCCATGTAAACCCTAGATCCGTGCGCCTTTATAAGCCGGATCCCGGGAGCCCTAGAGGCACAACCACAACTCATTGTAACAACGCGAAAGCGCCCAGATAATTCCAGACAAGCAGCAGTAGGCCCTGTCTTCGTGCAGGTGTTCCGAAGCTGGGTAACTCGCGTACCACCATCCCGTGTGCACTCCGCCCTATGGCCCCTACTTCTTCTCCCCCTCGTGAGGATCCCTCCTCCGAGGTACCGTCGATTAGGCAACGACAGTTGGCGCCCACCGTGGGGCCTGCGACGTCTTGAGGCCGGAACCGGGAGGGTTCCGCCATGGGAAGCTACGACGACACCATCGCTGTGGGGCGTGTCCTTTACGCCGGAAATCTGCTGATCGTCCCTCCGGATGAGTGCTGGATTCCGGCTAAAACCGACCCCGTCAAGCTCTCCATCGTCCCAGTTGGCGGCATACACATCTTCATCGGGGAAACCGTCGATTCCGACGGAAACCCACTGGTAAGTAGCGCTGACGCGACCGCTGCTGAGCGGGACGCAGTCGCGAAGATCCGATCTGAGACGCAAGAACTTCCTAGCGAAGATTCCGCCTTAGATCTGAAAAAATCAAATCCCACCCAATCCGCCCCTGAGCAGGAAATAACGGTGGAAGACCAATGCAGATCCGCCTGGGTCTCCCAGGTGTTAGAAAAGCAAAGGTGTCACTTCGTGCACTTCTTGGCCCATACCGCCGGAACCGCCCCTCAAGAAGCCGGAGCCGGTCCCGAGCAGGTCGAGGCCCCGGAAAACAACGCTGCACCGGATCAGCAAGAGGCTGTCGGAGAAAGCGGAACTCCGGCTGAAGAGTCGATTTTGGGAAACCTAAGCCCAGTTTCCGGAGACACCCAATCCATGGACACTGAAGAGTTCGATCGCAAGGTGAAGGAATATGGATACGGTGATCAGCCTGAAGTTGATTCCGCCCAGCCAAAGCAGGTACTTGCAACTGTAGCGGCACTGGGAGAACACGGATCAGAAGAGGCAGGCACCCAATCCGACCCCCAGCCATCCCATCAGGGATCTCCAATGTCGCGGGAGCGACCCCGCAAGGATTCTTCCTCGGAGGACCTCCTGTCGCCTGAAGAGATGGTCGCACAAGCAGGCATGGATGCGGTTTATCGCTCGGATATTCTTAACAAACCCATCACTCCCGAAGACGTAGAAGCATTAGAAGCTAAGAGAGTGGAGCTGCTGGCCACAGCCAAGAAGTTTAAAGACACCGCAGCCGCCATGCTGGAGGAAAGGAAGCACGCCGCAGTTTTTGTGGAAGACTTCATCCAGCGCGAGCAGGAGGTGGACGAAGGACTGGCAAAGGTCAAGGAACTCCGAAAGCATTGGGAGGACAAGATCGTTGAAGCTCATCATGAGGTCGAAAGGACCCGGCGTGAGTTGATAGCTCCCCGCAGGATCACCTTCGCAACTCCAACAGAGCAACAGCCGTTCGCAACCCCAAAGGACAATATGACGAAGGCTGCAGAGATCTTGAAGAAAAAGAACGAGGAGATTGACATCGACTACGATCGCACGCTCGTCGCTTCAGCAGTGAAGCAGCAGAGCAAGGCAGACACTTCGCGCAAGTTGGAGTCTAACCCAGAGCATTGCGTTTCCACTGCGCAGAAGGATGCCCACGACAATCGCCATCGAGATGACGAATCGCGAACCGGATCTTCGGAACGCAGAAGGAAAGCCAGGGAACACCCAAATCCGAACCCCGTACCATCAAAGACGCCACCGTCAGATCCAAGAAAGGGAAAGGATGCAATGTACTCTGGACGGGACAAGTACCGCAACCCCTCTCCTCCGCCTAATGGTTACCCGCGTCCCTCTCGCCGCCGTAGTCCAGCCGGAAACACCAGGCCCCAGGGGCATGGTGGAATTGTTATCCGCGACAACGTGCTGCCTTCAAGAAACAGAAACAGGGAACGCACGCCGGAACCTCGCCGGAACCAGAACAGCGATCGTGAGCCCGAGCCTAGGAGGAGTCGGGATGAGGAGCGCGATCCGGAGCCCCGTCGGAGCCGGAACGACCAGGGCAGCCAGCGCCACGGCGAAGGCAGCCGCAGGAGCCGGAGCCAGCACCGGGAGGGCCGTGGAGAATCTGAAGGCGGAAGCAAGGGGTCGGATCGCCCCCCTCGCAGGTCTCCCTCACCACCACCTAGCGGTGGCGGCGGAGGTGGAGGCGGAGGCGGCGGCCGAAGATCTCGCTCTCGCTCACAGTCTCCCCGCCACGGCTCGCGCGACGCGCGGGAACGCCTCAACGAATACAGAACCGACTACATCGGTCCGAAATGCTTTGGCAGGATGATTCGAGAGGAACCAAAGCCAAGGATGAACCTCAAGCTACCCGGAAATCTGAAGCATTATGATGGCACCGAAAGGCCGGATACCTGGATTGAGGATTACTATAATGCAGTAACCTTCGCCGGAGGAACCCCTAATATCGCTTGCCGCATGCTCCAGTTGTACCTTGTAGGTCCAGCCCGGATCTGGCTCAGCGACCTCGAGAAGAACTCCATCTTTTGCTGGTTTGACCTGAAGACCGCTTTCGAGAAACACTTCAGAGGCACCTACAAAAGACCTGCCACGGCAAGCGACTTACAAGCTTGTACCCAGAAGAAAGGAGAATCCTCAAGAAACTTCCTCACACGATGGTTGGCATGCAGGAACGAGTGCGAAAACGTCGACCACACCACCGCCATGTACGCCTTCATTGGTGGACTGCAGAGAGGAGGATTGTTGAGGCATAAGCTCACTTGTTTGGCTAACGCGAATAAACTGACTTTGGATGAAATGATCTCCATTGCCAGTGACCATACTGTCGCCGATGATGACGCAAGCGGTGATATCGCAGCTACAACAATCCCCCTACATCAACAGAAGAAGAACCGTGATAACGGCAACAACAGCAGCCATAAACGCAAAAACCCTGATGACCAGAAGAGTGGCGGATCCGACATGGTCGCCATGGCGTTCCAACGCGGAGGTTCAGGAGGCGGAAGAGGACGCGGCCGTGGAGGCGGAGCCGGCAGGGGTCAGCAGCATGGCACTGAGGTCACAGCTGGCGGATCCCGCGCCCCGCAAACCTACGAGGAGTATAGATACATGCCCTGCCTGGCCCACCTGGATCCGGTTATAGGGAAGTCCACTCACACCAACCGCAACTGCAAGTGGGTCAACGACCTAAAGAACGACCCGGAGGCAGGATACAAGCAATCCCGGAAGCACCGCCCACGCGGCAAAGGAGGCAAGGGCAAGAACAAGGACAAAGAGGAAGACAGCTTCCGAGGCAATGGATGAGGATGATAACTCGCCGGATCCCAAGGCAGGGTCCGCAGGTAAATCCAACCCATTCGAGAAAAAGAGCGTGGGGGCTTACCACACTTTCCTCGGAACCCCAACAGTCCGCGCTACAAAGTCAGCTACCCGGATCCTGAACGCCACAGTTCCGGCTGTGCCGCAGTATGTCAGGTGGTCGGAAGTTCCGTGCACATTTGACAGGGAGGATCATCCTGCCATTGTGCCAAAAGAATACTACGCCTTGGTTGTAAGTCCCCGCATTGACGGGTATGACTTCTCCAAGTGCCTCATGGATGCTGGTGCCAGCTTGAACATCATGTACCTGGAGACTCTGGAGCGGATGAACCTCACCAAGGAACAGCTCAAACACAGCAACACTGAGTTTCACGGCGTGGTTCCGGGTAAGAAGGCGAACTCCCTCGGCAGCATCACACTTCCCGTGGCCTTCGGCGATGTTCACAATTTCCGCGAAGAGAAGATCACGTTTGAAGTTGTGCCCATCAAGAGCTCCTACCACGTCATCTTCGGCAGGCCCACCTACCACAAGTTCCACGCAAGAGCGTGCTACATCTACCACAAGCTCAAGATTCCGGGTCCTAACGGTATGATCACCGTATCCGGAGACTACAAAAAGGCTCATGAGTGCGAGTTGGGCGAAGCCGCCTTCGCAGAGTCTGTGATATCTGGAGAAGAGCTGAAAGGCTACAGAGCCGCGGTGGATCCGACTGAGATGCAGACCACCAAGAAGCAGATCTCCAAACAGAAAAAATCCTTCAGGGCCGCGATAGAGACCAAGAAAGTCAACTTCAAGGAGGATGACGCTACCAAGCAAGTCTCGATCGGAGCCAACATGGACCCCAAATAGGAAGACGCGCTCGTCGAGTTTCTCCGCGCTAACATGGATATCTTCACATGGCAACCTTCTGACATGTCCGGAGTACCAAGGGAACTCGCCGAGCACTACCTCAACATAAACCCGGGGCTAAACCGAGTGAAGCAAGCTATGCGACGCTTTGGAGATAAGAAGCGCCGCGCCATAGGAATGGAATTAGCAAAGTTACTAGAGGCAGGTTTTGTAATAGAAGTAATCCACACTGATTGGGTCGCAAATCCCGTCCTTGTACCCAAAAAGTATACTGAAATACTAAGAATGTGCATCGATTACTCTGGCTTGAACAAACATTGCCCGAAAGATCCGTTTCCCCTGCCGCGCATTGACCAAGTCATTGATTCGACGGCAGGGGAGGAACTTCTGTGTTTTCTTGATGCGTATTCCGGGTATCACCAGATCCGGATGAAGGAGTCTGACCAAAAGGCGACCTCATTCATCACCCCGTTTGGCACTTACTGCTATGTTAGTATGCCTTTTGGCTTGAAAAACGCAGGTGCCACCTACCAATGTACGATGCAGCGGTGCTTGAAGGACCAGATTGGCCGGAACGTACACGCCTACGTCGACGACATCGCGGTCATGACTCGGAAAGGATCCGACTTGATCAGCGATCTCACAGAAACCTTTGAGAATCTCCGTCGGTACAAGATGATGTTGAATCCGCTGAAGTGCGTCTTTGGCGTACCAGCTGGAAAACTCCTTGGCTTCATTGTCTCTAACAGGGGCATTGAAGTGAACCCGGAAAAAATCAAGGCAATTTTGTGCATAAAAAGGCCAACTTGTCTCAAAGATGTGCAATGGCTCACTGGTTGTGTCGCAGCAATCAGCAGGTTTGTTAGCCGTCTTGGCGAGAAGGCACTTCCCCTGTACAAGCTATTGAAGAAAACAGACAAGTTTGTCTGGGACGAGGCAGCGGATGCAACACTACAAGGGTTGAAGGACATACTCACCTCCCCACCGATCCTAGCAGCTCCAGGAGAGTCAGAGCCTATGCTCCTTTACCTGGCAGCCACCAACAGGGTCATCAGCCTCGTCATCGTGGTGGAACGACAGGAAGAAGGTCACGAATATGGAGTCCAAAGGCCAGTCTACTATATTAGCGAGGTCCTTACGGAATCCAAACAGCGCTACCCTCATTTTCAGAAGTTAGCCTACGGAGTATTCCTAGGCAGCAGGAAGCTGAGACATTACTTCCAAGAACATCCAGTAACAATCGTGAGCAAGGCTCCGCTGTCAACGATTCTCAACAACGCTGACGCAACAGGACGCACAGCAAAATGGGGCATTGAATTATCCGCCTTCGACATCAGCTACAAAGCCAGGACCGCGGTCAAATCCCAGGTCTTGGCAGATTTCGTCGCAGATTGGACGGAAGCTCCGGATGCAAACTTTGAGCCGGAACCAGAGACATGGGTTATGCACTTCGATGGATCCAAGCAGCATCAAGGCTCAGGAGCCGGAGTCACCCTGAAGTCTCCTACCGGAGAAGAACTGCAGTACGTTTTGCAGATCCACTTCGAAGCTACAAACAACATGACGGAGTACGAGGCTCTACTACACGGACTTCGCATTGATGTCTACGGGTGCTTCTATTCTTGTAGACAGTGTTGGGCCTCCAAGAGCAGAGGTTTGTAGAATAGCAGCAAGTTTCCCTTAAGTGGATCACCCAAGGTTTATCGAACTCAGGGAGGAAGAGGTCAAAGATATCCCTCTCAAGCAACCCTGCAACCACAAAGCAAGAAGTCTCTTGTGTCCCCAACACACCTAATAGGTGCACTAGTTCGGTGAAGAGATAGCGAAATACAGGTGGTATGAATAAGTATGAGCAGTAGTAACGCAACAGAGTAGTAACACAATGAAACGAGTAAACAAGCAGCGATAGCGTATTTAGGAACAAGGCCTAGGGATTACACTTTCACTAGTGGACACTCTCAACATTGATCGCATAATAAATAACTCTTTCTCATATGTGCTACATACACTCTTTTGTTGGATGATGAACACATTGCGTAGGATTACACGAACCCTCAATGCCGGAGTTAACAAGCTCCACAATTCAATGTTCATATTTAAATAACCTTAAAGCATAATAGATCATTGCAAAATAAACCAAGAACTAACATAGTGCACACACTGTCCACATTACACTATGAAGGAGGAATAGATCACATCAATACTATCATAATGATAATTAACTCCACAATCTACAAGAGATCATGATCATAGCCTACGACAAGAACCACACTGTGCACACACTAGTCACCTTTACACCATGCAGGAGGAATAGACTACTTTAATAACATCACATGAGTAGCACACAACTAGTAGCGATACAAAGCTCATCATATGGATCTCAATCATGTAAAGCAGCTCATGAGATCATTGTATTGAAGTACATAGGAGAGAGATTAACCACATAGCTACCGGTACAGCCCCGAGCCTCGATGGAGAACTACTCCCTCCTCATGGGAGACAGCAGCGTTGATGGAGATGGCGGTGGTGTCGATGGAGAAGCCTTCCGGGGCACTTCCCCGTCCCGGCGGCGTGCCGGAACGAAACTCCTGTCCCCGGATCTTGGCTTCGCGATGGCGGCGGCTCGGAAGGTTTCTCGTACCGTGGTTTTTTCGTCTCGAGGTTTTAGGTCTGCGACCTTTATATAGGCGAAGAGGCGGCGTCAGAAGGTCGAAGGGGCGACGACACCATAGGGCCGCGCGGCCAGGGGCTGGGCCGCGCCACCCTATCATCTGGGGGCCCTGTGGCCCCCCTCTGGCGGCTCTAGGGTGTTCTGGATACTTCCGGGCAAAATAGGAACCTGGGCGTTGATTTCGTCCGATTCCGAGAATATTTCCTTACTAGGATTTCTGAAACCAAAAACAGCAGAAAACAGGAACTGGCCCTTCGGCATCTCGTCAATAGGTTAGTTCGGAAAACGCATAATAATGACATATAATGTGCATAAAACATGTAGATATCATCAATAATGTGGCATGGAACATAAGAAATTATCGATACGTCGGAGACGTATCAGCATCCCCAAGCTTAGTTCCTGCTCATCCCGAGCAGGTAAACGATAACAAAGATAATTTCTGGAGTGACATGCCATCATAACCTTGATCATGCTATTTGTAAACATATGTAATGAATGCAGCGATCAAAACAATGGTAATGACATGAGTAAACAACTAAATCATAAAGCAAAGACTTTTCATGAATAGTACTTTCAAGACAAACATCAATAAGTCTTGCATAAGAGTTAACTCATAAAGCAATAATTCAAAGTAAAAGGTATTGAAGCAACATAAAGGAAGATTAAGTTTTAGCGGTTGCTTTCAACTTGTAACATGTATATCTCATGGATAATTGTCAATGTAAAGTAATATAACAAGTGCAATATGCAAGTATGTAGGAATCAATGCACAGTTCACACAAGTGTTTGCTTCTTGAGATGGAGAGATATAGGCGAACTGACTCAACATAAAAGTAAAAGAAAGGTCCTTCAAAGAGGAAAGCATCGATTGCTATATTTGTGCTAGAGCTTTTATTTTGAAAACATGAAACAATTTTGTCAACGGTAGTAATAAAGCATATGAGTTATGTAAATTATATCTTACAAGTTGCAAGCCTCATGCATAGTATACTAATAGTGCCCGCACCTTGTCCTAATTAGCTTGGACTACCGGATCATCACAATACACATGTTTTAACCAAGTGTCACAATGGGGTACCTCCATGCCGCATGTACAAAGGTCTAAGGAGAAAGCTCGCATTTTGGATTTCTCGCTTTTGATTATTCTCAACTTAGACATCCATACCGGGACAACATGGACAACAGATAATGGACTCCTCTTTAATGCATAAGCATGTGGCAACAATTAGTGTTCTCATATGAGATTGAGGATATATGTCCAAAACTGAAACTTCCACCATGATTCATGGCTTTAGTTAGCGGCCCAATGTTCTTCTCTAACAATATGCATGCTCCAACCATTAAGGTGGTAGATCTCTCTTACTTCGGACAAGACGGACATGCATAGCAACTCACATGATATTCAACAAAGAGTTGATGGCGTCCCCAGGAACATGGTTATCGCACAACAAGCAACTTAATAAGAGATAAAGTGCATAAGTACATATTCAATACCACAATAGTTTTTAAGCTATTTGTCCCATGAGCTATATATTATAAAGGAGAATGATGCAATTTTAAAGGTAGCACTCAAGCAATTTACTTTGGAATGGCGGAGAAATACCATGTAGTAGGTAGGTATGGTGGACACAAATGGCATAGTGGTTGGCTCAAGGATTTTGGATGCATGAGAAGTATTCCCTCTCGATACAAGGTTTAGGCTAGCAAGGTTATTTGAAACAAACACAAGGATGAACCGGTGCAGCAAAACTCACATAAAAGACATATTGTAAACATTATAAGACTCTACACCGTCTTCCTTGTTGTTCAAACTCAATACTAGAAATTATCTAGACTTTAGAGAGACCAAATATGCAAACCAAATTTTAGCATGCTCTATGTATTTCTTCATTAATGGGTGCAAAGTATATGATGCAAGAGCTTAAACATGAGCACAACAATTGCCAAGTATCACATTATCCAAGACATTATAGCAAATACTACATGTATCATTTTCCAATTCCAACCATATAACAATTTAACGAAGCAGTTTCAACCTTCGCCATGAAAATTAAAGGCTAAGAACACATGTGTTCATACGAACCAGCGGAGCGTGTCTCTCTCCCACACAAGCATTTATTCAAACAAAAACAAAAACAAAAACAAAAGCACACAGACGCTCCAAGTAAAGTACATAAGATGTGGCCGAATAAAAATATAGTTCCAAGAGAAGGAACCTGATAATTTGTCGATGAAGAAGTGGATGCCTTGGGCATCCCCAAGCTTAGACGCTTGAGTCTTCTTAAAATATGCAGGGGTGAACCACCGGGGCATCCCCAAGCTTAGACTTTTCACTCTTCTTGATCATAGTATATCATCCTCCTCTCTTGACCCTTGAAAACTTCCTCCACACCAAACTCGAAACAACTCATTAGAGGGTTAGTGCACAATAAAAATTAACATGTTCAGAGGTGACACAATCATTCTTAACACTTCTGGACATTGCATAAAGCTACTGGACATTAATGGATCAAAGAAATTCATCCAACATAGCAAAAGAGGCAATGCGAAATAAAAGGCAGAATCTGTCAAAACAGAACAGTCCGTAAAGATGGATTTTATTGAGGCACCAGACTTGCTCAAATGAAAATGCCCAAATTGAATGAAAGTTGCGTACATATCTGAGGATCACTCACGTAAATTGGCTTAATTTTCTGAGTTACCTACAGAGAATTAGGCCCAGATTCGTTACAGCAAAGAAATCTGTTTCTGCGCAGTAATCCAAATCTAGTATTCACCTTTCTATCAAAGACTTTACTTGGCACAACAATGCAATAAAATAATATAAGGAGAGGTTGCTACAGTAGTAACAACTTCCAAGACACAAATATAAAATAGAGGTACTGTAGCAAAATAACACATGGGTTATCTCCCAAGAAGTTCTTTCTTTATAGCCGTTAAGATGGGCTCAGCAGTTTTAATGATGCTCACATGAAAAATAGAGTATGAAGGAAAAGAGAGCATCAAGAAGCAAATTCAAAAAAAAATTAAGTCTAACATGCTTCCTATGCATAGGAATCTTGTAAATAAACAAATTCATGAAGCATAATGCAACAAGCATAGAAAGATAAGCATAGTCAATTTTATTGGTAATAGTGGGAGCAAATTCAACAAAGTAGCTATCATTATTATTCTCATCAAGTGTAGGAGGCATAGTATAATCACAACAAAATTTACTCTCCATAGTAGGTGGCACCAAAAGACCACTATCATTATAATCATCATAAATAGGAGGCAAAGTATCAAAGTAAATTTTCTCCTCAATGCTTGGGGGACTAAAAAGATCATGAAAACCAGCTTCCCCAAGCTTAGAACTTTCTATATTATTATCAACAATGGTGTTCAAAGCGTTCATACTAATATTAATACCAGCATGCAAATAAGGTTCCAAAGGTTTTTTAATTTTCGCATCAAACCATCCATGTTTTAAATCAGGAAATAGAATAAGGATCTCATTGTTGTCCATTATGCCAAACTAGTGTAAACAAGAAACAAAAAGATGCAATTGCAGGATCTAAAGGAAATAGCTTCGAGTACTTACAACGGCGAAAATAGCTTAATAGCCGAGATCCGGAGTGTGAGTACCTTTTACCTTTCCTCCCCGGCAACGGCGCCAGAAAATAGCTTGCTGTCCACAACTGGCGCGTGGTTGACGAGGGAGGAAATCCCTGTGTAGAAGCTTTTCGTTCCCCGGCAATGGCGCCAGAAAATAGCTTGATGTGTACGGGTGCTTCTATTCTTGTAGACAGTGTTGGGCCTCCAACAGCAGAGGTTTGTAGAACAGCAGCAGTTTCCCTTAAGTGGATCACCCAAGGTTTATCGAACTCAGGGAGGAAGAGGTCAAAGATATCCCTCTCAAGCAACCCTGCAACCACAAAGCAAGAAGTCTCTTGTGTCCCCAACACACCTAATAGGTGCAATAGTTCGGCGAAGAGATAGTGAAATACATGTGGTATGAATAAGTATGAGCGAGTAGTAACGCAGCGATAGTAACACGATAGAAACAAGTAAACAAGCGGCGATAGCGATATTTAGGAACAAGGCCTAGGGATTACACTTTCACTAGTGGACACTCTCAACATTGATCGCATAATAAATAACTCTTTCTCATATGTGCTACATACACTCTTTTGTTGGACGATGAACACATTGCGTAGGATTACACGAACCCTCAATGCCGGAGTTAACAAGCTCCACAATTCAATGTTCATATTTAAATAACCTTAGAGCATAATAGATCATTGCAAAATAAACCAAGAACTAACATAGTGCACACACTGTCCATATTACACTATGAAGGAGGAATAGATCACATCAATACTATCATAATGATAATTAACTCCACAATCTACAAGAGATCATGATCATAGCCTACGACAAGAACCACACGGTGCACACACTAGTCACCTTTACACCATGCAGGAGGAATAGACTACTTTAATAACATCATATGAGTAGCACACAACTAGTAGCGATACAAAGCTCATCATATGGATCTCAATCATGTAAAGCAGCTCATGAGATCATTGTATTGAAGTACATAGGAGAGAGATTAACCACATAGCTACCGGTACAGCCCCGAGCCTCGATGGAGAACTACTCCCTCCTCATGGGAGACAGCAGCGTTGATGGAGATGGCGGTGGTGTCGATGGAGAAGCCTTCCGGGGGCACTTCCCCGTCGGCGGCGTGCCGGAACAGAGACTCCTGTCCCCCAGATCTTGGCTTCGCGATGGCGGCGGCTCCGGAAGGTTTCTCGTACCGTGGTTTTTTCGTCTCGAGGTTTTAGGTCCGGGACCTTTATATAGGCGAAGAGGCGGCGTCGGAGAAGGTCGAAGGGGCGACGACACCATAGGGCCGCGCGGCCGGGGGTGGGCCGCGCCACCCTATCATCCGGGGGCCCTGTGGCCCCCCTCCGTCGGCTCTCGGGTGTTCCGGATGCTTCCGGGCAAAATAGGAACCCGGGCGTTGATTTCGTCCGATTCCGAGAATATTTCCTTACTAGGATTTCGAAACCAAAAACAGCAGAAAACGAGGAACCGGCCCTTCGGCATCTCGTCAATAGGTTAGTTCCGGAAAACGCATAATAATGACATATAATGTGCATAAAACATGTAGATATCATCAATAATGTGGCATGGAACATAAGAAATTATCGATACGTCGGAGACGTATCACGCATCGCTAAGGAAATAGGGATCAAGCACATTATCTGCTGCGGAGATTCCGACCTGGTGGCACAGCAAGTAGCCGGAACCTGGAACGCCAGAAATTCCGTCATGGCGGCTTACCGAGACGAAGTTGACGAGATCGCCAAATGCTTTCTAGGATACGAAGTCAAGTACGTCCGGAGAGACGACAACGCAGCGGCAGACATGCTATCCAAGCTCGGATCCGGCAGGAAACCAATTTCGCCTGGCATTTTCTCGGAGCACCTACGGATACCCTCGGTGAAGGGCGCTAACCCGGAAAACCCAGACGTGGCAGTATCTCCGGCTAGAGAAGTGATGGCTATCATTCCGGCTTGGACACAGCCTTTCCTGGACTACCTCATCGATCAGAAGTTGCCAGAGGACGAGGTCCTCGCACGACAGATCATCAGACGAGCAAGATCCTACACAATTGTTGATGGACAGCTCTACAAACGAAGCGCAACAGGGGTATTTCTCAAATGCGTCTCTAATCAAGATGGCATTGAAATCCTCGGAGAGATCCATGCAGGGGATTGCGGGCATCATGCCGCTCCCGGGTCACTCGTTGCAAAAGCTTTTCGGCTAGGCTTTTACCGGCTCACGGCTAAAGAAGATGCCGACAAAATAGTCAAGACCTGCCGAGGTTGTCAGTACTACGCTACTAAACCAAACGCTCCAGCCCAAGAGCTGAAGACCATACCTATCACCTGGCCATTTGCGGTCTGGGGGCTCGATATGGTTGGTAAGTTAAAATGATCATCTCCTGGCGGTTTTGAATACCTCTTGGTCGCTGTTGACAAATTCAACAAATGGATCGAGGCAAAGCCAGTGAGAAAAGCCGACGGTGCTACGGCACTAAAAGTTGTCTGCAGCCTCGTGATGAGATTCGGCATCCCACACAACATAATCACAGATAATGGCACAAACTTCGCTCAGGGAGAATTGAAGGATTATTGTGAGACAATGGGGATTCGATTGGACCTTGCATCCGTGGCTCACCCACAATCCAATGGTCAAGTTGAAAGGGCTAACGGTCTAATATTATCGAGGAATCAAACCACGCCTTGAAGAACCGGCTGCGACGAGCAGCTGGAGCTTGGGCTGACGAATTGGACGCTTGTCTTGTGGAGTTTGCGAACTACCCCTAACAGGTCAACAGGGTTTACCCCATATTTCCTGGTATACGGATCCGAAGCCGTGATTCCCTCCGACATCATCCACGATTCGCCGCGAGTTTCCGCCTACAATGAAGAAACAACTGACGAGGCCAGACAGCTATATGTGGACCTGATCGAGGAAGCTCGGAATTTAGCTGACCAGCGCTCCGCCATCTACCAGCAGAAGCTCCGACGTTATCACAGTCGTCGAGTTCGGAATCGCTCTTTCATGACAGGAGAGCTGGTCCTCCGCCTTCGGCGGAGTGAAAGACCATAAGCTGCAGTCCCCATGGGAAGGACCCTTCGTCGTTAGCAAAGTGCTTCATAACGGATCGTACTACCTTGTTGATTTCCGAGAGCTGAGGGACATACCTGCTAACTGGCACCGGAAATGCAAGCGTGAGGATCCGGATGACATCTACGACGAGACAGATCGCCCCTGGAACATCGCACAGCTACGTCCTTTCCACACTTAGCGTATTTTTTCCGAGTTATAAACTCTGTAATAGTTATACATGATCGATGAAATAAAGCTTATGGTTCACTCTTCGAGTCTTTTACCTCCTTTATTTGTTCATTTTTAGATCATGTGTGTTTTCCGACTAAAACCGCAAAGCTGGATATTTCCGCCTAGGCGTGTATAAAAAGTTGTGATTTTCAAAAATCGTCCTTTAAAAGACGTAAGCTTAAGTTTTCTGATTAAATTGTTATCTGTTGCGAACTCGTGGATTCCTAGTAGCGATTTCCGGCACCTATGCTTGGGGGCTTGTTTTCGCGGTTATTGACGGATTACCATTGGGTTTCGTCGCCGCTGGCGAGCGTTTCCGGCTAAGGTCTTCCGGCTCGTGGAAGGTCAAGCGGGCGAGTCGGAAAACAACGAAATCAGCACTTGCTTTCCGACACAAAACGAAACATGCACATAATATTAACGGATAGCAGGATAAGTGTTTCCGCCCCATGCATAGTCGTTTCGTCCCTAGCTACTTAAAAATTTAAAGTCTTATTACAAACCCGCTCCGGGGCCAAAAATGATGCAACTCTGTTTCATTGTTCAAACAGGAACTCTACTCGGAGCTCTCCTCTTCAGATTCCTGGTAGGCGGAGCCATCGCCGTCGCTGTCGCCGGAGCCGGCCTCGGAGCCATCACCAGAACCTCCTTCGGAACGCTCGATGCTTGACCCGGAGCCCTCCGCGTAATACTCTGGCTCGCCTTCTTCCTCCTCTGCATCGGAGAATCCCTTGGGCAAAGCGTGCTTGCTGTACCAGAACGAGTGATTCACTCGCCTGACGAACAACTGCTCGTATCCTTGGGTTTCCGCGAGGATGGCGCCCATGTCGGAACCTTTTGGAGCTCCGCGCGCAACATCAGCGAAGTTGAGTGAAGGGAAGTGAGCCTTGCAGGTGGCTAAGACCAGGGAGGCGACTCCGCGCGCAGAATATTTTTGCCAATCCTTAATGAAGTCTGGCACTTGTTCCATTAGCTGGGTCATCGTGTCGATCACGGAAGTTTGGCCTTCTTCAAAGACAGAGTCTTGGCGATTCCGCGACAGGCCTCAAACTGCGCGCTAATGGAAGTCCGCACTTCTTCGTACGCCTCCGTCCTCTTCAGGTTAGACTCTTTTGACCACTCGAAGCCAAGGCTCGCTGTGGAAGAAGGAGGTTCAGTTCCGTTTCGGGGAATAAAGCATACGAGGGTAGTCGGAACAGCAACGCGGAAAAATACTTACGGAAGATAAGTTTGTCGATGGTCTCCGCCTCCGTTTCCAGAACTTTGTTTTTCGACACCAAGGAGGTCACGCGACTCTGGTTCTTCTTGAGTTTGTCATTCAGCTCCGCCAGGTCGCGGGCATGTTTCTCGGAGAGCTCCTTCCTCGCCTGATTCTCCTTGTCGGAGGATTCTTTCATGAAGGTCTTGAGGGACTCGTTCTCCGCCTCAAGCACCTGGACCTTGGCGGATAACTCGTCGAGCTTGGAGTGCTTGGCAGTCTCTTCTGTAGGCGGAAAGTTGCACATATTACGCATCATGAACAGTTATATCAACACAAAAAATCAAACCCGGATCTCGTACCCTGAAGGCGGGTCTCAAGAAGCTGGATAGATTTTTGGCTATTTTCCGCGTTCTGGCGCAGCACCTCGATCTCCGTGATTTGCTCCAGCACATGCACGCGTAGATCTTCGTGCAGTTTCCGCGTGGTCTGCGAAGCAGCAAGGAGTTAGTCGGATATTTAAAATCTTGGGGGCTGGCGAGGAATTCAAAGTCTTGGAGGTATAAAAATTTTAAATTTCCGCCTAAGGTACATTTTGGAAAGCATCGGCTAATACATGTTACACGGAAATATATCACCCAATGCTTGGGGGCTGGTGTTACCTGCCGCACTTCCTTGTGCTTGGCGAAAAACACTTTTAGGCCGTCCTCCAGGTCGGCGAGCTCTTGCATCTCCTCGTCTGGCTTTCCCCACACTTTGTTCAGCATGGCGGAAACTTCCGCGTGGCGCTGTGCGAGGGTAAGCTTTTGTAGGGATGGAGTCGGTCGAGAGTCAACCCGAGTCGCGTTGGTGACTTGAAGGAGCTTTGCCTTTTGCTCCTGTTCTTCTTCTGTGGGCTCCGCGAAAGCGGCGCTTGGTTGATCTTGCGGAGGAGCAGACGAGGAGGCCCCCTTGGCGGAGTCACCATTGTCAGCGGGATCTTCAGGAAGGTCATCAAGGTTGATGACATCTTTGGGATCCGGCTTGGAGGCGGATGAAGCCTTGGGCGGAACCTCAACCTCGGGAGTAACAGGAATTGAAGCCGGAGACGGCTTGGCTCTCTTCTTCAAGACCCTTGGAGCCTTGGGGGGCTGGCTTCCGGAGCTTCAGTAAAAACAAAAAGTATAACAACTAAGTAAGAGTTTGAGCGTGAAACAAGAACTTGGATCTCGGAAACAGGCGCTTACCCGGAAGGCTTGAAGAAGTGCTGGATGGCAGGCTGCCCCTTGTTGCTGGTATTAATCAGTTTAATGCGTTTCTTTTCCGCTTCCGCTTTCCGGGTAGCCGCAGTGCTAAGCACTTCGCGGGCGCGCTTAGCGTAGGGGCTGGAAGGAGCAGGCCTCTTCCTCTTAGTGGGGCGCGGAGCCTCGGGAGCTTCCGCCTCCGATGCAGCTTCCGGATCCGTGTTGCCGGTGGAAGGAACTCGGAGGATAGTTCCGAGTTCACTTTCTTCAAGCGCGTCGAGCTAATGCAAAGTTAAATACTTAGATAAAAAGTTTGAATGCGAAGAGAAATAATAGACTAAAGTCAAGACGACGTACCGCGGTTCCGGAACCATTCATATGAATGTCTTTGTTGCACACGTGAACGTGAAGTTCACGTGGGATTTTGATGAGGAGCCGGATCCTCTTGTCGATGGCGTCGGCGGAAAGATTGTCTTTTGTGGCGCGCATTGGGTCATCGCGCCCGTGTATTGGAACATCGGGCGGTCCTCGTGTTGGAGCGGGCTGGATCCGCTTGGTGAACCGAGGAAAGGGTCAAGTCCTTCCCTGTCAGCCCCTCCTCCGTCAGCTTACAGATCCGCCTGACGGCGCGTGTGAGCTGGAGCGACTCGGAAAGGTGGGGGCAGTGCGACCATGCCGGAAGCTCGGTGGCGGGGCAGTTCTTGAACGGCGGCAGTTTTCTTTCGCTCGCGGGGTCGGAGACGTCCTTCAAGTAGAAGAAGCCCCCAGACCAGTACCGCGCGGATTCGTGGCGGTCGGTGTGGGGATAGACGCGGCCCGGGCGGATCATGAAGGTGATGGATCCGCATGTTGCCAGCTCGGTGGACTGCCGGATCCTCTCCTTCTTGACAGTAAAGTAATATTGGAACAGAGAGCTCTCGGGGGTTACCCGGAGATGGCCCTCGCAGAGGGTGACGTGGTTGCAGATCGCAAGCACGCTGTTCGGAGAAATGTTGTGGGGTTGGAGCCCATAGGCCTTCAGAATCTCCAGGAAGAAGTCCGAAGGCGGAAATGAAAAACCGCGCTCCACAAGTGCTTTCGTCAGCACCATCTCGTTATCCTCCGGAGTTGGAGCTAGTTCATTCGGAACTGACCTCCAGCTTCCGGGTTGCAGGAAGCCCTCCGCCTCGAGGTTCTTCAGCTCCATCTCGGTGGTGGTGCAGGGCCACCATTTTCCCTTGGCTTCGGAGTCTCGTTGGCGAGCCTTCGACTTTTTGACGACCTCTTCCGCCTGGTGCTCCGTCTGATCCGCCCCGTAGGTTTTCTCCGGGTGAGCGGAAGTTCCTTCAGCCTCCTTGCCGGAATCCTTTGACGGATTCAGCCTGACCGGGACGAAGGGTGGAGGGGCGGAGGAGATTGGGGTCACCATGACAGGTTCGGAGGTCGGAGGCGGAGTCGTTGAAGACATCTGAAGAGAAGACATAGGCGGAAACATTCCTTAGTCGGATCCGGCATCGTCAACCTAGCGTTCATCCCTACCAACTACGGCGCGAGAATAAAGATCGAGAGCTCACCGTGATGGAGTCCGCGGTGGTCGGAGTTGCCGGCGACGAGGTTTCTGCGCGGTGGCTCGCTGAGGTTAAGAACAGGACGAACACCGCGCGGCGGCGAAGCAGCTCCGGCGAAGTTCCGGCGAGATTCCGGCACGGCGGAGAAGAAGCTCGAGGCGGCGCTGCGCAGAGAGGTTGAGAGGGGGGTGAATGAGGGTTAAGGGGTCGACGGTGGATATTTATAGGCCGGAGGGACGAGATTCGTGTTCCGCATCCTGTGGTCGGAACGCAAGCGTCGCACCGTTGGATGCGTGACACGTGTCTCAAACCCTAAACGGTAAAAATGGCTAGAGATAAGTTACCGCATAAACCGCGCGAAAATGGCGCCAGAATTGGCGGAACCGTTTGAGTCTTTTAAGATTCCGGGTAATTGCGTGAAGATAAGTTGGATCTCGTTCGACGCAGGGGGTAACCCGGAAACATATTCAAATCGTCGATGGATGAAGTCCCGCAGAATGGGAGCATTTTTCGACTAGAGGTTGGGAAAGGAAGAAAATGTGAAGTTGGAGTTCTTCAAGTTTCTCCGCGTTACTGACATTGTCGGAGACCATGATGGACTAGCAAGGCGGGAACAGCAGGTGAAACTCGGAGAACTCTGGGGGCTACTGTTGTGGGTATACTTCATGGGTGTACCATCGACAGTGCCTAGATCCGACAAGCCCGGGTGGCCCACAGATGGTGATGAGGCGTGTGGCCCATCGGGCGGCCCGGCTCGTTGTTGATCCTGACGGAAGATGTCCGGCCCAGGAGCAGGGGAGCCGGATCCGACCGACCTTAGGTGGAACCCGGATCCATTAAGGCCCAGTAGGAACCTGGATCTGGGACGACGTATAGAGGAAGGCGGATCCTTGGCGTACACGGCAAGACATAGTATCGTAGTTAGGCAAACCTGTAATCCGGCTAGGACTCTCCATGTAAACCCTAGATCCGTGCGCCTTTATAAGCCGGATCCTGGGATCCCTAGAGGCACAACCACAACTCTTTGTAACAACGCGAAAGCGCCCGGATAATTCCGGACAAGCAGCGGTAGGCCCTGTCTTCGTGCAGGTGTTCCGAAGCTGGGTAAATCGCGTACCACCGTCCCGTGTGCACTCCGCCCTATGGCCCCTACTTCTTCTCCCCCTCGTGAGGATCCCTCCTCCGAGGTACCGTCGATTAGGCAACGACACCAAGAGGAAGGTGTGATGTGTACAGCGACAAGTTTTCCCTCAGTAAGAAACCAAGGTTGTCGAACCAGTAGGAGTCAAGGAACACGTGAAGGTTGTTGGTGGCGGAGTGTAGTGCGGCGCAACACCAGGGATTTCGGCGCCAACATGGAACCTGCACAACACAATCAAAGTACTTTGCCCCAACGTAACAGTGAGGTTGTCAATATCACCGGCTTGCTGTAAACAAAGGATTAGATGTATAGTGTGGAAGATGATGGTTGTTTGCGAAGAACAGTAAAGACCAATTGCAGTAGATTGTATTTCAGATGTAAAGAATGGACCGGGGTCCACAGTTCACTAGTGGTGTCTCTCCATAAGATAAATGGCATGTTGGGTGAACAAATTACAGTCGGGCAATTGACAAATAAAGAAGGCATAATAATGCACATACATATATCATGATGAGTACTATGAGATTTAATCAGGGCATTACGACAAAGTACATAGACCGCTATCCAGCATGCATCTATGCCTAAAAAGTCCACCTTCGAGGTTATCATCCGAACCCCTTCCAGTATTAAGTTGCAAACAACGGACAATTGCATTAAGTATGGTGCGTAATGTAATCAACACAAATATCCTTAGACAAAGCATCGATGTTTTATCCCTAGTGGCAACAACACATCCACAACCTTAGAACTTTACGTCACCTGTCCCAGATTCAATGGAGGCATGAACCCACTATCGAGCATAAATACTCCCTCTTGGTGTTACAGGTATCAACTTGGCCGAGCCTCTACTAGCAACGGAGAGCATGCAAGAACATAAACAACATATATGATAGATTGATAATCAACTTGACATAGTATTCAATATTCATCGGATCCCAACAAACACAACATGTAGCATTACAAATGGATGATCTTGATCATGATAGGCAGCTCACAAGATCTAACATGATAGCACAATGAGGAGAAGACAACCATCTAGCTACTGCTATGGACCCATAGTCCAGGGGTGGACTACTCACACATCGATCCGGAGGCGATCATGGCGATGAAGAGACCTCCGGGAGATGATTCCCCTCTCCGGCAGGGTGCCGGAGGCGTTCTCATGAATCCCCCGAGATGGGATTGGCGGCGGCGGCGTCTCCGGAAGGTTTTCCGTATCGTGGCTCTCGGATGCGGGGTTTTCGCGACGAAGGCTTTAAGTAGGCGGAAGGGCGTAGTCGGAGGGCTGACAGGGGGCCACACACTAGGGCGGCGCGGGGCCCCCCTTGGCCGCGCCGCCTTATGGTGTCGGCGCCCCGTGGCCCCACTTCGTTTCACCCTCGGTCTTCTGGAAGCTTCGTGGAAAAATAAGACCCTGGGCGTTGATTTCGTCCAATTCCGAGAATATTTCCTTTGTAGGATTTCTGAAACCAAAAACAGCAGAAAACAAGAATCGGCTCTTCGGCATCTCGTCAATAGGTTAGTGCCGGAAAATGCATAATAATGACATATAATGTGTATAAAACATGTGAGTATCATCATAAAAGTAGCATGGAATATAAGAAATTATAGATATGTTTGAGACGTATCAAGCATCCCCAAGCTTAGTTCCTACTCGCCCTCGAGTAGGTAAACGATAACAAGGATAATTTCTGAAGTGACATGCTATCATAATCTTGATCAATACTATTGTAAAGCATATGAGATGAATGCAGCGATTCGAAGCAATGGTGAAGACAATGAGTAAACAAATGAATCATATAGCAAAGACTTTTCATGAATAGTACTTTCAAGACAAGCATCAATAAGACTTGCATAAGAGTTAACTCATAAAGCAATAAATTCTTAGTAGAAAGCTTTGAAGCAACACAAAGGAAGATATAAGTTTCAGCAGTTGCTTTCAACTTCAACATATATATCTCATGGATAATTGTCAACACAAAGTAATATAACAAGTGCAATAGGTAAACATGTAGGAATCAATGCACACAGTTCATACAAGTGTTTGCTTCTAAGATAGAAAGAAGTAGGTAAACTGACTCAACAATAAAGTAGAAGATAGGCCATTCGCGAGAGGAAGCATGGATTACTATTTTTGTGCTAGAGCTTTTCATTTTGAAAACAAGAAACAATTTTGTCAACGGTAGTAATAAATCATATGTGTTATGTATAAGATATCCTATAAGTTGCAAGCCTCATGCATAGTATACCAATAGTGCTCGCACCTTGTCCAAATTAGCTTGGATTAACATGGATTATCATTGCATAACATATGTTTCAACCAAGTGTCACAAAGGGGTACCTCTATGCCGCCTGTACAAAGGTCGAAGGAGAAAGCTCGCATTGGATTTCTCGCTTTTGATTATTCTCAACTTAGACATCCATACCGGGACAACATAGACAACAGATAATGGACTCCTCTTTAATGCATAAGCATTCAACAACAGTTAAAATTCTCATAAGAGATTGAGGATTGATTGTCCAAACTGAAACTTTCACCATGAATCATGGCTTTAGTTAGCGGCCCAATGTTCTTCTCTAACAATATGCATACTCAAACCATTTGATCATGAAAATCGCCCTTACTTCAGACAAGACGAACATGCATAGCAACTCACATGATATTCAACAAAGGTAAAAGTTGATGGCGTCCCTAGATACATGGTTACCGCTCAACAAGCAACTTATTAAGAAATAAGATACATAAGTACATATTCTTCACCACAATAGTTTTTAAGGCTATTTTCCCATGAGCTATATATTGCAAGGACAAAGGATAGAATTTTAAAGGTAGCACTCAAGTAATGTACTTTGGAATGGCAGAGAAATACCATGTAGTAGGTAGGTATGGTGGACACAAATGGCATAGTTTTTGGCTCAAGGATTTGGATGCACGAGAAGAATTCCTCTCAATACAAGGCTAGGCTAGGAAGGTTGGTTGAAGCAAACTCAAGTATGAAACGGTGCAGCAAAGCTTACATATGAACATATTGCAAGAATTATAAGACTTTACATCTTCTCCTTGTTGTTCAAACACCTTAACCAGAAAATATCTAGACTCTAGAGAAACCGATCATGCAAACCAAATTTTAACAAGCTCTATGTAGTTCTTCATTAATAGGTGCAAATTACATGATGCAAGAGCTTAAACATGATCTATATGAGCACAACAATTGCCAAGTATCAAATTATTCAAAACATTATACCATTTACCACATGCAACATTTTCTGTTTCCAACCATATAACAATGAACGAAGGAGTTTCAACCTTCGCCATGAACATTAAAAGTAAAGCTAAGAACATATGTGTTCATACGAAACAGCGGAGCGTGTCTCTCTCCCAAAAAAAGAATGCTAGGATCCGATTTTATTCAAACAAAAACAAAAATAAAAACAAACAGACGCTCCAAGTAAAGCACATAATATGTGACGGAATAAAAATATAGTTTCACTAGAGGTGACCTGATAAGTTGTCGATGAAGAAGGGATGCCTTGGGCATCCCCAAGCTTAGATGCTTGAGTCTTCTTAAAATATGCAGGGATAAACCACGAGGGCATCCCCAAGCTTAGATTTTTCACTCTTCTTGATCATATTGTATCATCCTCCTCTCTTGACCCTTGAAAACTTCCTCCACACCAAACTCAAAACAAACTCATTAGAGGGTTAGTGCATAATTCATATATTCAGAGGTGACATAATCATTCTTAACACTTCCGGACATTGCACAAAGCTACTGAAAGTTAATGGAACAAAGAAATCCATCAAACATAGCAAAACAGGCAATGCGAAATAAAAGGCAGAATCTATCAAACCAGAACAGTCCGTAAAGACGAATTTTTCAGGGGCACTTAACTAGCTCAGATGAAAATGCTCAAATTTAATGAAAGTTGCGTACATATCTGAGGATCACGCACGTAAATTGGCAGATTTGTCTAAATTTTCTACAGCAGAGGCGGCTCAATTTCGTGACAGCAAGAAATCTGTTTCTACGCAGTAATCCAAATCTAGTATTGACTTTACTATCAAAGACTTTACTTTGCACAACAATGAAATAAAATAAAGATAAGGAGAGGTTGCTACAGTAGTAACAACTTCCAAGACTCAAATATAAAACAAAAGTGCAGAAGTAAAATAATGGGTTGTCTCCCATAAGTGCTTTTCTTTAACGCCTTTCACCTAGGCGCGGAAAGTGTGAATCAAGTGTTGTCAAGAGACGAAGCATCAACATCATAATTTGTTCTAATAATAGAATCATAAGGTAACTTCATTCTCTTTGTAGGGAAGTGTTCCATACCTTTCTTGAGGGGAAATTGATATTTAATATTACCTTCCTTCATATCAATGGTAGCACCAACAGTTCGAAGAAAAGGTCTTCCCAATATGATGGGACAAGATGCATTGCATTCAATATCCAAGACAACAAAATCAACGGGGACAAGGTTATTGTTAACCATAATGCGAACATTATCAATCCTCCCCAAAGGTTTCTTTATAGCATTATCACCAAGATTAACATCCAAATAACAGTTTTTCAATGGTGGCAAGTCAAGCATATCATAAATTTTCTTAGGCATAACGGAAATACTTGCACCAAGATCACATAAAGCATTACAATCAAAATCATTGACCCTCATCTTAATGATGGGCTCCCAACCATCTTCTAACTTCCTAGGAATAGAGGTTTCAAGTTTTAGTTTCTCCTCTCTAGCTTTTATGAGAGCATTTGTAATATGTTTTGTAAAGGCCAAATTTATAACACTAGCATTGGGACTTTTAGCAAGTTTTTGTAAGAACTTTATAACTTCAGAGATGTGACAATCATCAAAATCTAAACCATTATGATCTACAGCAGTGGGATCATTGTCCCCAATATTTTGAAAAATTTCAGCAGTTTTATCACAAACAGTTTCAGCAGTTTTAGCAATTTCAGGCAATTTTGCACGCTTTGCACTAGGAGTAGAAACATTGCCAACACCAATTATTTTACCATTGATAGTAGGGGGTGTAGCAACATGTGAAGCATTATCATTACTAGTGGTGGTAATAGTCCAAACTTTAGCTACATTATTCTCTTTAGCTAGTTTTTCGTTTTCTTCTCTTTCCCACCTAGCATGCAATTCAGCCATCAATCTAATATTCTCATTAATTCGAACTTGGATGGCATTTGCTGTAGTAACAATTTTATTATCATTATCCTTAGTAGGCATAACTTTCAATTTTAAAAGATCAACACCAGAGGCAAGTCTATCAACCTTAGAAGCAAGAATATTAATTTTATCAAGCTTTTCCTCAACAGATTTGTTAAAAGCAGTTTGTGTACTAATAAATTCTTTAAGCATGGCTTCAAGACCAGGGGGTACACTCCTATTATTGTGTAAGAATTCCCATAAGAATTACCATAACCATTACCATTAGCAGAAGGATATGGCCTATAGTTGTTACCAGAATTATTCCTATAAGCATTGTTGTTGAAATTATTGCTTTTAATGAAGTTCACATCAAGATGTTCTTCTTGGGCAACCAATGAAGCTAAAGGAACATTATTAGGATCAACTTTAGATCTACCATTCACAAGCATAGACATTATAGCATCAATCTTATAACTCAAGGAGGAGGTTTCTTCAATAGAATTTACCTTCTTACCTTGTGGAGCTCTTTCCGTGTGCCATTCAGAGTAATTTATCATCAAGAAGATTTGTTGCCCCCCCCAAAGTAATGGACATAAAGGTACCTCCAGCAGCTGAATCCAATAGGTTCCGTGAAGAAAAATTCAGTCCTGCATAAAAGGTTTGGATGATCATCCAAGTAGTTAGTCCATGGGTAGGGCAATTCTTTACCAAGGATTTCATTCTCTCCCATGCTTGAGCAACATGTTCATTATATAATTGCTTAAAATTCATTATGCTACTTCTCAAAGATATAATTTTAGCGGGAGGATAATATCTACCAATAAAAGCATCCTTACATTTAGTCCATGAATCAATACTATTTCTAGGCGAGAGATAGCAACCAATCTTTAGCTCTTCCTCTTAAGGAGAAAGGAAACAATTTTAATTTTATAATGTCACCATCTACATCCTTATACTTTTGCATTTCACATAGTTCAACAAAATTATTAATATGGGCAGCAAGCATCATCAGAACTAACACCAGAAAATTGCTCTCTCATAACAATATTTAGTAAAGCAGGTTTAAATTCAAAAAATTCTGCTGTAGTAGCAGGTGGAGCAATAGGTGTGCATAAGAAATCATTATTATTTGTGCTAGTGAAGTCACACAACTTAGTATTTCCAGGAGTATTCATTTTAGCAGTAGTAAATAAATCAAACTAAATAAAGTAAATGCAAGTAACTAATTTTTTTGTGTTTTTAATATGGAGAACAAGACAGTAAATAAAGTAAAGCTCGCAACTAATTTTTTTGTATTTTTGATATAAAGAGCAAACAAAGCAGTAAATAAAGTAAAGCAATACAAAAACAAAGTAAAGAGATTGGATGTGGGAGACTCCCCTTGCAACGTGTCTTGATCTCCCCGGCAACAGCGCCAGAAAACTGTTGCTGGCGTGCAGTTGACGTGGGAGTTAGAAATCTTGATGGAGTAACTTTTCTTCAGGTCCCCGGCAACGGCGCCAGAAAACTGTCTTGATGGCGTGTAAGACACACGTCCGTTGGGAACCCCAAGAGGAAGGTGTGATGTGTACAGCGACAAGTTTTTCCTCAGTAAGAAACCAAGGTTATCGAACCAGTAGGAGTCAAGGAACACGTGAAGGTTGTTGGTGGCGGAGTGTAGTGCGGCGCAACACCAGGGATTCCGGTGCCAACCTGGAACCTACACAACACAATCAAAGTACTTTGCCCCAACATAACAATGAGGTTGTCAATCTCACCGGCTTGCCGTAAACAAAGGATTAGATGTATAGTGTGGAAGATGATGGTTGTTTGCGAAGAACAGTAAAGAACAATTGCAGTAGATTGCATTTCAGATGTAAAGAATGGACCGGGGTCCACAGTTCACTAGTGGTGTCTCTCCCATAAGATAAATGGCATGTTGGGTGAACAAATTACAGTGGGGCAATTGACAAATAAAGAAGGCATAACAATGCACATACATATATCATGATGAGTACTATGAGATTTAATCAGGGCATTACGACAAAGTACATAGACCGCTATCCAGCATGCATCTATGCCTAAAATGTCCACCTTCGAGTTATCATCCGAACCCCTTCCAGTATTAAGTTGCAAACAACGGACAATTGCATTAAGTATGGTGCGTAATGTAATCAACACAAATATCCTTAGACAAAGCATCGATGTTTTATCCCTAGTGGCAACAGCACATCCACAACCTTAGAACTTTCCGTCACTTGTCCCGGATTCAATGGAGGCATGAACCCACTATCGAGCATAGATACTCCCTCTTGGAGTTACAAGTATCAACTTGGCCGAGCCTCTACTAGCAACGGAGAGCATGCAAGAACATAAACAACATATATGATAGATTGATAATCAACTTGACATAGTATTCAATATTCATCGGATCCCAACAAACACAACATGTAGCATTACAAATAGATGATCTTGATCATGATAGGCAGCTCACAAGATCTAACATGATAGCACAATGAGGATAAGACAACCATCTAGCTACTGCTATGGACCCATAGTCCAGGGGTGGACTACTCACACATCGATCCGGAGGCGATCATGGCGATGAAGAGACCTCCGGGAGATGATTCCCCTCTCCGGCAGGGTGCCGGAGGCGATCTCATGAATCCCCCGAGATGGGATTGGCGGCGGCGGCGTCTCTGGAAGGTTTTCCGTATCGTGGCTCTCGGTACTGGGGTTTTCGCGACGAAGGCTTTAAGTAGGCGGAAGGGCGGAGTCGGAGGGCTGACAGGGGGGCCACACACTAGGGCGGCGGGCCCCCAGATACGTCTCAAACGTATCTATAATTTCTTATGTTCCATGCTACTTTTATGATGATACTCACATGTTTTATACACATTATATGTCGTTATTATGCATTTTCCGGCACTAACCTATTGACGAGATGCCGAAGAGCCAGTTGTTGTTTTCTGCTGTTTTTGGTTTCAGAAATCCTACAAAGGAAATATTCTCGGAATTGGACGAAATCAACGCCCAGGGTCTTATTTTCCACGAAGCTTCCAGAAGACCGAGGGAGATACAAAGTGGGGCCACGAGGTGGCGACACAACAGGGTCTTGGCCGCGCGGCCCTGGTGTGTGGGTCCCTCGTGACGCCCCCGACTCTTCCCTTCCGCCTACTTAAAGCCTTCGTCGTGAATACCCCAGTACCGAGAGCCACGATACAGAAAACCTTCCAGAGACGCCGCCGCCGCCAATCCCATCTCGGGGGATTCAGGAGATCGCCTCCGGCACCCTGCCGGAGAGGGGAATCATCTCCCGGAGGTCTCTTCATCACCATGATCGCCTCCGGATCGATGTGTGAGTAGTTCACCCCTGGACTATGGGTCCATAGCAGTAGCTAGATGGTTGTCTTCTCCTCATTGTGCTATCATGTTAGATCTTGTGAGCTGCCTATCATGATCAAGATCATCTATTTGTAATCCTACATGTTGTGTTTGTTGGGATCCGATGAATATTGAATACTATGTCAAGTTGATTATCAATCTATCATATATGTTGTTTATGTTCTTGCATGCTCTCCGTTGCTAGTAGAGGCTCCGGCCAAGTTGATACTTGTGACTCCAAGAGGGAGTATTTATGCTCGATAGTGGGTTCATGCCTCCATTGAATCTGGGACGAGTGACGGAAAGTTCTAAGGTTGTGGATGTGCTGTTGCCACTAGGGATAAAACATCGATGCTTTGTCTAAGGATATTTGTGTTGATTACATTACGCACCATACTTAATGCAATTGTCTCGTTGTTTGCAACTTAATACCGGAAGGGGTTCGGATGGTAACCTGAAAGTGGACTTTTTAGGCATAGATGCATGCTGGATAGCGTTCTATGTACTTTGTCGTAATGCCTGATTAAATCTCATAGTACTCATCATGATATATGTATGTGCATTGTTATGCCTTCTTTATTTGTCAATTGCCCAACTGTAATTTGTTCACCCAACATCTGTTTATCTTATGGGAGAGACACCACTAGTGAACTGTGGATCCCGGTCCATTCTTTACATCTGAAATACAATCTATTGCAATTGTTCTTTACTGTTCTTCGCAAACAAACATCATCATCCACACTATACATCTAATCCTTTGTTTACAGCAAGCCGGTGAGATTGACAACCTCACTGTTACATTGGGGCAAAGTACTTTGATTGTGTTGTGCAGGTTCCACGTTGGCGCCTGAATCCCTGGTGTTGCGCCGCACTACACTCCGCCACCAACAACCTTCACGTGTTCCTTGACTCCTACTGGTTCGATAACCTTGGTTTCTTATCGAGGGAAACTTACCGCCGTGCGCATCACACCTTCCTCTTGGGGTTCCCACGGACGTGTCGACTGCACGCCATCAAGTAAATTTCTGGCGCCGTTGCCGGGGAGATCAAGACACGCTGCAAGGGGAGTCTCCCACATCCAATCTCTTTACTTTGTTTTTTTCTTGCTTTGCTTTATTTTATTTACTGCTTTGTTTGCTCTCTATATCAAAAACAAAAAAAAATAGTTTCTACTTTATTTACTGTCTTGTTCTCCATATTAAAAACACAAAAAAATTAGTTACTTGCATTTACTTTATTTACCTTTTGTTTATTTCATCATGTTTCCTCCTAAGTACACTCTAAAAGACATACCGGTAGGACGAGGGTCTATAATTGGGAGAGATAATATAGAAGCATTTTTCACCAATGTTAGTATGGATGAAGATTTTGAAGATACACCCTTAGTAAAAGTTGCTCCTACTTATGAGAGTGCTACTGACTGATTGATACACATGTTGGAAACTAGATTTGTTAATCTCAATCCTATAATTCAACATATGTTTCTTACACTCTCTGATATGGAAAGGGGAGAAAAGAGAAATTTTGTTCTAAAAGTCCTTCGTAGAGAATTTGAAGATATAGCTAAAGAAGCTAGAAAAGTTTTTATTAAGCATAAGAGGCTTGGCTTTTATACCGACTTTGCAAGAACACTTGAAAAGATGGACATGGATAGAATAAAGCACACTAATAATGTTAATGATGGAGGGGAGATTAAAGTACCGATACCTAGTAAGCTCCTAGGAATGCATGAAGCTCTAGAAAATAACTATGGTTGGCTTGTTCCTGAAAATTTGTTTGATGAGAATAGCAAGCCTAAGAGTAATGAAAAAGGAGCCTCTGAAACTTACATAAATAAGATACAATGCATAGTTGATAAAACTCCAAACCCCTCTGTTGATGCTTCATCTCTTGACAATACTTGATTCACACTTTCTGCGCCTAGCTGAAAGGCGTTAAAGAAAAGCGCTTATGGGAGACAACCCATTATTTTACTTCTGCACTTTGTTTTATATTTGAGTCTTGGAAGTTGTTACTACTGTAGCAACCTCTCCTTATCTTTATTATATTGCATTGTTGTGCCAAGTAAAGTCTTTGATAGTAAAGTCAATACTAGATTTGGATTACTGCGCAGGAACAGATTTCTTGCTGTC
Source organism: Lolium rigidum (assembly GCF_022539505.1). NCBI lineage: Eukaryota > Viridiplantae > Streptophyta > Magnoliopsida > Poales > Poaceae > Lolium > Lolium rigidum. The sequence goes on along the minus strand of NC_061508.1, from coordinate 100,832,844 downwards.
ACGAAATTGAGCCGCCCCTGCTGTAGAAAATTTATAAAAATCTGCCAATTTACGTGAGTGATCCTCAGATAGTTAAGCAACTTTCATTCAATTTGGGCATTTTCATCTGAGCAAGTCTGGTGCCTCTAACAAATTCGTCTTTACGGACTGTTCTGTTTTGACAGATTCTGCCTTTTATTTCGCATTGCCTGTTTTGCTATGTTTGATGGATTTCTTTGTTCCATTAACTTTCAGTAGCTTTGTGCAATGTCCAGAAGTGTTAAGAATGATTATGTCACCTCTGAATATATGAATTATGCACTAACCCTCTAATGAGTTTGTTTTGAGTTTGGTGTGGAGGAAGTTTTCAAGGGTCAAGAGAGGAGGATGATACAATATGATCAAGAAGAGTGAAAAATCTAAGCTTGGGGATGCCCCCGTGGTTCATCCCTGCATATTTTAAGAAGACTCAAGCATCTAAGCTTGGGGATGCCCAAGGCATCCCTTCTTCATCGACAACTTATCAGGTCACCTCTAGTGAAACTATATTTTTATTCCGTCACATCTTATGTACTTTACTTGGAGCGTCTCTGTTTGTTTTTGTTTTTGTTTTTGTTATAATACAATCGGATCCTAGCATTCTTTGTTTGGGAGAGAGACACGATCCGCTGTTTCGTATGAACACATATGTTCTTAGCTTTATTCTTAATGTTCATTACGAAGGTTGAACTACTTCATTCATTGTTATATGGTTGGAAACAGAAAATGCCGCATGTGGTAAATGGTATAATGTCTTGAATAATTTGATACTTGGCAATTGTTGTGCTCATATAGATCATGTTTAAGCTCTTGCATCATGTACTTTGCACCTATTAATGAAGAACTACATAGAGCTTGTTAAAATTTGGTTTGCATGATTGGTCTCTAGAGTCTAGATATTTTCTCGGTTAAGGTGTTTGAACAACAAGGAGACGATGTAAAGTCTTATAATGCTAACAATATGTTCATATGTGAGTCTTGCTGCACCGTTTTATACTTGAGTTTGCTTCAAACAACCTTGCTAGCCTAGCCTTGTATTGAGAGGAATTCTTCTCGTGCATCCAAATCCTTGAGCCAAATACTATGCCATTTGTGTCCACCATATCTACCTACCACATGGTATTTCTCTGCCATTCCAAAGTACATTAATTACTTGAGTGCTACCTTTAAAAATTCTATCCTTTGTCTTTGCAATATATAGCTCATGGGAAAATAGCCTTAAAAACTATTGTGGTGAAGAATATGTACTTATGTATCTTATTTCTTAATAAGTTGCTTGTTGAGCGGTAACCATGTTTCTGGGGACGCCATCAACTAATACACCTTTGTTGAATATCATGTGAGTTTCTATGCATGTTCGTCTTGTCTGAAGTAAGGGCGATTTTCATGATCAAATGGTTTGAGTATGCATATTGTTAGAGAAGAACATTGGGCCGCTAACTAAAGCCATGATCCATGGTGGAAGTTTCAGTTTGGACAATCAATCCTCAATCTCTTATGAGAATATTATCTGTTGTTGAATGCTTATGCATTAAAGAGGAGTCCATTATCTGTTGTCTATGTTGTCCCGGTATGGATGTCTAAGTTGAGAATAATCAAAAGCGAGTAATCCAATGCGAGCTTTCTCCTTAGACCTTTGTACAGACGGCATAGAGGTACCCCTTTGTGACACTTGGTTGAAACATATGCTATGCAATGATAATCCATGTTAATCCAAGCTAATTAGGACAAGGTGCGAGCACTATTGGTATACTATGCATGAGGCTTGCAACTTATAGGACATCTTATACATAACACATATGCTTTATTACTACCATTGACAAAATTGTTTCTATGTTTTCAAAATGAAAAGCTCTAGCACAAAAATAGTAATCCATGCTTCCCTCTACGAAGGGCCTATCTTCTACTTTATTGTTGAGTCATTTTACCTATACCTTCTATCTTAGAAGCAAACACTTGTATCAACTGTGTGCATTGATTCCTACATGTTTACCTATTGCACTTGTTATATTACTTTGTGTTGACAATTATCCATGAGATATATATGTTGAATTTGAAAGCAACCGCTGAAACTTATATCTTCCTTTGTGTTGTTTCAAAGCTTTTTACTAAGAATCTATTGCTTTATGAGTAACTCTTATGCGAGTCTTATTGATGCTTTTCTTGAAAGTACTATTCATGAAAAGTCTTTGCTATATGATTCATTTGTTTACTCATTGTCTTCACCATTGCTTCGAATCGCTGCATTCATCTCATATGCTTTACAATAGTATTGATCAAGATTATGATATCATGTCACTTCAGAAATTATCTTTGTTATCGTTTACCTACTCGAGGGCGAGTAGGAACTAAGCTTGGGGATGCTTGATACGTCTCAAACGTATCTATAATTTCTTATGTTCCATGCTACTTTTATGATGATACTCACATGTTTTATACACATTATATGTCGTTATTATGCATTTTCCGGCACTAACCTATTGACGAGATGCCGAAGAGCCGATTCTGTTGTTTTCTGCTGTTTTTGGTTTCGAAATCCTACAAAGGAAATATTCTCGGAATTGGACGAAATCAACGCCCAGGGTCTTATTTTTCCACGAAGCTTCCAGAAGACCGAGGGAGATACGAAGTGGGGCCACGAGGTGGCGACACAACAGGGCGGCACGGCCCAGGTCTTGGCCGCACGGCCCTGGTGTGTGGGTCCCTCGTGATGCCCCCGACTCTGCCCTTCCGCCTACTTAAAGCCTTCGTCGCGAATACCCCAGTACCGAGAGCCACGATACGGAAAACCTTCCAGAGACGCCGCCGCCGCCAATCCCATCTCGGGGGATTCAGGAGATCGCCTCCGGCACCCTGCCGGAGAGGGGAATCATCTCCCGGAGGTCTCTTCATCACCATGATCAACTCCGGATCGATGTGTGAGTAGTTCACCCCTGGACTATGGGTCCATAGCAGTAGCTAGATGGTTGTCTTCTCCTCATTGTGCTATCATGTTAGATCTTGTGAGCTGCCTATCATGATCAAGATCATCTATTTGTAATCCTACATGTTGTGTTTGTTGGGATCCGATGAATTTTGAATACTATGTCAAGTTGATTATCAATCTATCATATATGTTGTTTATGTTCTTGCATGCTCTCCGTTGCTAGTAGAGGCTCTGGCCAAGTTGATACTTGTGACTCCAAGAGGGAGTATTTATGCTCGATAGTGGGTTCATGCCTCCATTGAATCTGGGACGAGTGACGGAAAGTTCTAAGGTTGTGGATGTGCTTGTTGCCACTAGGGATAAAACATCGATGCTTTGTCTAAGGATATTTGTTATGATTACATTACGCACCATACTTAATGCAATTGTCTCGTTGTTTGCAACTTAATACTGGAAGGGGTTCGGATGATAACTCTGAAAGTGGACTTTTTAGGCATAGATGCATGCTCGGATAGCGGTCTATGTACTTTGTCGTAATGCCCCGATTAAATCTCATAGTACTCATCATGATATATGTATGTGCATTGTTATGCCTTCTTTATTTGTCAATTGCCCAACTGTAATTTGTTCACCCAACACCTGTTTATCTTATGGGAGAGACACCACTAGTGAACTGTGGATCCCAGTCCATTCTTTACATCTGAAATACAATCTACTGCAATTGTTCTTTACTGTTCTTCGCAAACAAACATCATCATCCACACTATACATCTAATCCTTTGTTTACGGCAAGCCAGTGAGATTGACAACCTCACTGTTACGTTGGGGCAAAGTACTTTGATTGTGTTGTGCAGGTTCCACGTTGGCGCCGGAATCCCCGGTGTTGCGCCGCACTACACTCCGCCACCAACAACCTTCACGTGTTCCTTGACTCCTACTGGTTCGATAACCTTGGTTTCTTACTGAGGGAAACTTACTGCTGTGCGCATCACACCTTCCTCTTGGGGTTCCCAACGGACGTGTCGACTGCACGCCATCACCCCCCCTTGGCCGCGCCGCCTTATGGTGTCGGCGCCCCGTGGCCCCACTTCGTTTCTCCCTCGGTCTTCTGGAAGCTATGTGGAAAAATAAGACCGTGGGCGTTGATTTCGTCCAATTCCGAGAATATTTCCTTTGTAGGATTTCTGAAACCAAAAACAGCAGAAAACAACAACTGGCTCTTCGGCATCTCGTCAATAGGTTAGTGCCGGAAAATGCATAATAATGACATATAATGTGTATAAAACATGTGAGTATCATCATAAAAGTAGCATGGAACATAAGAAATTATAGATACGTTTGAGACGTATCAGGTCCCGCAGACTTCTTCGCTCGCCACCTACTGGAGCATTAATTTCAAGATCCGCCCCGTCCGCGTCTACCCTCACACAGATCGTCACGAGTCCGTGAGGTACTAGTCCGGGGGGTTCTTCTACGTGAAGGACGTCTTGGATCCGGCAAGCCCGAAGACTCTGTCGGCGTTCAAGGATGGACCCGCCAGCGAGACCCCCGCCTGGACTAACTGCCCGCACATCTCCGAGTCACCAACGCTGACAAGGATGGTTAGGCTGATCTGCAAGCTGACGGAGTCTGGCTTGTCGGGGAAGGACCTGGCACTCTCTTGGTTCACCAAGCGGATCCAATCCCTCCAGCACCGCGAACCTTTGATGTACGAGAACAGCGGGCGCGACGACACCATGCGAGCCACCAAGGACAACCTTTCTTCTGACGCCCTGGACAAGCGGCTCCGGGTTATGATCAAGATCCCGCATGACGTTCACTCTCACGCGTGTCAATTTGACATATACACGGAGGGCGCCGGCACTACGGTAAGAATTCCGACTGATCATCATTTCCCTTTTTATGCCTGCAAATTTGCATAAGGACTTTATCTTGTGTGTACAGCTCGAAGCCCTCGAGGAAAAGGATCTTGGGACCTTGACCCGGATCCCACACGCCGGCACAACGAACCTGGAAGCCGCGTCGGACGAAAATTCCTTAGGGCCCTCCTCTCGCCAAGCGGAAGAGAGGCGCAACCTCTGGGTCGGCGCCCAAACGTGAGCGTGAAACCCCCAGCGCTACGGCCACCAAGAAGCTTGAGAAAGAGAAGCAACGTCTCAAGGAGATCGATACCGGCAAAAGCTCGCAGGACAGCATCGAGAGGTTCTTCAACAAGCCTGGGTAATAACTCAATTTCCAACTGAATCTTTTTGCAACTTATCTCAAAACCTGCTAAGTGTCATGCTCTTTTCATCATGCAACAAAGTTGCCGGAAGTAAGCCCCCAGAGGAAGAAACTCAAGCCCTCGCCTGCCTCTATGCCAATTACCCCGGAAGATGGATTTTTCCTCTCTTACGTGTTTGACTATTATATCAATTAATTATTTATGTTTAGATCTAATCACTTGTATGTTGATTTATTGTGCATGCATCACTTGAAGAAATAAGTTATGGAGATTCTCCCTTCCAGGCGAGATGAACCAGTCGCCATGCCAGCGCCGCACGATAGGTTTCTTCTCGAGTTTGGAGGCCACCGAATAGTCCAAAACCGTTTCACATGGATCAATTAGAATACAATGATCGAGATCAGGTGAAGCTCGCTGGCGCACTCGTCCGTCGAGGATCCACAACATCATGTGTGTCTTCTTCATCGACTACCTCTGCTATACCGACTACGCCTGCTTCATCGACTGCGTCCGTCATACGAGCTGCTTATAGTTGATTCCGCCGCACCCGATAAAAAAGCTAAGTTTTTCTCTTTCAAGAGTCAATTATTATTTACTTTTGCCACACCCGAATACTCGGGAGCTGCACCATTACATCATTAGAGAAAATTCACCCAACACTTCGGGTTGTGCCATTACTTCGTTACCACAAATATACTCGGTTACTTGGTGGATTTATTTTCTTCGGCTCTGGACATATCTTCTCCGGTTCAGTGGAATTATTTGCTCCGGTTCAGTGGAATTATTATCTTTGGCTCAGTGGATTTATTTTCTTCGGCTTAGTGAAATTATCTTCTTCGGCTCAGTGGATTCATCTTCTTCGGCTTACGGGATTTTGTCTTCGTCGGATTCATCTTATAAGGTTATCATTGGTTTCCTCTAATATAATACTACCCGATGAGCTTCGGGACAATGGATTCATCTTCTACGGTATTACTGGATTTATTTTCTTCGGATTAATGGATTCATCCTCTATGATATCAACTGATTCATCTTTAATATATGCTTCATATTTAATGGCGTAATCTTCAATATGGATTCATCTCAAATATTTCATCTTGGATTCATCTTCAATGACTTCATCTCTTATGGCGTTACATATCCATGGAGCCAACACTCGGGGGCTCGACAACGACTTCGCCCCTGAGCATAGCTACAACATAATATTCCAAGCGACCACTACTTCGGCACAAAGTTTTCAGCAACGCTCGGGGGCTCGACAACGACTTCGCCCCGGGTCACAACTGCAACACGGCGCCTAAGCAATAATCATAATATCACCCCAGCAGCGCTCGGGGGCTCGGCTATTTCTTCATCAATAATTTGGTGGCATCCACTCTCACTATTCGGTGGTTTCTACTTCGTCTCGACTTCTTCTCGGCACTCGAAGACTTCATCGCATCGACTCTGCCGTGCCCAATGAGCATCGATAAAAAAGGGACGGTGCCCAGAAATATAGTCAAGTTATTCATCGAGTAGTACAACTTGAGTCTATGCCCAAGTGCAAACACTTGCCCATAGACTCGGGGGCTACTCCCATCGGGAGCGCTGGTCGCGCACCCGATAGAAAAATAACTTCGAGAATCGTCGACATCATCTAAGCTACACATGATCTTCGACATGGACCTCGCCTTGTATTTCTTCGACTTCGGAGATGATTATGCTTGGAGTCTCTACGCAAGTCTTCGACTTCCCTAGACACTCGGGGGCTACTGACATGGGCATACCCTTCGGGTACCCATTATTAGTATACCTAGCTCAGCCCAATATGGAGAAGGCCCAACAAGGCAACCCGAAGAAGTAGTCGACTAGGACTCTTGTAAAATCCTAGGCTGGTTGCATATATAAAGCCAGCCAGGTGATACGTCTCCAACGTATCTATAATTTCTTATGTTCCATGCTAGTTTTATGACAATACCTACCTGTTTTATTCACACTTTATAATGTTTTTATGCATTTTCTGGGACTAACCTATTAACAAGATGCCACAGTGCCAGTTCCTGTTTTCTGTTGTTTTTGATTTCAGAAAAGTTAGTTTACAAATATTCTCGGAATTGGACGAAACAAAAGCCCACGGCCCTATTTTCCATGGAGTGTTCCAGAAGTCCGAAGAAGTCATTCCGGGCATAAAACCCGAATCCCGAATCCCGAACCCGAATATCCCAATCCCGAACCCGTATATCCCGAACCCGAAAAACCCGATCATGTATTCGGGAAGGTGTTTCAATTTCCCGAATTTACTTCAGGAAATTCGGGCCTGTGGTCTCAACACCCGAATATCCCGAGTATCCCGAAGTAGAGCCCAACACATCAAGAAAGCCCAGCGGCCCAGCCCAATTTCCCAACCCTAGACAGTAGACATCAAGAAAGCGCAGCGTCCAGTTTCTCCTCAGTCCCCAATTCCCTACTCGGCCACTCCCGTCCCCTTCCCCAGCCGCCACAACTCACACAAAGGGCGGACTGGAGGAGGCTGTAGATCGAACTCGCCGGCGTCGCCGCCGCTCGCAAGTCGCCACTGCCGTATTCTGCCGTTCGACCGGACGCAGATCGAGCTCGTCGGGGTCGCCTCCGCTCGCAAGTCGCCACTGTCGTCTTCCGCCGCTCGACCGGACGCCTCCGACTTGTATCCTTGTCTACGTGTTCGTGGAGAAGCGGCAAGCTGCACCTCCAGCGCGCGTGCACCTCCAGGCTCCAGCGAACGTAAGTCCTTTTCTTTCTCCTATCCCATCTAGTATCTATCGTTGGTAGCTTAGTGGTTTGGTGCGTCTGCCTGTTTGCCTGTTTGGTACTTGGAGCTCTACTTCAGATTCTAGTCCCATCGCTTGAAACGCTTGCTCTACTTCAGATTCTAGTCCCATCGATTGAAACGCTTGCTCTACTTCAGATTCTACCAAAAAGAATAGTTGTTTCCTCTGCTTCAGATTTTAGTCAATGAAATCAAGACGTGAATATAATAGATTTTAGAAAGTAGTACTACATTACTAATTACAGTATAATACAGTTCTCTGTATATGTAGTAGTAGTATTTACAGTTTAATTTGCAGTAGTATTTACAGTTTAATTTGTCAGGAAATATATACTCTTCTCTGTATATGTAGTAGTATTTACAGTTTAATTTGCAATCTGCATACACTTCTCTGTATACGTAGTAGTAGCAGTACCAATTTGCAATCTGTCTATTTTTCATGTTATGTCTATTTGCAATTTGCTTGACACAAATTACTGTCTACTTCTCTTATAGATGAATGAAGCTGAGAATCAAATGGATAATGCAATTGTGTCAATGGAATTCTGCTCTTCACAGCCCTCACAGGACGAGATTGCCTCTGGTTCACAGCCCTCACATGAGGAGTTCGCCTCTGGTTCACATCCATCAGAAGCTTCACATGCACAAACAGCAGACCCCGGAGATCCTATTGATGTTGACAAGGAGCCAGTGAAAGGGCAGGGAAGGAGGGCGATGGCAGATCGGTCAGAGTGGTGGGTGCACTTCACCAAGATCAAGGATGCAAATGATGTTGTGCTGGCTGCAAAATGCAAATACTGCTCGCGTCAAGTGAAGGCTGAAACAGGCAGGCATGGTACATCAGGAATGAAGAGGCATTTCAATGTATGCAAGCGGAATCCTCACAAGTTCAACAAAGATCCAACACAAGGTACCATTCAAGCAACTTATGGAGGAGGAGTTGGGACATGGAAGTTTGATCCTGATGCAATTAGGCTTGCTTTTGTTGAGATGATCATTGAAGACGAGCTGCCAAGCATAAGAGATGTAGAAGTGGTCTACTTCTACAATCTAATCCGTGGAGATTCTATTGCAATTTCCTTTTGTGTCATGAAATTCCTATTTGCTGTAATAGCTTCATGTTGGAGCTCACTGTGTGTCTATGTGAATTGTGATGTCCTAAGTGCTACTGCCTAGTGCCTACTACTACTGTTCTAGTGTGTGCTATGCTGCTAATGGTTGTATGAACTTTGAAGATAGACTCTGCTCTTAACTTGTCATGTTATTTCTCTGTTCTTACTTTAATACTTGTCATGTTATCTTTTCTATTGCTGGCGATATGATGTCAAAATAGAGTAGAAATGCTGTCGAAATAGAGCAGAAATGCTGTCAAAATTTTGATGTATTCTTGTTGCTGTCAAAGTGCAGAAATGATGTTTATTGCTGTATGTCGGGCTATTCAGGAATTTCCCGAACCCGAACCCGAATTTTCGGGTACCCGAATTATCGGGAGGCAAATATTAGGCGACATTTTCGGGTGTCACTTTGTAGATCCCGAATTTGTTTTTTCCCGAATTTCCCGTCCCGAACTTTCGGGATTTCCCGAACGCCCGGAGTGACGAAGAAGAGTCGAGGAAGGCCAGCAGGGGACCCACACCATAGGGCGGCGCGGGGGGGGGCACTGCCGCGCCAAGGTGTGGTGAGGGAGCCCCCTGGCTCCCCCGACGCTGCCCCTTCGCCTATTTATTCCTTCGTCCCCGAAAACCCTAGTACCGAGAGCCAAAATACGAGAACAGTTCCAGAGACGCCGCCGCCGTCAACCCCATCTCGGGGGGTTCTGAAGATCTCCTCCGGCACCCTGCTGGAGAGGGGAATCATCACCGGAGGGCTCTACATCACCATGCCCGCCTCCGGACTGATGCGTGAGTAGTTCATCCTTGGACTATGGGTCCATAGCAGTAGCTAGATGGTTGCCTTCTCCTATTATGCCATCATGTTTAGATCTTGTGAGCTGCCTATCATGATCAAGATCATCTATTTGTAATGCTACATGTTGTGTTTGTTGGGATCCGATGAATATGGAATACTATGTCAAGTTGATTATTGATCTATCATATATGTTATTTATGATCTTGCATTCTCTCCGTTGCTAGTAGAGGCTCTGTCCAAGTTGATACTTGTAACTCAAAGAGGGGGTATTTATGCTAGATAGTGGGTTCATGCCTCCATTGAATCTGGGACGAGTGATGAGAAAGTTCTAAGGTTGTGGATGTGCTGTTGCCACTAGGGATAAAACATCAATGCTTTGTCTAAGGATATTTGTGTTGTTTACATTACGCACAATACTTAATGCAATTGTCTGTTGTTTGCAACTTAATACTGGAAGGGGTGCGGATGCTAACCCGAAGGTGGACTTTTTAGGCATAGATGCATGCTCGGATGGCGGTCTATGTTCTTTGTCGTAATGCCCTAAGTAAATCTCATAGTAGTCATCATGATATGTATGTGCATTGTTATGCCCTCTCTATTTGTCAATTGCCCAACCGTAATTTGTTCACCCAACATGTTATTTATCTTATTGGAGAGACACCACTAGTGAACTGTGGACCCCGGTCCATTCTTTTACATCTGAAATACAACCTACTGCAATCATTGTTCTCTTTTGTTTTCTCGTAAGCAAACATCATTTTCCACATCATACGTTTAATCCTTTGTTTTCAGCAAGCCGGTGAGATTGACAACCTCACCGTTAAGTTGGGGCAAAGTATTTTGATTGTGTTGTGCAGGTTCCACGTTGGCACCGGAATCCCCGGTGTTGCGCCGCACTACACTCCTTCACCAACAACCTTCACGTGGTCTTCATCTCCCTACTGGTTCGATAACCTTGGTTTCTTACGAGGGAAAACTCGCTGCTGTACTCATCATACCTTCCTCTTGGGGTTCCCAACGGACGTGTGCTTTACCGTCACAAGCAGCTACTTTTCTGGCGCCGTTGCCGGGGAGATCAAGACACGCTGCAAGGGGAGTCTCTCACACCCAATCTCTTTACTTTGTTTATTGTCTTGCTTTATTTTATGTTCTATCTTGTTTGCTTTCTTTATATCAAAAACACAAAAAAATTAGTTACTTGTTTTACTTTATTTAATTCGGTTTTGCTTTATTTATTTTTATTATTGCTAAAATGAATACTCCTGAGAACACTAAGTTGTGTGACTTCACTAACACAAATAATAATGATTTCATATGCACTCCTATTGCTCCACCTGCTTCTACAATAGAATTTTATGAAATTAAACCTGCTTTACTATATCTTGTTATGAGAGAGCAATTTTCTGGTGTTAGTACTGATGATGCTGCTGCCCATCTTAATAATTTTGTTGAACTTTGTGAAATGCAAAAGTATAAGGATGTAGATGGGGATATTATAAAACTGAAATTGTTTCCTTTCTCCTTGAGAGGAAGAGCTAAAGATTGGTTGCTATCTTTGCCTAAAAATAGTATTAGTTCATGGACTAAATGTAAAGATGCTTTCATTGGAAAATATTATCCTCCCGCTAAAATTATATCTTTGAGAAGTAGCATTATGAATTTTAAGCAATTGGATAATGAACATGTTGCCCAAGCATGGGAGAGAATGAAATCTTTGGTAAAGAATTGCCCCACCCATGGACTAGCTACTTGGATGATCATCCAAACCTTTTATGCAGGATTAAATTTTTCTTCAAGGAACCTATTGGATTCAGCTGTTGGAGGTACTTTTATGTCCATCACTTCGGGTGCTGCAACAAAGCTTCTTGATGATATGATGATCAACTACTCTGAATGACACACTGAAAGGACTCCTCAAGGTAAGTAGGTAAATTCTGTTGAAGAAACCTCTTCCTTGAGTGATAAGATTGATGTTATTATGTCTATGCTTATTAATGGTAGATCTCATGTTGATCATATTAATGTTCCTTTAGCTTCATTGGTTTCTCAAGAAGAACATGTTGATGTGAACTTCATTAAAAATAATAATTTCAACAACAATGCTTATAGGAATAATTTTGGTAACAACTATAAGCCATATCCTTCTTATAATGGTAATGGTTATGGTAATTCTTACAACAATAGTAGGAGTGTACCCTCTAGTCTTGAAGTCATGCTTAAAGAATTTATTAGTACACAAACTGCTTTTAACAAATCCGTTGAGGAAAAGTTTGGTAAAATTGATGTTCTTGCTTCTAAGGTTGATAGTCTTGCTGTTGATGTTGATCTTTTAAAACTGAAAGTTATGCCTAATGAAGTTGAAGATATTAAGTCATTTGCTACAGCAAATGCTATCCAAGTTCAAATTAATGACAATATTAGAATGATGGCTGAATTGCATGCTAGGTGGGAAAGAGAAGAAAAACTTGCTAAAGAGAAAAAATATAGCTAGAGTTTGGACTATTACCACCACTAGTAATGTTTATGCTTCACATGTTGCTAAACCTCCTACTATCAATGGTAAAATAATTGGTGTTGGCAATGTTTCTACTTCTACTACAAAGCATGCAAAATTGCTCGAAACTGCTGAAACCTGTTTGTGATAAAAGTGCTGAAATTTTTCAAAGTGTTGGGGACAATGGTACCATTGCTTTAGATCATAATGGTTTTGATTTTGATAATTGTCATATTTCTGAAGTTATTAAGTTCTTGCAAAAACTTGCTAGAAGTCCTAATGCTAGTGCTATAAACTTGGCCTTTACAAAACATATTACAAATGCTCTCATTAAAACTAGGAAAGAGGAATTAAAACTTGAAGCTTCTATCCCTAGGAAGTTGGAAGATGGTTGGGAGCCCATCATTAAAATGGAGGTCAATGATTTTGGTTGTAATGCTTTATGTGATCTTGGTGCAAGTATTTCTGTTATGCCTAAGAAACTTTATGATATGCTTGACTTGCCACCTTTGAAATGTTGTTATTTGGATGTTAATCTTGCTGATAATTCTATAAAGAAACCTTTGGGGAGAATTGAAAATGTTCACATTACGGTTAACAATAACCTTGTCCCCGTTGATTTTGTTGTTTTGGATATTGAATGCAATGCACCTTGTCCTATTGTTTTGGGAAGACCCTTTCTTCGAACCGTTGGTGCTATTATTGATATGAAAGAAGGAAATATTAAATATCAATTCCCTATTAAGAAAGGTATGGAACACTTCCCTAGAAATAGAATGAAGATGCCTTTTGATTCTATTATTAGAACAAATTATGATGTTAATGCTTCTTCTCTTGATGTTACTTGATTTCCACTTTCTGCGCCTAGCTGAAAGGCGTTAAAGAAAAGCGCTTATGGGAGACAACCCATTATTTTATTTATGCAATTTTTGTTTTATATTTGAGTCAAGGTGCTTGTTACTGCTGTAGCAATACCTTTGTATCTTTATTTTCTTGCATTGTTATGCCAAGTAAATTCTTTGATAGAAAGTTTATACTAGATTTGGATTTCTACGCAGAAACAGATTTTTAGCTGTCACGAATTTGAGTTGTTCTCTCTGTAGAAAATTCTAAAAATCTTGAAACAATTCATGAGTAATCCTAAGATATGTACGCAAATTTCATTAAATTGGAGATTTTCCATCTGAGCATGTTAAGTGCCTCGAAAAAATTCGTATTTACGGACTGTTCTGTTTTGACAGATTCTGCCTTTTATTTCGCATTGCCTCTTTTACTATGTTTGAGTGGGTTTCTTTGCTCCATTAAATTTCAGTAACCTTGGGTAATGTCCAGAAGTGTTGGGAATGATTGTGTCCTTGCTGAATGATGACCCACAAGTATAGGGGGTGTATCGTAGTACTTTCGATAAATAAGAGTGTCGAACCCAACGAGGAGCAGAAGGTGTTGACAAGCAGTTTTGATGAAGGATTCACTGTAAATGCTCACAGACAAGTATTCAGGGGGGTTTGATATAGCAGATGAATAAAGTACAAGTAAGTAAAGTGCGAGAGAAATAATTGCAGCGAGTGGCCCAATCCTTTTTAGCACAAAGGACAAGCCGGTTTGTTTACTTATAATGACCAAACGTTCTTGAGGACACACGGGAATTTAGTCTAGTGCTTTCGCTTCATATAGCTGATTAATCTTCATTGTTTTGATAAGTGTTGTGTGGGTGAACCTATGTTAATGTACGGCCCTTCCTAGGACTAATACATACTTGTGATTATACCCCTTGCAAGCATCCGCAACTACAAGAAAGTAATTAAGATAAATCTAACAACAGCCTTAAACTCTGAGATCCTGCTATCCCTCCTGCACCGATATACCAACGGGGGTTTAGGTTTCTGTCACTCCGGCAACCCCGCAATTGGCAAACGAATACAAGATGCATTCCCCTAGGCCCATAAATGATGAAGTATCATGTAGTCGACGTTCACATGACACCACTAGAAGAATAACACCACAACTTAAATATCACAACATTGAATACTAACCAACATAATTCACTACTAACATTTAGACTTCACCCATGTCCTCAAGAACTAAACGAACTACTCACGAGACATCATATGGAACATGATCAGAGGTGATATGATGATGAATAACAATCTGAACATAAACCTTGGTTCAATAGTTTCACTCAATAGCATCAATAACAAGTAGAAATCAACGAGAACCAACCTGAGGTTGGGTGGTTAGGAGGGTGGTTGTACCCCCAGCCCACCAGAGTTCAAACCCCAGGTTTGACATCTGTGTGTCTCATAAAGGCGGAATATTGTTTCAGTGGGAGGCGACGTTCCCGTCGACAGCGAGGCGCCTATGGTGACTTCGTCAATTTCAAGATCCAATCCGCCGGCTCGGTCTTCCGGAGGTGCTCATAGGGGTAGGGTGTGCGTGTGTGCGTTCATAGGGGTGAGTGTATGCGCGTGTATGTGAGCGCCTACGTTTGTACTGTGTTTCTCAAAAAAAAAAAACAAGTAGAAATCAACACCGGGAGAGTTTCCCCTATCAAACAATCAAGATCAAACCCAAATTGTTACAGCGGTGACGAGGTGCAGCGGTGATGATGATGATGATGATGATGGTGATGATGATGGAGATGATGTCCAGCTCGATGACGGTGACGATGGCGTCGATTTCCCCCTCCGGGAGGGAATTTCCCCGGCGGATTTCAGCCTGCCGGAGAGCTCTTTTCTCTCTGGTGTTCTCCGCCCCGCAGAGGCGGCTGTGACTCTTCGCGACTATCCTCTGGAGCTTAGGTTTTCGGGACGAAGATGTACGCGAAGAAAAGGAGGCTAGAGGGGGCTGTGGGCCCCCTCCTCACAAGGCGGCGCGGCCAGGCCTTGGGCCGCGCCAGCCTATGAGGTGGGCCCACGGCAGCCCTCCTCGGCTCCCCCTTCTGGCTCCCTTCGTCTTCTGGAAAAATAGGATTTTTCATATAATTTCCGTCAAGTGTTGATCTTCCGAAATATTGCATTCTGACGGCGCTTTTTCCGGCGAGAATCTCGACTCCGGTGCGCGATCCTCCAATAATCATGAAACATGCAAAATAGATGAAATAACATAAGTATCATCTCCAAATATGAAATATATCAATGAATAACAGCAAATTATGATATAAAATAGTGATGCAAAATGGACGTATCAACTCCCCCCAAGCTTAGACTTCGCTTGTCCCCAAGCGAAACTAAACTCGGTAAACAAGACCACATGTTTATGGAGTGAAGAGTCGATAAATAAAATACGGACAAGAAGCATCATATTCATTCACACAAGACATTCTAGTGAACAACTTCCTCATATAATTCAACTTGAAACAAGTAGAAGGAAATCACAAATAAAGGTGCATAAGAAATCATAACTGGTGATGGCAAACTTCGTTCTTGGTCAGAGAACAGTTAACAGATTATACTTATCTATTGAGAAGTGCTCTCATATTAAAGCTTATAATAAACTTGCATACTCAATCATAATAATCTCCTCGTAATCATTGATAACTTTCAAAGCCATATTCATTCAGATAAAACTTGTACTTAAACAAGGAAGAGTAAAAGACATGATGAAATAGATCACAATATAGATGGTTTGAACACAACAACTCAAATGCTTGCTTGAGATGGAGGGAAATAGATTTACTGACTCAACATAAAGTAGAAGACAGGCCCTTCGCAGAGGGAAGCAGGGATTAAATCATGTGCTAGAGCTTTTTAAGTTTTGAAATCATATAGAGAGCATAAAAGTAAAGTTTTGAGAGGTGTTTGTTGTTGTCAACGAATACTCTAACCCCCTTGCCAAACAGACCTCCAAAGAGCGGCTCCCATGAAGAACGGTATCTCTACCAGCGAGGTAGATCATCCCTCTTCTCTTTTGTTTACACATGTACTTTAGTTTATTTAAGGATGACACTCCCCCCAACCTTCGCTTACACAAGCCATGGCTAACCGAATCCTCGAGTGCCTTCCAACAATCTCATACCATGGAGGAGTGTCTATTGCAAAATTAAGTTGCTTACTGATGAATCAGGGAAAACATGTGAAGAGAGTTATTGATGAAGGTTGATTAATTGGGGCTGGGAACCCCGTTGCCAGCTCTTTTTGCAGAATTATAGGATAAGTGGATGAAGCCACTAGTCCATTAGTGGAAGCTGCCCAACAAGATTGAAAGATAAAACACCACATACTTCCTCATGAGCTATAAAACATTGACACAAATAAGAGGTAATAACTTTTGAATTGTTTAAAGGAAGCACATGAAGTATTTACTTGGAATGGCAGGGAAATACCACATAGTAGGCAGTTATGGTGGACACTGATGGCATAGGTTTGGTTTAAGGGTTTGGATGCACGAGAAGTATTCCCTCTCGGTACAGGTCTTTGGCTAGCAAGGTTAATTAGCAAGCATAAGAGTTGAGGGAAACAAACAAATATACATGTGATAGAAACAATCATGCATCTTACTTGTAAGCACAAACAATTTTAACTTCAGAATACTAAGCTAGGAACTAACAAGAAAGATAATAACATATCTACATGTATTTCCTCTTCTCTACTTAAACTCAAAGTGTTGTTGCTATTGACCAATGCTAAGTTTGCCAAAACCAAATAGATTTACTCAATGCTCCCAAAGTGACACCAATACTAATAACAAGATCAATCATATAATAGAAATTGCAGACTAAAATAAGATGTGCAGTATGTAAATGATAGAGCTATACACACTTTTAGTACCACAACTTGTATTGGATGTGCAATTTAGTACCACATCTTGCAAAACGTGAACCAGTAGTACCACAACTTGTATTGAGGGAGCAAATAGGTACCAAATCATTCCAAAGCAGACACGTGGCATTCTAAATTTTGCACAAACAACCCTGTATTTTTTCTCTAGCACAAGTCGCCTTGTTGAGGCCTTATAGGAGGGTCCCACCTGTCAGTGTAGGGAGAAAGATTAAAACTGATCGGAGAGGAGGGAATTCGAACTCAGCACCTTGGGCTACCGCCCGTACGTGCTTGCCAACGCACCAATAATTCTTTTGGGAAATTTTGTAAGACAGTTAAATTTTGTACATTATCATTACGCCCGGCC
Source organism: Lolium rigidum (assembly GCF_022539505.1). Taxonomy (NCBI): domain Eukaryota; kingdom Viridiplantae; phylum Streptophyta; class Magnoliopsida; order Poales; family Poaceae; genus Lolium; species Lolium rigidum. The sequence goes on along the minus strand of NC_061508.1, from coordinate 100,815,365 downwards.
ACATGCGCCCCCGGCAACTTAGTTAGGCACACGGCTCCAACTAGGCGACGCAAAGAGAACATCCAAATTATCCGCGCATATCCATTTGCGTCGGCTGAAATAATCGAAACTGATCGTGCGTCCGTTTGCATCGGGGGCTGCTCCAGTGGCACGAAGCAAAAAAAAATTTGGTTCCATTGTTTAAACATAATTTACATAGTGATGAAAAGAAAATATTAAATATAGAAACTAAAAACCCTAGCCTACTCCTCATCGTCGTCGTCGAGCACGACAAAGTCCGGTACCTGCCACGACCAGTTGCAAACCGGCAGAACGTACGCCAGTGCCGCAGGTGGTGGAGGTGGAGGAGCCGATGGGTGGAACGACGGAGGTCCTTATGCTGCCGAACTTCCCGCGGAGGTCCTTATGCTGCCGAACTTCCCAGGAAGGCGGGAAGTTCGGCAGCATAAGGACCTGCCTTCGCCATCAGCTCATACCTGGCGTCGTACCGAGGAGGAAGGCGGGCTTCCTCAGTGATTGAGACTTCCTGTTCGTGCACCCACCGCCGCCTCGTCGTCGAACATGGCACCCGCCGCCGCCTCCATAGGACGACGAGGATGAGGAGGAGGAGGACGACGACAACAACGCGCTGGCCTACCAGAATGAGGAGGCGAGGGACGACATCGACGACTTCATCGCATGCGTCTTCCACGACTGCAGGCGGCCATGGCGGAGGGCCGGAAGTTCGACTTCCCGCCGACCATGACCGATGAGGAGATCGAGAGGCTCGGCGTCCTCGTCTCGCAGGTGGACCGGCAGATGAAGCCGCCGCTGCCACGGTATGCCACCGACATCATGTCGTCTGGCCTCACGGAGGAACATGCCCTACAACAGGCGCTGCATAACTCGGCCCCGCACCCGCCATCGCCTCCACCTCCGTCGTTCCACCCATCGGCTCCTCCACCTCCACCACCTGCGGCACCGGCGTACGTTCTGCCGGTTTGCAACTGGTCGTGGCAGGTACCGGACTTTGTCGTGCTCGACGACGACGATGAGGAGTAGGCTAGGGTTTTTAGTTTCTATATTTAATATTTTCTTTTCATCACTATGTAAATTATGTTTAAACAATGGAACCAATTTTTTTTGTTGCTTCGTGCCACTGGAGCAGCCCCCGATGCAAACGGACGCGCGAGCAGTTTCGATTATTTCAGCGGACGCAAACGGATATGCGCGGATAATTTGGATGTTCTCTTTGCGTCGCCTAGTTGGAGGCATGTGCCTAACTAAGTTGCGTGGGGCGCATGTGGCTGGGCGTAATGATAATGTACAAAATTTAACCGTCTTACCAAATTTCCCAAAAGAATTATTGGTGCGTTGGCAAGCAGGCGGTAGCCCAAGTACTGAGTTCGAATTCCCTCCTCTCCCGATCAGTTTTAATCTTTCTTCCTACACTGACAGGTGGGACCCTCCTATAAGGCCTCAACAATGCGACTTGTGCTAGAGAAAAAATACAGGGTTGTTTGTGCAAAATTTACAATGCCACGTGTTGGCTTTGGAATGATTTGGTACCTATTTGCTTCCTCGATACAAGTTGTGGTACGGCTGGTTCACGTTTTGCAAGATGTGATACTAAATTGCACATCCAATACAAGTTGTGGTACCAAAAGTGTATATAGCTCTAAATGATAAGACTTCTCATTAATATTCCATAACGATAACTCACACCAAGGGATACATAGATAACCAACTAAAGAGAGATACTTCCATACCGCAACACATCTCATATGATAACTTCCCTACTCATGATATGACACTACTTGAAAGTAAAAAAGGTAAAAGATAGTGATGATGTGATACCGCGGCACTCCCCCAAGCTTGGAACAAACCAAGGGGATGCCAATACCGATGATGAATTACTCCTCCGGCGGTGGTTGATGCGTGCAGTCGACACGTCTGTTGGGAACCCCAAGAGGAAGGTGTGATGCGTACAGTAGCAAGTTTTCCCTCAGAAAGAAACCAAGGTTTATCGAATCAGGAGGAGCCAAGAAGCACGTCGAAGGTTGATGGCGGCGGGATGTAGTGTGGCGCAACACCAGGGATTCCGGCGCCAATGTGGAACCTGCACAACACAATCACAGAACTTTGCCCCAACGTAACAGCGAGGTTGTCAATCTCACCGGCTTGCTGTAACAAAGGATTAGATGTATAGTGTGGATGATGATTGTTTGCGAGAAAACAGATAGAACAAGTATTGCAGTAGATTGTATTCAATGTAAAAGAATAGGACCGGGGTCCACAGTTCACTAGAGGTGTCTCTCCCATAAGATAAATAGCATGTTGGGTGAACAAATTATAGTTAGGCAATTGACAAATAGAGAGGGCATGACCATGCACATACATGATATGATGAGTATAGTGAGATTTAATTGGGCATTACGACAAAGTACATAGACCGCTATCCAGCATGCATCTATGCCTAAAAAGTCCACCTTCGAGGTTATCATCCGAACCCCTTCCGGTATTAAGTTGCAAACAACGAGACAATTGCATTAAGTATGGTGCGTAATGTAATCAATAACTACATCCTCGGACATAGCATCAATGTTTTATCCCTAGTGGCAACAACACATCCACAACCTTAGAACTTTCCGTCACTTGTCCCAGATTTAATGGAGGCATGAACCCACTATCGAGCATAAATACTCCCTCTTGGAGTTAAGAGTAAAAACTTGGCCAGAGCCTCTACTAATAACGGATAGCATGCAAGATCATAAACAACACATAGGTAATAGATTGATAATCAACATAACATAGTATTCTCTATCCATAGGCTCCCAACAAACACAACATATAGCATTACAGATAGATGATCTTGATCATGTTAGGCAGCTCACAAGATCCGACAATGAAGCACATAAGGAGAAGACGACCATCTAGCTACTGCTATGGACCCATAGTCCGAGGGTGAACTACTCACTCATCACTCCGGAGGCGACCATGGCGGTGAAGAGTCCTCCGGGAGATGATTCCCCTCTCCGGCAGGGTGCCGGAGGCGATCTCCTGAATCCCCCAAGATGGGATTGGCGGCGGCGGCGTCTCTGGAAGGTTTTCCGTATCGTGGCTCTCGGTACTGGGGGTTTCGCGACGAAGACTATATGTAGGCGGAAGGGCAAGTCAGGAGGCGTCACGGGGGCCCCACACGCTAGGGCCGCACGGGCCCCCCCTGGGCCGCGCCTCCCTAGTGTGGCGGCGCCCCGTGGCCCCACTTCGTCTTCTCTTCGGTCTTCTGGAAGCTTCGTGGCAAAATAGGCCCCTGGGCGTTGATTTCGTCCAATTCCGATAATATTTCCTTACTAGGATTTCTGAAACCAAAAACAGCGAGAAAACAACAAGCGGCTCTTCGGCATCTCGTTAATAGGTTAGTGCCGGAAAATGCATAAATATGACATAAAGTATGCATAAAACATGTAGATATCATCAATAATGTGGCATGGAACATAAGAAATTATCGATACGTCGGAGGCGTATCAGTGGTGGTGTTGAATTCCTGATAAGCTTCTCAACTAGCTTCTTTAGCTCATCAATCCTGTACGTGATGTTGCGGATCATCTCCGAATTGTGCTCGACGCGGTTAAGAAGTATGTCCGACGGCGAGTCCCAATTCTTAGAGTTGTTTCCCCACTCTTCAGCTTCAGGCTTCATCCTTCCTGGAGGAGATGTCTTTGGAGCTAGGTAGTGACGTGGAACCTTCCCTCCGGTGCGAATTCTTGCACTCTTCTTGGTACTGAACGGATTGACACCACTCCGATGCTTGCGACGGTGGCACGCGGGTGTACTCGCGGAACTTCCTCAACTTCCTCCTCATCCTCCTTGACTTCTTCTTTCAACTCGGGATCTTGAATATATCCCTCCGAAAGCTCCTTGTCCTTGTTGTTGGAGACCATGATGCTTCTAGATCAAAGACAGATCCTGGCAGAAACAGCTCGAAACAAAACACGTCGAGAAAACGATATACGGACCTCCAGGGGTCCGGGGGATTATATAGCAAAAAAAATCGCGACAGAAGGAAAGTACCAGGTCGAACCGAGTCGGAGAGGAGCAACGAGGGCCCTCCTCAAGCCTCATGCATAGTGTACCAATAGTGCTCGCACCTTGTCCTAATTCAGCTTGGACTACTCCTCGGATTATCACCGCAACAGCATATGCTTTAACCAAGCATCACAAAGGGGTACCCCTATGCCGCCCGCACAGAGGTCTAAGGAGAAAGCTCGCATTTGGATTTCTCGCTCTAGATTATTCTCAACTTAGACAACCGATACTCCGGGACAACATTGGACAAACGTGATAATGGACTCCCTCTCTTTAATGCTTTAAGCATTCAACAACAATTAATTCTTTCTCATTAGAGATTTGAGGATGTTTGTCCAAAACTGAAACTTCCACCATGGAACATGGCTTTAGTTAGCGGCCCAATGTTCTTCTCTCACAATATGCATGCTCAAACCATTCAACTCAGGGTAGATCGCCCTTACTTCAGACAAGACGAACATGCATAGCAACTCACATGAAATTCAACAATGAGTTGATGGCGTTCCCGAAGAACATGGTTATCGCACAACAAGCAACTTAATAAGAGATAAAGTGCATAATTACATATTCAATACC
>NC_061508.1:100788347-100810621 GCF_022539505.1 Lolium rigidum | reverse complement strand
CTTCGGATCCCGACAAACACAACATAAATTACGGAATAGATGATCTTGATCATGTTGGGCAGCTCACAAGATCCGACAATGAAGCACATGAGAAGTTGCATCCAAAATACACAAATTAGAGGCAAAACAATAGCAAAAGTGTTCGGGAAAGTAGATACGTTTTGGACGTATCAAGGTCCAGCAGAGACTCGATCGAGCGAGCCATCTGCTTGTACTTCTCGGGGATGCAACGAAAGAGCTTCTCGACAGCTCTCTCCTCGTCGTAGGTGTCATCACCGAACTGCACCATCTTCTGCAACAGAGTGTTGAGACGGAGAGCAAAGTCATCTACGTCCTCCCCTGGCTTGAAGGCCAGGTTCTCCCACTCCTTGTGAAGTGCCTACAGTGTCGACTTGCGAGCACGGTCGCTGCCGATGCGTGCTGCAGCGATGGCGTCCCAAGCCTCCTTGGCAGTCCGCTTGTTGGAAAGCGAGAACTGCATCTCAGGCGGAACTGCAGCGATGAGGGCATCCAACGCCCGTCGATCCTCATGGTGGTCGACGTCGCCGTACTGGACCGCCTCCCACATGTGCCGCACCTGGAGCCTGATCCTCATGACTGCGGCCCACTCGACGTAGTTGGTTTTGGTGAGGGTAGGCCACTCAGCATCGGGACCAACGTCCCTGACCACAGTCCGGACCCCATAGAGGCCGCGGTCTTGGTCGTCCCAGCGGCAGCCGCCGTGCGCTCCGGGAGCGCCACCGCCGTGCGCGCCTCCTCCGGGAGCGCCACCGCCGTGCGCGCCTCCTCCGGGAGCACCACCGCCGTGCGCGCCTCCTCCGGGAGCGCGGGCGTGCTCGGCTGCCCACTGCGCCACCCGCTCTCGCGCTGTGGCGTCTGCGTCGGCGTTGCCGTCAGCAGAAACGGAGCCGCGCAGCACCTCAACCTCCGCCGCCGCCGCACGTGCTGCCTCCGCTGCCTCTGCTGCTTCTACCTCCGCTCTGGCTGCTGCCAGCTCCGCCGCTGCCAGCCTCGACGCCCTTGCTGTCGCCGCAGCGACTGCCGCGGCCACTCGTTCACGCTCCTCTGCCGCGGCGTGATCGGCCTCCTGCCGACGCTGCGTGCTGGAGGTAGCCGTGTGCTGAGAGTGGCCGTCAGACATGGCTCGCTGCTGGGGGGCTGAGCGCTGCTTCCGACGAGCTGCTGCTCGACAACCCGGACGGAGGGAAGTAACCAGGGGCAGTTGAGGCTGCTACAGGTTGGGGCTGCTCCCTTCCCTGTGAAGGGGAGGAGCAGGAGATGCTCAGGCTGCAAGACAACCTTGCTCTGATACCACTTGTTAGTATCTCTAGCCTCACTTTCATGAAGTAGAGGATGACACTAGGAGAGTTGGGGCAATTTTCGTTGGTTTATTTCACACACATCTCATACAATGCCATAACCAACCTGAGGGTTGGGGATACAGATATATAGCTGCTAGCCAGCCACGAATATGCTAAGATGCTAGTCTAACTGTCAGTCCTTGATGCCCCTAAAGGCAGTCAAGGGTGCTGCTAACTGCCAGTCCTTGATGCCCCTAAAGGCAGTCAAAGATACTTTCCTATCCTAACAGCAGTCCTTCACAAGGACCATGTATGCTGCAGCCAGTCCTCCACAGGACCATGTGCAGCAGCCTCTCCACAGAGACAACAGTACAGGGACTTTATCCAACAATATTGACCAATGGAAGAATTAAGTTGCATGTCGGCAGAATTGTTGACATGAGGTTTCAAGTCAACTGTAACTGATTGCCATTCCACTTTCTGCGAATTTGCAAGAAAAAGAAGATGAAGGAAAAACTTGGAGGTAATTTATCCAGGTTAGAATTCAGAACTGCGCAGAAGAAAACAGATTGCCCTTATGAAAAACAACGGAAGAGAACAGCAATAAACCTTGAAAACATAAATCAATTCTCTGTCATCGGAAAAATTCCTAGCCTCTTTCAAACTAACAACCTGCACACACGAATCTCCAATGGAGTAAAGAGATGAAAATTAATGTAAAATTCATTTTAAACATTTCAACAATCAAGGATACCTGCCACTTTTCATTTGTTGTGTACAACATAAGGTCATAGACTGTAATAGATGCTAGAGGTGTTGGCCTGAAAAGAAAGAAGTGCAAAGTACAACAGTGAAGGAACAGTGAAGGAAGACAAGTTAAATGAGTATGGTTTCCAAATAAAAGCTGATGGTAGAAATTTACTGTTTGCAATGCATTTTAAAAAGAAGAGAGAGATAAAAATGAGTACCCTGTGATACCTCCTTCACAAGGAGCAACCCCATGAGTTTTTATCAGTAGGTTCATGGTACCTACTTTTACGGTCATTCCATCTGTGATCTGGAACAATAAATACATACCGGATTACGTCTCCAAAAAATAATCACGTAGTCAGAAGTATACATATTTTTATTCATTACTAAAGAAGCCCTATGTGATCCAAAGAGCAAAGTAAAAAATATCTTAGGCTGTAGAGACAGCAGTGATAGCATTGTTTGACTCTTCAAAAATTCGGTTTACAGCATTAGATATACCAAAAGATATGTGAAGCAAACCTTATCAGCATACCCGTGTCCACTGTCTTTGGTAGAAGATGGAGATGGCAGGTTACTATGAAAAAAGTTAACAGCACAGGAAAAATTTACTGAAGAGTAGAGCAGGTAAAACAATCACAACCTGAATAGTTGTTCGGTTGTTCCTCAGAATGAAGAGAAAAGGGTGCAAAATAAAATACCTGTTAAGGCTAGAATGATTTCCCATTTCGTTCTTTTCTTCAAGAATAATGTCAAGTCTATCAATATTCACCACAGTCGGCTCTACTTGCATGTTCGGTATTGATGGCAGCTGCGTGACAAAGAATAAATCAGACACAAGAGGTCCGCACAGGCACAGATACAAACCGAATAAGAACACAAATTATAGAGTGTGGCAACGTTATCTACCGTGATCACGAGCTCCTGTATGCGGGCAGTGGCGACGGCGACCGCCGGTGGCAGCCCCAGAGCGGCGTGTAGCGCGTCACCGTCGATCTCTGCACCAAAACACACATCGATCAGCATGAAATGCAGCATTAATTAGTGACTCACGTACGCCCAGCCCATCCAAGAGCCAAGTAGCAGCATTAGGTGCATCCAACGCAGGGACCTTACCAACATTGGACAGCTGCGCGGTGCGGCCGCGGAGGCTGAGCTGCTCGCGGGAGAAGGACTTGATCCAGTAGCCGAGCTTGTCCTCCAGCGCCCACGCTATCCCCAATTCCATCGCTCCAACCTTCTGAGATGCTCACCAGCCTTCTGGAGTGGCCGTGGATGGGGGCAGAGTGCTTGGTTTGGTTATTCCACGTCCGGATGGGCACGGGGAGGAAGGAGATGGTGAAGACCGAAGAGAAACAGTTGACTCGGAAACCATTATCGTTGTGTGCAAAACTGTTAACACGAGCTGTCACTCACATGGTTTCCAGGAGATGATCTGTCTGTAGTAACGAATGGATGTGAGTATCTTCAAACACGTGATGGCCAATTGCACAGCCTTGAGCACCCAACTTCAACCGCCAGGGCAGTTCGCTGCAGCAGCAAGCCAGCGATACTATGCAAATATTACAGCAAGCACTAGTCATCTGGCACAAAATGGGAGAGGTAGCGTGCAATACAATTAGCATGCACGATACGATCTTTTAAAAAGAGCAACTAGGCAAGAGTTGGATGTTGACCACGGATATACATAACTTTTTCCCCCAAAAACAGTACAGTGCGTACTTCAGCCTTCAAATGTCGTGATCCTTACAGGTTACGGTATCTAAATTACTGACAGCGGCAGCGCAGAGGCTGCGCATGAAACGCGATGGAACAGAACCCAGATATCGGAGCTAATGTATCAATGTTCTGAAGCAGTTGAGCTAGAGAATGTAGAAAATAACCGTATGATGCACGCGTAACGGTTACTATCTACGAATGTGCAAGCTTCTTCGGCCATGACTCCATGAATTCAGCGACCAGGTTGGTTTGGAGAAGGGCATGCACCTGTTGCAGAAAATACAGACAAGATTCAGCTAGGTAGAGGTTACCACAAGCAAGAGTGACAGCTGTGTGAAAAAAAGACAAATAGGAAGGTGGCTATCAGTGCTCAAAAGTGAACATAAATACGAGTAGCACATAATTTGTATACAGATGGTCTATCTTGTTAAAGTAAAAACGGTAACAGAAAGCAGTACGAGAAGCAATCAACAATACTAGTCACTGAAGAATGTATGTTAATAACACAAAACTAAAGCAGCAAGACGAAGATTTCCTATCTGTATCTGTGCTGTAGATAACTTATTTCTTTTGCCAACAGAACTTACATAAGAGTTTTCTTGCAATACAGTGATGCTACGTGCATATGAATTACACCAAAGTAATTTAAGATGGAAACAAGTACCATGAACCATGTACAGCTAACAATCTAAAATGTATAGACAAAGAAGAACATAACGGTTACAAGGACGGGAGCTAAAAAAATACTGGACCAACAGGGACTCGGCCCTGTGCCTTTTCTGATTAAGAAACAACCCAGGCGCACACCCTGAGGAGCACAGGGCTCGAACGCGGGTGGCGGGTTGGACATCAGGACACTTTGGTTATGCAGTTCATATGCGGTGTTAAGCAAGCATCCAGACCATGTGCATTGAAACCCATGATACACCATTCTTTATTTTCACATGGACTCTCACTCACTAACAAGTTACAGAAACAGCCATTACATGGCCCAGAATTTATTTCTCTAATTAAGAACACTAACCAACCAAAACCAAGCACACACCAATACCTTTTTTGAAGATAGGATCATCTAGACTCTAGTGGTGTCTAATCGGTGCTTGATATCATGCTTTGTACAATTCTACTAGAACTGCCTAAATAAAAAAAACTACAGACATTTTGGTAACTTATAAACCTGTCAATTGTTACACTCATATGTCCATGAGAAGTTACTGAACATAACCAACCAACCAACCAACCCCTGTTGATAACAGAGAAGTGATTACCTACCAACTCAGAGAAGTGAGGTGGCAGGCTAAGCTGCCGTAGCTGGGACGTTGTAGCGAGTGCGCAAGCCATCGATAGCTCTCTCAACAGACTTTGCCATCTCAGGGACGGTCACCTTGCACACTGAGACCATCAGAAACCAACAAGTTAGCACACCACTGCCTCGTTAGCCTGAACAACACTTTCGAACTGAACTAAAATACAGAGAGAGATGTCGATCTGCTTGTACCGCGAGACGTCGACGACTGCACCTCCGCCACGAACTTCTTGTACGATGCCTGGAATTCACGGGAAGCGTCACGAAACTGTTCGCAATCCAACCCAACAAGTGCGCGAGCAGTAATACAGGCTCGCGCCCACGATGGACACTCGATCAAAACAGCGAACCCGAGGAGAATTGCTGCAGTTGTAGTGTTGTACCTTCATCTCGTCGGCGCTCTCGGAGATCTTCTCGGCCACCTTCCTGTGCTCCCTCTCCGCCTCCTCGGCCAGCTGCAGGCAGCTCTGCGTCTGCATCTGAAACAGCGCACGCGGGACGGGGGGCGAACGACCGCATCACATCAGTACATCGCGGGACGGGGAAGCAGGGTGGGCGAAGGACGTCGAAGAGATGGGGGGCGGAATGGGTCGGGGATCACCTTGATGCGCTTGGAGATGCGGGAGTGGGAGGCCTCGAGGTCGCGGACGGAGTCGCCGTGGAGCGCGTCGAGGCGGCGCTTGAGCGAGTCGAGGGTGGACGCGGCGAGGGCCCGCAGGTCGTCGACGGTGGCGGGCTTGGGCGCGGAGAAGGGGGACGCCGGCGCGGAGAGAGGGGACCTGGTGTTGGGCGTCGCCGGCGAGGCGGGCGCGAGGAAGCCGCGGCCGATGGCGACGGGGGACGGAGACGCGTCGGCGTCGCTGGTGGCGGACGGCGACGAGGTGCCGGAGGAGAGGGAGGCGGGGCTGGGCTTGGGCTTGGGCTTGGCCCTCGCCCTCGCCCTAGGCTTGGGCTTGGCGGCGGCTGCGGGCGCGGTTGCTTTCGCCTTCCTCATGCTCTGCGTGCGGAGGCGAGGTGGGTTTGCGATTTTGAATTTTGAACGCGAGGTGGTGTGGAAGCGAGAGGAGTGAAGGGAATTTATAGCTGGACGGGCTACCGCAGAAGCTCGACGGGCTCGCGCCGCTCGGTCGCAGCCTCACGGGTCACTGGTTCGCGGGACCCGCTTCTTGCTTGGCCCACATGCTATCGAAGAAGGAAATGTTTGGCTGCCAGCATCGGCAACACGGCAACGATATGTACGCGGTACTTTTGTACTTTTGGATTAGAGCATCTCCACCCCGCGCACCCCGTAGCGACCCAATAGCCATTTGGGGGCCGGTAACGAAAATAGCTCAAGTTGGCGCGTTCCAAATGGCGTTGGGATTTTTCGAGTCCAGTAGAAGAGTCGGCAACCCCGTGCCGGCCCCTTGGTCAAGGGCGCGAATCGGGCGCCGGCGTCTCGCGAGGCTGAAAATTTTGGACGTAGGAGCCACCTGTCAGCCACACATCCCCAAATTATACATCTTCTCCCCCAAAACCCCATCCCCAGTATAATTATTTTTCTATGATCATTCTAGTGAGATACAAGTATTTGTGTTAAAATATAAATAGGTTTTAAAGTAAAAAAAATTGATGATACATATAGAATTTAGTCTATAAAATTCTAGAGTGCATCCAAAAATAACATAATTTCTTGAGAATATTTTTTTGGACATTTTAAGTTTTAATACACATGCGAGGCTCAACTATTATTTTGCCATCAACCGAGCTACTTGATCGATTATATGGCCAAGTGGTGAAAATCACACCAGATTAGAGCTATACCTAATGAAAACTGCAAAAAATCTATCCAAATTGTGTTTTGTGCAACACATGAAGCTGAACATGGTGAAATCTGCAATTCCCTCCCTAAGACCCACACGCATGCTGGTAATACAATTTTGACTATCAATTTTAGTCATAGAGTAGGAGTATTAGTTATACATCACAAAAACATATCTCAAATCATTATTTGAAAATAATACTAAATAATACTTTCTAAATGATATGATTGTCATGCCATATCATCAAAGAACTAGCCATGGAAAAAGCCGTGTAAAAGTTTGACCATGAGTTGATTAAAAGATCTAGACATGGAAAAAAGCCGTGTGAAAGCTTGCTATCCATGTGGCAGAACCATGAGTTGATTACAAGATTTTATGGGTTTCACCTCTAGCCTACCCATTGTTCGGGAATAAAGGCTTTATGGTTGTTGTTGTATGATTGTCATGTCATATAGGTCATATATTATTAGTCAAATAAATCTCAGAAATATTTGCAGAGCCTTGTAAACCTGAAAGGAGGAAGTATGTCACAACATAGAAAATACCGAGTCTGAACAGTGACACTATACATAGATCTACAGTCATCACTAGGAACACAGCATACCAGAATTACCTACAATCTTGGGTAGTACCTCAGTTACACTAGACGGCTCCCTCAGGAACATAAGTTACACTAGACAGGCTTGCAGGCTGGCCCTCCGACGACCCATCGGAGTATGACAAAACTGGATCCACGGCGGGGCAGGGAGGAACATAGGGCCCTCCCACTGTACCACGCCTTGAAATAGCTTACAAGCTCTAAATATATTCTGTCACTGCTTCGTGAACCTAGCAACCCAACAAGGGATCATGCCTTCCTCCCAATCATATCCTAAACAGATACCTCAGATCATCTACAGTAAGCCTACTGGCGTGGCCACCCGATTTGTCATCGCCAAAAGCAGAGTTCACCATGGCTCTTTTCTCCTCCTGTTAACAAATGCAGGCAGGACAATCACTAGGTCAGCTTCAAATACTTATGAAATCCTATTTGAAGTTTGCTTGTCCCAAATGCCAACAAAAAACATTCGCTAGTAACCCGCATATTATTACCTGCAAAGCTAAAATACGATCTTCCACCGACTCCTTAATGGTTAGACGAGAGACAGTGACAGCACGAGTCTGCCCAATTCTATGTGCTCTATCAATTGCCTGGTCCTCAGCATAAGGATTCCACCAAAGATCAAGGAGAATTACATGGCAAGCAGCAACCATGTTTAGACCGAGATTACCTGCTTTCAGTGACATTATCATAACTCTAACCTGAAAAATGAAGACATCCATCAGAATAGTAGCAGGTGATGGTCCACAAGTAGTAAAAGAGAAGAGCAAACAAAGACCTCTGGGTCAGTGTTAAAATCCTTCACTGCTTTATCTCTTGAATTGAGGGACATTGTTCCATCTAGTCTCCTGTACTGTATAAGATTGCTGTTCAGTGAAAGCTCCAGCAAATCCAGCATGCCAGTCCACTGAGAGAAGACGATGGCTTTCACCGGGGCTACTCGACTTGGATTTGATTCTATAGTATCACTGTCTGTAAGGGCATGTGTGTTAATGATCTTATTCAGTATATCGACAGTTGCTTGTATCTTTGAGGAGATGTAACTGCTTTGACTGATAGAAGATAACTCATCATTTGCTGATGAACTTGCTGTTGCATAAGTGTCAGTCTTGCCTGACAGACAAATCTTTAATGTCCCGGATGAAAATACTGATTCAGTACTTAATATGTTTTTGCAATTAGGGGAGGGGCACGTGTTTTCATCAGTTGTTATCCGCTCGTATATACACTGATAGCAGAAAATATGACCACACATAGTCACAACAGCATCATCAGGTGTGTCCTGCAAAAAGCATGAGTTGCAATATTGCAGCCATTAGAATAAGAGCAAAACAATAAGCTACCATCACAGCATAAATTAGTCAAGTTACTGCATTGTTGCATACACTGTATAAGAAAGATCATGGCAAAATGGGTGCATCCTGACCCAGGTTTCCAACTGGGCTCCGCACTTTAGCCCTGGATGCAAGACCCCCTTGATGAGCAATGCCCAGCTTGGTTTTGCACGATCCCATAAAACATGTAGGCTTTAGCCAGTTCATGTGTTCAGCTACGATTCTTTATTGGTTCATGTCCTTAGCGACTCCATTATATGAGAAAATCTTATGCCAAGAGCATGAAATAAGAGAGGGGAGGCATATCTTAGTGCAAATCGTGGTTGAGTCCAACCATGATAACTTCCGAGATATGTCCACCCATGAAGGTTGGATGCACTTGATTCACAGGGACATGGATCATACAAGTGATAACTTTCTAAAATAACACCTCGCATGTTGGGAAAGTAAGAGAAAAGAAAGAACAGGTGAACTTCTAAATAGTGACAAAAGATACAATTACTTACACGGCAAACAGCACAAAGTGCTGATACTTCCAGCCTTGCAAGTAAATCTATTACCCTTTCCTTGGGAAGTTTCTTCGCCTCCTCTATAGAACCATCGCCCTTAAATACAGACTGATGCCCCTTCACAAGAAGAGGATGATCACATGCCTGCCTAAGCCGCAACAACAATAAAAGGATATTGGCATAGTTTTGTTTGAGCGTTCCGGCAGCAGCGTATTCCTGAAACGGATAGACAAGTACATCACCAGTCATAAATTTCACTTCCAATCTAGTTCCCATAAGGGATGCAAATGTAATGCTTCTGCTGATCTAAAGAATGTCAACGTTTCAGAAATTATTGTCCACTTTAGCTTCCCTAGTAGATGTAAAACGATGGTGTGAATACAATGAAGAATTGTAGAAACGAACATTTCAAAAGGAAATTCTGAGGAAAGAGGTAGGAAAGCAAGCATCTTATAAATCTAGATCACGACAATGAAATTCTACATATATATGACACTGGAAACAAGGAACATGCTACCAGTTTAGCAATTAAACAGTGCACAATTATAATACACCAAGGACATTGACGAAGTATATGGGCAAACAGCAAAGTTAAATATAAAGATTTAACCAACCTTGAACTGTTGCCGAGAACGTTCTTCCAGTGTCATATAAAAAGCTCGCTCCTCCTTTGTGAAATCTACCTTTTCCAGATTGATTATCTTTGGAGGTAAGTTTATGATCGGCTTTCCATTTATCATAGTTTCTACATAAAAAAGTAACATGAATCAACAGAGATTATGAGCAAATAGAAAATAGTCACGTCGACATGCGCTTGCAGATCTTCAAAGAAAGTGATACAATGTGAAATCCTACGGAAGTGCTTTCGGTGAAAAGAAAAGGTATAGGGTAATGAACACAAGTACCTAGCAATCTTAACACAAGTGCCCTAGTGTTTTTTCAAACTAAATTACCACAAGTCACATAACCTACTATCCTGTCTGTCATGCAACTCGAAGCTTCTGTTTTTCCACTGGTAACATGGTATATCAATTGATTATGAAGTAGCAGAACCAGAGAATCCTATCCCCAAAATATGTTCTTACCACATACAGAATAAGATATAACTCATCAAGTTTCCGTATAAATGAAAGATACTACATCCCATGGTTGGAATTACATTGCTTGCAATGTCATCCAATTCATATTTGTACATGAGTACCTAGGCTCCATCGAGCCATATGTAATCCCTTCCACATATATGCATATATGGAATTGCAGGTAAATATATGCAGTAAATACACATTTTCCTCTCACCTTTCGTGCGACGGAGGAGAATTATCCTCAACACAGTTTGAAGTTTCTTATACCCATGAGCTGCATTTCTCGCAATTGGGTGCTTTATCATCGTAGAAAATGAGCTATATGTAGAATACGGATCATATTTCAAGAAACGAAAATAGCTGTAGAGCTCATCAATTGCATTTTGTATAGGTGTTCCTGATAAGCACCATCTCCTTTTCGCTCTTAGTCCACAGCAGCCTTTCGCCACTTGAGTCCGGAAATTTTTTATCGTCTGAGCTTCATCAAGAACAACCCGAAACCACCGTACCCGGGCAACTGGGCCACTGAGGTCAATATCTGAATCCTTAAGTTTCTTCTTTCTTTTCTTGGACTTGCTTGGTTGTTTTTTCTTATTACCAGCAGAAGATTCTTCACCATTCTTTTGATCTGGGTCATCATCAGCATTCTGCTTAGGCACTTCATTCGCCACAATTGTGTACGTAGTGATAACAACATCATATTTTGCCAGCTCACTTGGATCTTTGGTCCTCGCACCACCATGGTAGACTAACACAGACAACTTATCATTTTCACTGACCTTGTCAGTCAATTCGTTAGCCCACTGCTTAAGAACACTAGCAGGGCATACTACTAAAGTACCTGCAGCTGGCCTTGTCATGGATCTCATTGTCGATGATGCAGATGATGTGCCTGTTTTAGTCTTCTTGCGTTCAACTTTGCTTTCAACCACTCTATCCGGAACAGTATCCATGTGACTGATATATGGTTTAACACCACTTGTACTAGCTGCTGTCGAAGATAAACCAGCATCTAGTTCCTTCTTGGGTTCAACGGGCATATACTGTTCTGCCTTATCAACAACAGCCACTGCCTCATCGTCTTCATCAAGGTTTAGTGCTTCGGATTTCAAAGGATCTGAATCAGCATGCATGAACTTAGACTGTTGAATCCTCTGTTTAAGTATAAGGGCAATTGTAGACACAGTCTTCCCAAGACCCTGTTACAAGAGAACTACTTAACTTTGAGAACAATAATATGATAAGAAGCAAGTAGTGGGAAGTTAGAAAATCAGAAATAACCTGATCATCTGCAAGAATTCCACCTGCACAATGTGAGCTATTCTCCTTCGATACCATCCAAGCTAATGCCATTTTCTTTCAAGCAGAAAAGGTACTTAAGTAAGATCATATACAGAACACAAGAAACTAATAAATAATTGGAATGTACATAACAAAGGAAATAGTTTGCTACACCCCATCGACTAAACCACCTCAAAATCTAGCATCAATCCATGCTTCGAGATTAGCATATTTTCATCATCTTCCTTGTTTTGCATCTTGATTTCACACCTTAACACTCAGTCATACAGTGCCTAAAGCAATGATAATGCAGCCTAAATGTGACTACCACTTAATCATTGATTCATTTTCAATGTCTACCATGCATATAAATGGATTAGTGCAAGCTAATACTCCCTGCATCCATATATATAAGGCCAATTCCTATTGCAGTCTAGCTTGGTTAAGTTTGACCAAACATCAACATCTACAACACCAAACTAGTATCACTAAATCTATCATGAAATATGTTTTCATAATATGATCACTGGATATAGATGTTGAGATTTTTTCTACAAACTTGGTCAAACTTAAACATGCTTGACTTATAACAATAGTAAGCGGCCTTGTATATGTAGACAGAGGGAGTACATGTTAGTTCATCATATGGAGTACAATGTTGCATCGTGTAGAGACATAAATATGTAAATCTCTACATGTGCTCTCGCAGTAGATACTAGAGGGATATGGCCCAGTGGAATAAAGAAACCGTCAATCATATAAAAGATGGTGTACCTGGTGCTTAAGCAGCGATACTGACAAGACACCCTCAGGTAGATCATCCTCTGTTCCATCCCGACTAATATGCTGCATAATAAAATATCAGAAACCATGTTACTCAAAATATGGAATCAGATGTAAGGGCAATAGCTAAAATAGATTATTACTATAACATATAATCCTAATTGGCGGGTAAATAAGAACATGCAAATGCATATCCTCATTGGTAAGTCAAAATTAGCACTTACATAGGATGCAACAAAATAATACGAAATAATTTTAGAGAAGATTTGGAGCTCTGCAAATGCAATGGTAATGTATTACCAAATTATTCTGACTAACGTAAAAAAAATGTAGCGTTATATTTATAAAAGTTTGATATTTATTCAATCAAACGGTTAGCACAGTATGCAACGATCTGTAGAAAAGAATGGAGGCTGGACTAGCATATTTGCAAGTATCGGACAACTTTATAGATAGAGAGATGGACATGTAGAAATGAATGAGTTATTGAATAGACTAACTTTCATTCACGAAAGCGCAAAGCACCAAGAAGTCCACTGAAGGATTCAATCCGTGCGACAGCAAAGGGGAGATAAATATCAGCATGCACATTGCACAATACCATGCAAAACTAAAAGTCTAAAACAGATACAACCTGTGTTTTTTCTTCACAAATATACTTTAAGAAACAATGGCACATGTCACATAAAGTAGCATCTCGTTACAGAGTATGATTTTGAGTTTTGACGAACTTGGATAATACATAACAAATAAATGATAGATAATATCAATTGTATTCTAATCGATCAAGCCAAGTCAACAATTCAATTCACAGAGCTCATCCAAGAAGAATAAATCTATTATAGATAACTGCTTCTGGAAAAAGCATCACATGATTAGCTGGGCAGGAAATGTATGTGATCTATGACTCAATGGACCAAAAGATGCATACCTGAAGAGCCTCTTGATATACTGCCCTCTCTTCCGAATCCAAAATTCTATTTTCTAGGTTTGGACGAGCTTGCATATCATTGATATTAGCAAGTTGAGTGTTATTAGCAAGATATGAAGGCAGCACCCTATGTGAACTGGGACCATCATATACATAGACATCATCTGGCAATTTAGAACAGGGAAAAACATTAGCGCTCCTGGAGAAATCCTGCATTCATTTACAATTTTTGATTGAATTAGACTAATCTGAGAATAGTTATACATACCATCGTCATCCTCCATGTTAACCTTCTGGGCGTTACTGACAGAGGAGCTTTGGCTTCGGAACCCTGAAGATGAAGGCTGCCCAATTTCCTTGACAACATGTGTTCCCATCTTATTATCACCCAATCTTTGTGAATTTCCATTGGTAAACCGTGATGGGAGTAAGCGGGTCTCACTTGCAACATTTGGATGTGTAGATTTTGATGTGCTCCCATTGGAAAAAGATGGAGAAAGAATCCCATTTTTATTGTCCTTGGCATCAACAGCCAAACCTGCACTACCAAGTCTGCTGGAAGAGAGAGTGGCCCTTTCAGAATCGTGCCTTGGCCACACTTGCGAATTTGAACGTGGATAAGTCCTGTCCCCCGAACCTAATGTATAACGGGCTTTCTCGGCATCAATGGCACTTCCAAATGAAGATGGCAGATTTCTGTATCGGTCATTGATGTTTTTGATAGTTCTAGAAGAAGATGAAGGAGTGCTCTCTTCGTCCTGAAACCTGAGTGATTGCCCTTCACCATTCTCGCCAGGATCGTCAGAGTCAAAATCAAAATCAAAATCAGAATCACTGTCCGATATGTCAATGACATTATCATTATCATTATTCATACTGCCAGCAAGCATGTGCACCACGTCTGTGCCTTCAGGACTCCACTGTCCTTAAGATCACAAACTGCATGCATCAACAAAGATCAGATCACAGCATGTTAGCCAACCGTTCGGACTTCAAATGAAAAAAGCTACTCGAGTTATTCTCGCTTGACCTGCAAGAGGATCACACAAAACTGCAGCTGAGTACATATCATGCAATGAGGCACAGCACAGGAAAAACAGCGCGCAAATGTTAGGAGCTATTTTCGCGAGAAACCCTCCACAACGTCACATGCATGCTTTATGGTTTTGCGAGTGGTCATATGTAGAATTCCTCCGCATTATCTAATAAATAGGAATAAACGTATACCAGATTGTTTATTGTATAGCAACACATCAATTGGTAAATTATAGAGAAATCTAAACTCAGAAGAACGTTCACTCGAGCGACTTTGCCGATCAGTTCGGCTCTAGTAATGGATCAATCAAACCCTAAGTGAGTGCAGTATTAGGATAAACGAGGGCTAGGTCTACACGGAGAACCGGAGTGGACTGAACATGCCATTTCAACCCCGGAAAGCGGGGAGGTCTCTGCACGAACGCGCAACGGGGCCGAATCCTGCAGCGGGGCACCCCCTGCTCCACCGGATCAACCAGTCTCCCATCTCAGACACACCAAACCCCACGCCCTAAAACGAGTCGAGGCAACCCGATCCCAGAGCGCGAAGGTCCCAATCAGGGGCGGGCAACCAAAAAGCGCCGTCTAAGTTCAAGCGAAACAAGAATAACAACCCTCGTGGCGGGGGGGAGGCCACTACACGGGAACCCCAGCAGAAAGGCGCACCTCTCGGGAACCAGGCGAATCTCCGCGGGATCGGCGCGATTTGGCGGCGGCGGGGGCGGAGGAGGAGGAGGAGCGGTGGGTGTCGTGCCTGGCTGGCGGCGGTGGAGGGTTTGGGCCGGGGAGGTCGCCTCGGAGTTCCCGGGACGGGAGGGGGAGGGGAGAGACGGCACGGACAGGTGGAGAAGCGGCCTCGAGGCGGAGGAAGGAAGCGCTGTTGGTTGGGTCCGTCCTGGTCAGGCCGTGTCGGATTTTTTCCCCCTCTAGTCCCTGGCAGTGTTTTTCACATGGAACACTCTCTGTACTCATGCATTGCCACGAAACAAAGAAAATAGACAACATTGTTTAAAATGGAGGTGGCATTTTGGCACACGCGTGCATATGCACCCATTATAGGAAATAATAAAAAACAATTTTAGAAATGTCAAAAAAAATCTGACATAAAATTTTTCTTATACATTGTGACATCCTATGTTCGTTCACAAGTTTTCGTGGAAAAATAACATTTTGTGTGGTGTGTACAAAAAAGACAAAAAAATGTTCTGTACGTAGTCGTGTTACAGCATTAAAATTTGTCTTTTTTACAGGAGCCACAGAAAAATGTTTTTTCTTTTGAAAACTTGTGTACCAACATAAAATGTCTAGATGTACATGTAAAAATTTAGTTTAGAATTTTTTAATACTTTGAAATGTGGATTCACATAGTGGGAGCATATGCTCCTATGAGCCAAAGTGCATTTCCCGTTTAAAATGTCCTAATTTAGACAACTTAACGGGCATCATGCCCGGGGCATATGATTTATCCCTCTTCTTTGCACATTATTTAAACTTCAGCAAATCAAAAAAAAATGGTTGTTCCGTGCTACAACAGATGTTCATGACCACAAGAATCTGAAGGTGTATATGATGCCCCCCATAGGGGGCCTCACAGGTGTTTGGATTTTTGGCCGTTCGATTGAGGTGACGTGGCGCGATCTCGGCCGGCCGTTTCGTCCAGGACGTGAGGCCCTCGCACGAACCCACGTTTTATCCATGGGTCGTGTAAAGCCCGCTCGGCCCAGCCTCTCGCGTCGCGCGTGGCTGCGAGCTGAGGGAAAAGGGCAGTCGCTACTCGCAAACCCTATCCTCTCCCCTTCTCCTCCCACGGCGCCGCTCGCCGCCCCTCTCCTTCTCCTCCCAGCGCGCCGCCGTCTTGGCCGCCGCCCAGTTCCCTCGCTCACGCAATCCGCCGTGTCGGCCGCCGCCATGAAAACCCTAGCCACGCTCACGCCCACGCCCCTCTGTTCCTCCTCTTCCTCGCGAGAGGAATTGCTGTGACGCCTCCATCTCGTTCCTCCTCCTCCTCGCCGCACCTCCTCATCCCACCTCTCTCCTCACGTCCACCCTCTCCCTCATCTCTTTCTGATGGCGGCGGGTCGCCTTGGACGCGAGCGCCGCGCCAGCACGAGCTGGGCGTCGTATTTGGGCATGGTCATCGCTTAAGGCGCAAGCATGTTGCTGCAGGTGGAGGTACTGACAAGGAGGAGGCAAGGCAGGTGGAGGTACTGACAAGGAGGAGGCAAGGCAGGTGGAGGACGACAGGAAGCACCTATGGCTGACCCGCAAGTAAACCCTCCTGGCCTCTCTCTCCCTCTGTCTCCCGTCTCACCCACCCCTTGGATGCTCATCTCGCTTTGCTGCCGCAAAGAGATGTCACCACTTCCTCGGAGAGCTCACTAGGTGTTCGATAAATTGTCTAGATGGGATAATTGGCGGCAGCGGTTTCCCGATGGTGGCCCAGAACCGAGCGTGGCGGCTACGGCCTCCTCTCAGATGGCTTCTTCCCCATTGGCCCGACGACCAAGGGTACTAGCTTGAGGTATGTCAGTTTCCTTGAACCATGGCCGTGGACATGACGAGGTTATGACAACATTATCGGTTGCATCCATTTTCTCTCATCTCTTTCCTTTATTGTCCATTCTGCAGGTTCAGTTGTATGTTTGTCTGCTAATTTGTTCATCACGGAAGGAGAGTGGTGATCTGTCGTGGCTTCCATCCGTTGTGGTGCTGGTTGAGCTCATCACATGGTTGCTTCCATGTTGCGGCTCTGTTTACACGGATGTACATATGCTTTTTTTTGCCTTTGTTCATTTAGTGGTGCTTGCTTCATCGTACACACTTGAGCTCGGTCACATACTATGATGTGGTGGAGGGTAGGACTTTTCATTATTCTATCATGATAGTTACAACCATGCCTTGTACTGAAGTTCCCAATGTATATCTATCCCAGAGGAGAAGGTTTCCAAGGTTCATTGACATGACCGCCGCTGCTACAGAGAACAATGAGAAAGTACAAGTTCCTCTCTCTCTCTCTCATTTCCCATAACCTCATTTTTGTTTGTGGAGATTTTGTGTTATCTATGCCTAGAAAGTGTTTGACAAATATCCTGTAAGGGAACATTAATCTATGTCATATGTTAATTTGCTTTGAGAAAAAACATCAAACACGGTTACAAGTTAGGAAATAGTTGCAAATTGCATCGGTACATCTGCAGTTTTTGAGAACGACGGGGGGATATGCTCCGTCTACAATATGCTCCTTCTCTACTTGCATCAGGTGGTAAGATGAACCATGCTGCAACTTGTGGGTATTCTTTACTCAAGTAAAATTATTTGCACCTATATCCTCATATATTTCATTATTTTTATGCACTAGATTTACCATGCCTTTTAATGTAGGTCTGCAGGCACTAACATCACTGGGTGTATTCCAGGTCTCACCACATGCTAAAACTGTAAGTGTATTTTTCACATGCTAAAACAGAGAACAATGATAAACCAATGCACTACTTTAAATGAAAGGAACTTGAAGTATTATTAGTAGGATATGCTAATTTGTTAATTTATATTGGCTTGAAAGGTACTCTTAGCATCATAGATTTTATCTTTTATGTTCCTTCAGAAGCAAAGTAGTTCGCATTATCTGATTTTAGATTACATTTCGTTCGGGAGTCAAGTCGTAGGACATCAAACAATGTTTTGAAATCCACATGATGCCAATTTTCTTTGTTCGGAAGCTCGGAACTTGTATGTTCTACTCCATCCGGTACCAATTGCATTTTATGTTCTACTTATAAATTGCCACGCCGATGCTCATCCAACAACCAACTATATGCCCCGATTTGTCACATTGAATATGCTTTTACTTATAAATAAATGGATCTCTCACAGCTTATTGTGTTTATTGTTTATTGTAGTTAGCTGATCTGCTTAGATGTTCAGTTCATATTTCTTACGGTTCGCTAATTCATGAATTTTGCCGGATTATCTCAAGCAGTAATTTTTGAAAGAACAAAATTACCGGGGCCGAAAAGTATCAAGGTATTTATGTTCTTTTGCCAATGTTAGCTATTCTTAGCTGCAATTGTTTAATTTTCGAAAGGGACATTTATGTTTACATGCTAAGCGTATATCCTGTAAATATTTGGCTTTCTTCCCTTTTTTGACTTTCGATATATAGCTACTCTTTTTAACAATAAGTATGAAAGTATGATTTAGGATAAATTGTTCACTTTCGATTTTTAGACACTCTTTCTTTTCCATTGGATGCAGCAAAAAAATGCAGTATAAGCAATGTGTTCCCTTGCTTTGCCGCATCGTGCCTCTGATGTGTCACACATGGTTTCACGTGTGGTCATAATTCTTATATGTAATTCCCTGGTCACATGATCGCAAAAACGTGTGTAAATACCATTGGTACGAGTCACTAATTATTTTTTCACTAATTCACATGTTAAAAGAATTAATATTGTAATCTGTTGCAATTCTACATGTATTTTTCAGTTTTGCCCCTTTTTGTTTTCCCCGCTATCTTCCAGGTAGCTACATGAGGTTACTTTCTATATTTGTGTGCATGCCCGCTTGGTAGGCTTTCCAAGAAATTGTTGTACTGAAGTGAAGACCTTTCTACCTACTGGTTTGGTAGTTAAGCTACATTTTAGCAAAGAATGAAGAAGAGTGGTCGGAGAAGTGTCACACGGATCATAGATGCAACTCCATCTCAAGAGCAATATCACCTGCATCTTCTTTCATTATTTCTTTTTGTATCATATTTGTTGCATAGCTTTGTTTATAGGAGGCCAAACCCACCCTTTTGTACTTGGTTTTAACTTCATGTATTTGGTTGTTTTGTTCTTATCCGGTGTCTGCTAGAAGAATTTACAAATGATTATCTCCTTCGACCTAAAGGGGCTTTTGACAGACACCTAATGGGGCTTCGACGGACAAGAAATCCCGTAAAAATCGAAGACAGGTCATCTAGGCAATGTAACACTTAGTATCACGAGATGTCTCATTTGTCAGATGATTTTTTGATATTTTGTTCGCTTGACAATGTATATGAAACTATGAATGCGAACACTAGCACATATAGTCTTTCTCACCAGAGTGAATTCACTTTGCTGTTGTATTATAAACTTGTCTAACATAATCATCTCATGAGTTCTCCTTTGCAGGCTACTTTGTGTTTACTCCAGGACCTAATCAAAGCTTGGACGGTAACCAGATCAAAGCGACCAACATGTGCACAGAATGTATGCCAATTTTTTCTATCTGCAGATTACCAAGTTTACCTTTTAATATAAATATTTTGCCTTGCGTTTGTTTTGCGAGTGCTGTTGTCGTGTTTGGCTCTTGCCGTTTCTTCCTTTACCGTGTGCGGGAGGTGCTGCAGTACATCAAGTAGCTATCCGAGTATCTTTTTTCTTTCACACTTGTCTAATTTCTTTGTACAAAGTTGTTCTATATTTTCTCTTTCTGACATGAATTTATCAATGAAAGGAAGCACTGAGTTCACCAATTAATTTTCTTTGGAGTAATTAACTTGAGAATTTTTTTATGGAAAGAGTTCTAGAAATTTGTTAATGATAATTCCCTATCATAAACAATTGATCTGTTGTTTTTTCCTCATTCCTTATGCAGCTACAATATCTTAATCTTTGATTGCTTTCTATTGGTAAAAACTCACGCCTCTTTACACATATTGAAAGCATCTGCAGATCCATGAATACGTCTTCCTTGCGTTTACCAATGGTGTCAACTATGTGATCTGCAAATGTAACACCATAAGATATGATAAATGATTATATGTACATGTTCTGCTGCTTAATTTATATAGTGAAGTCACGTTGGTGTATGTAGTATTACTTATCATGGTTCTCTATCTAAACAGAGCCATCTATTTATCAGAATTATCCGTGTTTCCTTTCTTTTTCAATTTATATAATGAAGTCATGTTGGAGTATACACTGGTAATATTGCCGAGAAACAACTATTGATTAGAGATTCAATATGGATTTTGGATCTTTATTGTGTCGGAAAACCGAGCATTCACGAGTGATGATTCATCGCTTGCTCGTTCAAATCACTAGGAGGTTTTTAGATATTCCATGAACGATGATGCAACTAAATAAGAAAGAAGTACTGCACATCTTACTTTAGGTTCCATTCACCGGTAAAATTATATAAGGTGATCATCTGTTGTTACTTTTTGTTTCTAGAAAACGTGTTTTCGTCTGCTTTCTGTTAACCTCTTGTATTTCTAGAGATATCGAATCTGTGGCGTCTGATGGTACTGGTGAAATTGACCTTCGGTTCTTTGAAATTGATCTGGATAATATTCCACTATTTCTTCTTTCTAATGATTTTGATTCCTACTTACAACAGTCTGAATATGTATTTTTTTCACTTCAATTTAATTATGCTACTTTGTCTTTCTTTCCGTCTGCATTGTATACTCAAGTCGAAATATTTTTTTCTTTCACTATATTTTGAAAACATTGGTGAGCTAAGACTGAAAATTAAACCTGAAACCTTAACAACACGTGTGCTTGTGCTTTATGTACTCGGTCCCTTATTTCTTACAGGTTACTTGTCTTCTCTGTCAGCTTGGTCTGCCTATTGTTAATGGTCTGAGCACTCCGTCTGCCCCATCTACTATGTCTTCAACAGTTAAAACCAGGTTGCTTTCATATTTTGTTTCGAGATTATTTGATCGTTTGGTTGATAGAAGATCAAGAACGGACCTAAGTATTCCAAGCCGGCATCCTTCCCTAAACTCAATGAACTAATTGAGAAATCTTCCCTGCATGGGTGTGCCCTTAATGAATTGATCCGTTGTCAGCTATAACGAGATATGGGTCCTTGGTTTTTTCAAGGAAAGCCTGATTGACCATGTAACATGAACATGAACAGTAGTTGCGTAGGACACCCACGCTCGATGAAATGGATACCCATTTCTCATCTCATTCAAGTTATGACTTATGAGCACACAGTAGGATTTATGCATTTCAGATACTACTGTCAGCTGTTCTGTACTAATTGATGTGTCTTAAATTTCCTGTTCCCATGACAACTTTCAGAATTAGCTGATCCAGTTCGAGCTCCTGTGATCAAACCAAAACATTTGTCGTCGTGGGAGTATTCCGGATGAACTTCAAGAGTGCCCGTGTTCATCATTCAAAATGCATTCCAGTGGGTCCTCATAATTACCGGGGTGATTGGTTCATTCATCTTCTACTTCTTTGTTTGCTTCTTCAAGTACAATAGGCTGATGCCCCTATAGAGTATAAGCTCTTCATGCAGCAGTCTCAGCCTGCTATGGCCTCTGTTAAGGTACCTGATCAAAAGCCTTGAATTCATGTACCAGTAGGGTTGCTTATAGGCCACTTTGACCTACATCTTCTTCTATTTCCTCATTGACCCTGTGGCTCGGAGTTGTTGTCTTGAGCCGAATGAGAATGAGGATGAGCTATTGCTAAACTTAGAATCAAGATCATCTCCCTAAAAATCGTTGTGCACTCCTTAAGTACCAAGTAGGGTTGCTTATAGGCCACTTGACTCAAGGATCCTTCTGATTCTCAAAGAATGAGGGGCAAGGGGGCTATTTTATATCTTATATGACACACCATGTGTTATCACCCCTGTTTAAGAATTTTTCTTTGTTGTTTCTACAAAAGGCCAAGGTCCACACTTATTTTTTAATAGTGTTATTATACAAAATATAAACATATGCGAGAGCCACGGGTGCATGCACACCTCTAAATCTCATTTCAAACTTGGGTCTTGACGCTGTGATCATCCATTTGGTAACAACTTTTTTTTTACCTTTTGAATATAATCGGTTAATTAAGCTAAATTA
>NC_061508.1:100762809-100788247 GCF_022539505.1 Lolium rigidum | reverse complement strand
ACGACGTGTTCGTATGCGAACACATAGCATACACACTGTCACCAATAACTATAAAGGGAGAATAGATCGCATCAATATTATCATAGTAATAGTTAACTTCATAATCTACAAGAGATTACAATCATAACCTACGCCAAGTACTACATGATGCACACACTGTCAACATTACATCATGGAGGAGGAATAGACTACTTTAATAACATCACTAGAGTAGCACATAGATTAATAGTGATACAAAGCTCATGATCACATAAAGATCACACCATGGGAGGGAGAGATGAACCACATAGCTACCGGTAGAGCCCTCGACCTCGGGGAGAACTACTCCCTCCTCATCATGGGAGACAGCGATGGCGATGAAGATGGCGGTGGTGTCGATGGAGATGACTCCTGGGGCAATTCCCCGTCCCGGCGGCGTGCCGGAACAGAGACTTCTGTCCCCCGAAACGGAGTTTCGCGATGGCGGCGGGGTCCCTGGAGTCTTTCTGGAGTTTCGTCAATTGGTGTCAGGTTTTTAGGTCACGAGAGATTATATAGGCGAAGAGGCGGAGTCGGAGGGGCCAGGGGGCCCCCTCCCCATAGGCTGGCGCGGCCAGGGGGCCACCCGCGCCGCCATATGGTGTGGGTCCCCTGCTGCCCTTCCTCGTATCCCCTTCGGACTTCTGGAACCTTCCGTGAAATATAAGGTCGTGGGCGTTTGTTTCGTCCAATTCCGAGAATGTTGCCCGAACAACCTTTCTGGAACCAAAAACAGCAGAAAACAGGAACTCACACTTCGGCATCTTGTTAATAGGTTAGTTCCGGAAAATGCATAAAATCATTATAAAGTGTGAGCCAAACATGTAGGTATTGTCATAAAACTAGCATGGAACATCAGAAATTATAGATACGTTGGAGATGTATCAAGCATCCCCAAGCTTAGTTCCTACTCGCCCTCGAGTAGGTAAACGATAACAAGGATAATTTCTGAAGTGACATGCTACTATCATAATCTTGATCAATACTATTGTAAAGCATATGAGATGAATGAAGTGATTCAAAGCAATGGTAAAGACAATGACTAAACAACTGAATCATATAGCAAAGACTTTTCATGAATAGAACTTTCAAGACAAGCATCAATAAGACTTGCATAGGAGTTAACTCATAAAGCAATAAATTCTTAGTAGAAGGTTTTGAAGCAACACAAAGGAAGATATAAGTTTCAGCAGTTGGTTTCAACTTCAACATGTATATCTCATGGATAATTGTCAACACAAAGTAATATGATGAATGCAAATAAGCAAATATGTAGGAATCAATGCACACAGTTGACACAAGTGTTTGCTTCTAAGATAGAAAGAAATAGGTAAACTGACTCAACATAAAGTAAAAGAAAGGCCCTTCACAGAGGGAAGCATGGATTACTATTTTTGTGCTAGAGCTTTTATTTTGAAAACATAGAAACAATTTTGTCAACGGTAGTAATAATTCATATGTGTTATGCATAAGACATCCTATAAGTTGCAAGCCTCATGCATAGAGTACCAATAGTGCTCGCACCTTGTCCTAATTAGCTTGGATTTACATGGATTATCATTGCATAACATATGTTTCAACCAAGTGTCACAAAGGGGTACCTCTATGCCGCATGTACAAAGGTCCAAGGAGATAGATCGCATTTGATTTCTTGTTTTTGATAGATCTCAACTAAGGACATCCATACCGGGACAACATAGAAAACAGATAATAGACTCCTCTTTAATGCATAAGCATTCAACAACATATAATATTCTCATAAGAGATTGAGGATTAATGTCCAAACTGAAACTTCCACCATGATTCATGGCTTTAGTTAGCGGCCCAATGTTCTTCTCTAACAATATGCATACTCAAACCATTTAATCATGACAAATCACCCTTACTTCAGACAAGACGAACATGCATAGCAACTCACATGATATTCAACAAAGGTGTAATAGTTGATGGCGTCCCCAGAAACATGGTTACCGCTCAACAAGCAACTTATAAGAAATAAGATACATAACCTACATATTCTTTACCACAACAGTTTTTAAGCTACTTTCCCATGAGCTATGTATTGCAAAGACAAGGAATGAATTTTTTTAAAGGTAGCACGCAAGCAATTTACTTGGAATGGCAGAAAAATACCACATAGTAGGTAGTTATGGTGGACACAAATGGCATAGTTTTTGGCTCAAGGATTTGGATGCACGAGAAGAATTCCCTCTCAGTACAAGGCTTTGGCTAGCAAGGTTGTTTGAAGCAAACACAAGTATGAACCGATACAGACAAAACTTACATAAGAACATATTGCAAGCATTATAAGACTCTACACTTGTCTTCCTTGTTGTTCAAACACCTAACCGAGAAAATATGTAGACTTTAGAGAGACCAATCATGCAAACCAAATTTCAACAAGCTCTATGGTAGTTCTTCATTAATAGGTGCAAAGTACATGATGCAAGAGCTTAAACATGATCTATTTGAGCACAACAATTGCCAAGTATCAAATTATTCAAGACATTATACCAATTACCACATGAAGCATTTTCCGTTTCCAACCATATAACAATGAACGAAGCAGTTTCAACCTTCGCCATGAACATTAAAAGTAAAGCTAAGAACACTAGTGTTCATATGAACGAGCGGAGCGTGTCTCTCTCCCACATAAAGAATGCTAGGATCCGATTTTATTCAAACAAAAACAAAAACAAAAACAAAAACATACAGACGCTCCAAGTAAAGCACATAAGATGTGACGGAATAAAAAGATAGTTTCACTAGAGGTGACCTGATAAGTTGTCGATGAAGAAGGGATGCCTTGGGCATCCCCAAGCTTAGATGCTTGAGTCTTCTTGAAATATGAAGGGATGAACCACGGGGGCATCCCCAAGCTTAGACTTTTCACTCTTCTTGATCATATTGTATCATCCTCCTCTCTTGACCCTTGAAAACTTCCTCCACACCAAACTCATTAGAGGGTTAGTGCATAATCAAAAATTCACATATTCAGAGGTGACACAATCATTCTTAACACTTCTGGACATTTCTCAAAGCTACTGAAAGTTAATGGAACAAAGAAATCAATTCAACACAGTAAAAGAGGCAATGTGAAATAAAAGGCAGAATCTGTCAAAACAGAACAGTCCGTAAAGATGAATTTTTTAGAGGCACTTAACTTGCTCAGATGAAAAAGCTCAAATTGAATGAAAGTTGCGTACATATCTGAGGATCACACACGAAAATTGGCATATTTTTCCGAGTTATTACGGAGAGTTCTACTCAAATTCGTGACGAGCAAGAAATGCGTTTGCACGCGAGTAATCCAAATCTAGTATCAACCTTACTATCAAAGACTTTACTTGGCACAACAATGCAATAAAATAAATATAAGGAGAGGTTGCTACAGTAGTAACAACTTCCAAGACACAACAAAACAGTAGCAAAATAAAAACATGGGTTATCTCCCAAGAAGTGCTTTCTTTATAGCCATTAAGATGGGCTCAGCAATTTTAATGATGCACTCGCAAGAATAAGAGTTGAAGCAAAAGAGAGCATCAAAAGCAAATAAGAAATACTTTTAAGTCTAACCCACTTTCTATAAAAAGGAATCTTGTTCACAAATAAATTCATGAAGAACAAAGTGACAAGCATAGGAAGATAAAACTCGAGTAACTTCAAGATTCTCAACATAAAGAGGGGAAACTTAGTATTATTAAGATGCATAAAACCATGTTTCCCTCTCTCATAATAACTTTCAGTAGCATCATGGATAAACTCAACAATATAACTACCACATGAAACATTCTTATCATGAGCTACATGCATAAAAATTATTACTCTTCACATAAGCTTAGTCATTACTATTAATTGTAGTGGGAGCAAATTCAATAAAATAGCTATCATTATTATTCTCATCACCATAATCATCATATATAGGAGGCATATTGTAATCATAATTAATCTTCTCCTCAATAGTAGGTGGACCGAAAATATAATAGTCATCATTGTAATCATCATATATAGAAGGTAAAGTATCATTAAAATAAATTTTATCCTCCATGCTTGGGGGACTAAAAATATCATGCTCATCAAAACCAGCTTCCCCAAGCTTAGAACTTTCTATATCATTATGGAAAGAAACATGGATAGTACTAATACTATGGCAATTATTAATATCATCATTTTCAGAATTAGTGTCCCGAGAGATCTTCAATATCAAAGGTAGTGTGCTCTTCCAAATCATGATCACTAATATAGGTAAAGGGCATAGGAAGATCATTGTACTCAGATTCATTATCATAATAATCATTAGGAGCAACATACATACGGTTACCTATCGTTATCTCATACACGCGGGGATATGCCGTTACCTCTTTCTTTTTATTCCCCCTCTTCTTCTTCTTCTTCTTCTTCTTCTTCTTCTTCTTCTTTTCCTCGTTCCTTTCTTTAGGAGGAAGAGGCTTGAAGGGAGGCTTCTCCACATAACCTGATTTATTTCCAGAAACAATAGAAGAAACTTGGGAGGATTCCTCCTTTTCATTAATAAGTTCGAAACACACAGCGGTCCTATCATATTTTGGCAAAGTGTCATCTTCTAAAATATTTTGTATGTAAGTATTTGTGTAGCAATTATCAATGCAATAAGAAATACACCCATGCAGGACACCATTAATATCAAGAGCACTCATATCCACCAAAGAAGTTTTTCTCAATAACTCTTCACACTCCAAAAATAATGTAAGTTCATCATGCTGATTAGGAGTGATTTCATCATCACAATACAAATTTGCAGCACTCATGGGGTTCGAATTATCATTGGAGGAGCATTGAAAATTAAAATGACCCACTTTATGGCAAAGTTCACAAATAAAAGGATAGAGGGCACAAACTTTTTCACCAAGATCATCTAGAGCCCTAGACCACTTTCCAGTTTTTTCATTCCTGTGCTGGATACAATATTCTTCTTCAATTTTATTCTTTTCACAAGGTCTATGAACTCCACAAAAATTAACATGGTTATAGAAAATAGCATTCTCAGA
This sequence comes from Lolium rigidum, assembly GCF_022539505.1. Taxonomy (NCBI): domain Eukaryota; kingdom Viridiplantae; phylum Streptophyta; class Magnoliopsida; order Poales; family Poaceae; genus Lolium; species Lolium rigidum. The sequence goes on along the minus strand of NC_061508.1, from coordinate 100,783,202 downwards.
AGTTTGAGCATGTTCATTGCAATCATTAACAACAATTTCATTTTCCATGCAAGTGTCTTTAAAAGGTTCATGATACATGTACCAATTTTCTTTAGGAACATTAATATGAGAAGCAAAGGCTCTATAGCAATCGACCATAATTTGAGGATCAAGACCATATTTAGCACTAAGATCTTGAAAATCAACAGTTTCAATGAAAGACTTAATGCATTCATATTCATAGTTTATACCTGATTCTTTACCTTTGTTGTTCTCCCAATCTTCGGCGTTCTCCCTGAATCCGATCAAGAAGGTCCCATTTAAACTCTTCTTTATTGCGCGTGAATGATCCGGAACAAGTAGTATCCAGCAAGGTTTTGTCTTGAAAAGAAAGTCTTGCATAGAAATTATCAATGATGATATTACCGGGAAGCTCATGAATGGGGCATTTGAGCATTAAAGACTTCAATCTCCCCCATGCTTGGGCAATACTCTCTCCATCATGAGACCAGAAATTATATATGCGGTTTCGGTCTTTGTGAAGTTCACTTGGAGGATAGAATTTAGAATAAAATAGAGGCATAATATCCTCCCAATCAAGAGAATGCCTATTCTTCAGCAATTTATACCGATGCGCCGCTTTACCAGACAGCGACATAGAGAATAGTTTCTTCCTCACCTCATCCATAGAGATACCTGCACACTTGAATAACCCGCATAATTCATGCAAAAACAGTAAATTATCTCCAGGATGGACAGTTCCATCCCCTTCATAGCAGTTATCCATAACACGTTCAATAATTTTCATGGGTATCTTGAAAGGAAAACTTTCAGTAGGTGGATTTAAAATATCACAAGCATCATTAGAGTTATCGCATATGGGAGATAAAGTATTATCAGAGATTTTTTTGCTCCCCTAAAGATGGGAAGCAAAAAAGATCATAAAAACTAGCTTCCCCAAGCTTAGACTTCTCCATAGCATTAGCAGTAATTGCGTTCATGCTAATAACATTGCTGCTAGCATGCAAATAAGGTTCCATAGGATTTTTAATTTTCGCATCACACAATTCATGTCTTATTTCAGGAAATAGATTAAAAAGCTCACTGTTGTTTTCCATTATGCCTAACTAGTGAAAAATAAAAACAAGAAACAAAAAGATGCAATTGCAGGATCTAAAGGAAATAGCTTCGAGCACTCACACACCGGCAACAGTGCTAGGAAATAGCTTAGTAGTCGGTGGATGTGAATACATTTTACCTTACCTCCCCGGCAACGGCGCCAGAAAATAGCTTGATGTCTACGCACGCTTCTATTCCTGTAGACAATGTTGGGCCTCCAAGAGCAGAGGTTTGTAGAACAGAAGCAAGTTTCCCTTAAGTGAATCACCCAAGGTTTATCGAACTCGGGGAGGTAGAGGTCAAAGATATCCCTCTCAAGCAACCCTGCAATTACGATGCAAGAAGTCTCTTGTGTCCCCAACACACCTAATACACTTGTCAGATGTATAGGTGCACTAGTTCGGCGAAGAGATAGTGAAATACAAGTAATATGGATGATTGTAAGTAGTAATTGCAATCTGAAATAAAAATGGCAGCAAGCAAACATGTAGCAGAACTTGTTGGAAACGGTGTTTCAGTGCTTGGAAACAGGGCCTGGGGATCATACTTTCACTAGTGGACACTCTCAACAATGATCACATAAATAAATAACTTCTCTTCACTTGTGCTACTTTTCTCACACTCTCTTGTTGGATAACAAACACCATTCATTGTGTAGGGCTACAAGAGCATCCTCAAGCCGGAGTAAACAAGCTCCACAACTTCATAAAGGAATCACACACGATGCGCACACTGTCACCGTCACACCGTGGAGAGTAATTCCGGAGTTCATATTAAAGTAGCCTCTAGAGTGCATAATAGACCGTTGCAATTTAGACCGAGTACTAACATAGCATACACACTGTCACCAATAGCTATGAAAGGGGGAATAGATCGCATCAATACTATCATAGTAATAGTTAACTTCATAATCTACAAGAGATTACAATCATAACCTACGCCAAGTACTACATGATGCACACACTTGTCAACATTACATCATGGAGGAGGAATAGACTACTTTAATAACATCACTAGAGTAGCACATAGATTAATAGTGATACAAAGCTCATGATCACATAAAGATCACACCATGGGAGAGAGAGATGAACCACATAGCTACCGGTAGAGCCCTCAGCCTCGGGGAGAACTACTCCCTCCTCATCATGGGAGACAGCGATGGCGATGAAGATGGCGGTGGTGTCGATGGAGATGACTCCGGGGGCAATTCCCCGTCCCGGCGGCGTGCCGGAACAGAGACTTTTGTCCCCCGAAACGGAGTTTCGCGATGGCGGCGGCGTCCCTGGAGTCTTTCTGGAGTTTCGTCAATTGGTGTCGGGTTTTTAGGTCACGAGAGATTATATAGGCGAAGAGGCGGAGTCGGAGGGGCCAGGGGGCCCCCTCCCCATAGGCTGGCGCGGCCAGGGGGCCACCCGCGCCGCCATATGGTGTGGGTCCCCTGCTGCCCTTCCTCGTATACCCTTCGGACTTCTGGAACCTTCCGTGAAATATAAGATCGTGGGCCTATGTTTCGTCCAATTCCGAGAATGTTGCCCGAACAGCCTTTCTGGAACCAAAAACAGCAGAAAACAGGAACTGGCACTTCGGCATCTTGTTAATAGGTTAGTTCCGGAAAATGCATAAAATCATTATAAAGTGTGAGCAAAACATGTAGGTATTGTCATAAAACTAGCATGGAACATCAGAAATTATAGATACGTTAGAGACGTATCAGTGGTCGCAGGCTGTGCGGACCGCCCCCACCAACTGCGCAAAGGAACTTCGTCGATTATCATGCTTACGGTGTGGTAGATTTGGAAACACCGGAATGCGGCGGTCTTCGACAACGCGTGGCCTTCGGTGGCATCCCTATTCAACGACATTAGGTCTGATGCGCGGCAATGGGCGGACGCAGGAGCCCGGGGTGTCCGTCAGCTCCTCCCCTAGACTAGTGTTTCTTGGGTTGAGTTGTATGGCGGGGTGTGTCCTCTAGGGGACTTGTACATATAACCTTCTTTTCTATCAATGCATCGAACGCAATGCTTTTGCGTTTTCGCGAAAAAAAAATTGTTTTGATGCTAGGTTTGCTAAGGTGCCTCCTATATTATTTATAAAATTTTATTAGTGGGATATGTGTGCCCTGCCTCATGTGGCGCATTGTTCATCCCTGGTTCATCAAGGTCAAGGAAGATGTTGGCGAGTGGCGCATCGTGTCACCTCCGACACCTCTTCTCCCCTGGTTACCGGATTTTTAAATGAGGTAAGTCATGTTTCTTTTTTTTGATCAAGGAGCATAGCCCTAGCCTCTGCATCTAAAGGATGCACACAGCTTTTTTCTTTATTAAATTATTCGCAATGCCTTACAAGGGGAATACAAAGATCAATCTTGAAGCCTCCTTCCTAGCGACAACTCGCTATACCTACGATGAAGGAGGGACCATGAACAAGGCCATACTCCCTGACGGCACACCAACACACTTCATCCAAAAAGCAAAACTCTGAGGGTGTGCCATTGCACACATCGCAGAGTTCGCAACCGCCATCTATCTCGAACCCATCTCCAAGCGAGATTAACGTATTACCGTGCCGGGCCTGCCGTCGATGTCACCATAACACCAAACAGCTCCACCATCCTGCCCGCGTCCAGCAATCCTCGCCCGTCTTCGATACCCCGCAGCTCCACTCCGCTGAGAATCATCGACGACAACGTGGTAGATGAACACCACTCCACCAAAAACCACCTCCATCCAGCCGCTGCTCCAAAAACAATGCCCCAAGAGGTAACACGACGCAGGAAGCACCGTCATCGTCCGATCCTGGCTGGATCTAAGGTCTCCCCCGGAGCAGCACGAGTGCGTTCCTGCGGACTGCGACGTAAGTCATGTTTCTTGCCTTTGTAGGTTCATGCAAAGTTAAGTACTTCTTCTCCTAGAAGAATTTGTATATAAGAAAGATAGAAAGTATATCTGAAAGTCAAGTATGATTAATTGTCGGTACTGTCTATCTTCTTAGTCCTGAAAAAATAACTCTTTGTACTTGATTTCTCTAATCCCCCATTTATTCTTGCACAAAAGAAGAATTTTTGTCGCATTAGGCTCATTGACTACACCATCGCTGTTTAATTGCACTATATATTATACATCACCTGGGTCGTTTTGCTTGGTTCCACTCTATTTCCTGGACCAGTTAATCCAAATCCTGCGAACCTGCCTCTTATCATCGAATCAAAGGGTTTGTTGTCTTAAAAGTGAGCTTTCTTAATCAGGGGATTAATTGACTCTTTTGCACATCTCATTTGTTTCTATATAATAAGACATAGCCTTCTATTTAGTAATAGATATATAGATATGGAAACTCCGCTCAATTTCAGTTTATTTTAACTCAACTCTTAGGTTATATCTGCAGCCGGTGTTACTGGCTGAGGTTTGTCTGAACGACCATTGATCTTCTTCTTTACATGTCCTTGTGCTAGCTGGGGATGCCCACACGAATAATTTGATTAACTATATGTATGCACTATTACATTTACCATGACCAACATTTGAAAGATGAAGTTGAACATCATTTAAAAATATTTCATGGAATTAGGGACTAATTCTTGAGACTTTGTTTGAGGCAAAAGAGTGAGTTCTGAAATAATTCAGCTCTGAACATATGTTATCTTTGTGATGTATTGTTTCCCATATTATTTACCTGCTTTTCCCTATGCTTTTACATAAATTGTATCTCACTGCGATGTGCTCATTTGAGTTTAGCTCCTAGTTATGAATTGATTTTTTTGTATTCTGCTTATTTTGGGTCATGCATTGGATTAATTCCTTGGCATCATTTCTCTTTTTTTACATCATTGGAATTTGCTTCATTTGGCTATTGAGGTTTCTCTCTCAAGCATTAAACAGTTTGGTCATATGAATTTACGCTTCCTGTATGGACATTAAACTACTGTTCTCTTGTGCTAATTAATACAAAAACATTTGATTAATTATGCCGCTTTACAGCCGTTTGATGGCGTGTGGAGCTGGGCTTCATGTTGGCTACAACCATTTGCATGTTGTTAATTCATATAAAAAAGGTTATTCTTGAGATCCTGCCAATACATTTTAGATAGGTTTCCCTTAGCTATTTTCGGTTTCTCTGCATTATTCAGATGTGAGTTGGCTCATGTTTAGTTCTAATTTTATCTAAACTAGCATTGTTTTGCTCTATACCTGGTTTAATTTGATTGGATAGAAAAAATTGATTGAAATAAATTATATGTAGTGGAATAAAGAGATGCACTTCGTATTTGGAAATATAAGCAAAAAAATATCATGCTTAATGATTCAACGACTACGGATGGTTGCAGAGCATCGGCAGCGTGGCTATAGGGCGGGCAGGCCGGAGCTGGTTTGGTGAAGAAGAGCCGACATGTAATTGGAGAAGAGGACAGCTGTCACATAATTTTTTTAAATCTTCAGCCCAAGGTCAGGATTCATCTCTCCATCTTTTCTCACCACAATGAACCAAGGATGATGTGAAGTAATATGTGGCAAAAAAATTGTTTCTATGATGTGCAGGTTAGATTTTCTTCTGATATTCTTACTTGCAAAGGCTATCCAACGTAAATAATTTCCATTGTTCCGGAGTAAATAAGATAATTCTCATTTGCAAAGGTTATCACAGGTGGAAGTGGAGTAGATGGAGCAGCAGCGGAAGGAAGACGAGATCCGGAAGATCAGCTCCCGCTTAGATTACTATGCTGCATTGACTACAACAGCAAGGTGCTCACACACTCTCTCTCTCGCTGCATTTTTTACATCTTTGCAAATTGCAATGGTCAGATTTAATCAGGCTTTATTTCTTGTTTCTCTTCTTACATATGTATGTTGTCGGTAAGCCTCCTATTTTTTAGTTTTGGTCGTTAGTGCTGGTCGATTTGGTCGTCTCTCTGAACTTTCCCAGTTACCCTTTTTTATTTGTCTTTGTGGTAGATTTTGCAGTCGATACAATAGCGTATTTGACCTCTGTTCGACCTGTGCTGTGTGAGTGTTATTCTTCCAGGTGCTGATTCTATCAACCAGTTTATGATGCCTTTGTATATTTAGCTCATTATTTGCTTGTGAGCTCAGCCTACTCTATGCCATTTTCATCGCGCACAACGCCTCATAGGTTATGAATCCAAATGAATGATTTCATTTGGTTTGTGGTGCATGCCAATTGTGTATGATCTAGAAATTAATTGAATAGTAAGATCTTGGTGATGGCTTTTCAATCCATCAGTGTATGCAACATAAGGTATGTCCCTTCGATTTCGCTATGCTTGATCATCATCGGGTTAGGACAGTTTTTGTGTGAGTGATTCTTATGCAGTTCATCTTTATGTTGCCATGCTCTTTACTCTTATTTGGTGTATGCAATACAATGCAATGTATACTAGAATATTTCAGGAGATTAGTGTTGTTCTGTACTGTCACTTGATGGTCTTGCAGCTCCTTACCATGCAAATGTCAATATGTGCTTTGGTGATGAGTTACTCTCTATCTCTACAGCTTATTTTAGTTCGATCCTAAGTAATCTAAGCGGAAAACGTGATGGTGGATACTTTCTCCGTATTACTACAGATTGAGTTTGTTCATTTATTTAACTTACGAGTGGAATCACTCCTGAATTGCTGACTGTTACCCTGGTGACTGCCATTTTTCCTGTTGAACATATTGCATATTAGTTCTCCTCTTGTGAGTGTCCTTTTTTCCTTTGAGCATGTTGCAATATGGGTTCAACTCTTTCATCTGCAGAGTCTCATATTTTATGGTCATAATTCCTTTGGGTGCAACATAGGGTGGTATTAGCCTTATTCTTTTGTGACACAAAAATAGTGGCATATGTTTCCATACACATATGTATATAATTTGTTTTGAAATGGTGCAATATACTACTCGAGAAAAAAGGTTTCGGTTACAATCATTACTGACCAGTTCCAACACGCAGGGAGGAACTGAGCAAGTAACACAACACCACTATTACTTACACGATTAAAATTAGCAATTTCATGGGCCAGCTTGTATTGGTCTGTACCAATTTTTTAAACCTGAAGGCAGCTAGCAAAGAAACTAGACGTTGGATATCAGTGATAACACTTCAGGTCAGGGAGTGATCTCTTTCCAATCGAGCTGCCTTTTTTTAAATTATAGCTGCACAGTCAATTTCGATGATTAGGCCTGAATCAACAGCGTTTAAATTTTCTTTAATACCTTCCAGACAAGCAATTGCTTCAGCCATTTCTGCACTATCACACTTCGGAATAGTTCCCCAGGCAGAGGTTTTCTCCTGTCCCATATGGTCACGAACCACGGCGCCCCATGAGCCATAATTTGCATGTTTTACAAAACTGACATCGACATTCAGGCATACCCATCCAGATCAGGTGGTTTCCATCTTAATTTGCCTTGCTGATCTTTTCTTTCTGGCTGGATCTCCTTGATCTGAAACATAATTTTTTTCCCTTTTCTATCCTCTGCATTTAGGTTTCCATCTTAATCTTTATATAGGTTTTGGGTCTCACACACTCCCATCTTGTGCCTTTTATTATTCCTGTTAGACCGCTTGCTCTCTTAGGATTTTTTCTGTTTATACTATGACTTTTGACATTTAGCTCATATGTTTTTACGCACTTTTCAGGCTACGTGGTGTTTACTTAAGCTAAGTTCTTCTACGCACTTTATGGGACTAAGAAATAATTCAGTTGTAGCGTCGTCATTTCTGAGCATGGACTATAAGAACATGCCCCAGATGTTGTGTTTTCTACTTAGGTGCTTATGCGGAGAGTCTTATAAATTACCCATTAGGGTGCGCAAAATAAGGGTTGATTATGTGAAGTTCATTGTAGGAAGAAGACTATAGTCAGGGAGCTAATTTCAGATGTCTGCAGATGAAAGTAGTCAGAGCTGGCTGATTTATCTAAATGAAGTTCAGATTTAGCAGTTCAAGAAAAAAGAACATACCAGATGGTAGCGTGTCAGCTCATTTCACCTACCATTGCCATACTGTGGCCACTTACAACAGACCAGTCGATTGAGCTCTTGTCCGGGAGAATGTAAATATATGACTCAATTTGATGCCAACTTTCCTTATTTTATTGACAAAGAAGAATTCAGATATCAGTATGTCTGAGGAACCAAACATGAGATTCAAATTGATACGATTCTTGTTTGATTGGTAAAAAGAAATTTAGAATTGGCTAGCCAGATAAGAATCGCATCAATTTCAGTATAATTAGAACAAGGCCTTATGCGGCAAGCTCTTGCAGCTAGGTCTGCTAGATTGGTCTGTACATTGAGCACAGTTTGTGTGCCACGAGTGCAATGTTTGCGTCTTTGATTTAACCGTTTTTCTACTAATTTTCACTGTTTAGTGGCTTATCGGTATGTCTAATCATTACTTACAAGCTAAAGTTGTGACTCTTTTGCTGTGAACTTTCAGGTACTGTAAACTTAGTTGCCTTGGATCTTCTGAAAACGAGAAAAAGATGGTGGCGGAGCTAGCCAAGGTGGCAAAGAAGAACACCAACAACCCGATGGACGTGCAGCTGTTCTTCATGACCGTTGGCTCGAAGTGACCAACGACCTCATTTAACTATTGCAACGTTGGTCTTCCTCAGCTCCGCCTTACAAGTGCCCAATGCAAATATTTCTTTAATGACTTGTCTCTCACATGCTTATGTTCTATCCCTTTTCACTACAAGAAAACTGTCCGACTGAAACTATGTAACTAAGAAACAAATAATTGAGTCACCGAGATTAAAAAAATCCAGTTTACATCATAAGAATAAAATTTATAGCTTCCCGTAACTAAGAGTACGAGATCAGGAGTTATGAAGATTTTTATCTTAATTGATTCCAGTAAACCTAAGAATATTGCAGCTATTTTTATCACCCTTATATAAAATGAACATTGTCATGAACTCCACGGGATCGTGCGCCAAGACACACATCTAAATCTAGTTAACATAACTCACGGACCGACGCAAACCTTAGCAGGGACCCTCCCTATAATCAAAGATACCTCCCGCAAGGAACCCTTTGGGTTGTACTTTCTCGTTCCCATGGTTAAGGCGTAATTTTTTGGGCAGTTATTAAGGAGAGTTACCGCGTTTGTCCGGAAACACTCGAACGCCGTCTTGCTCGCCCAGCAACATGGAAAGGACGCCACACTCGTCCACCAACACAGGGAGGAAGGCTGGTGCGCTCGCCCACCACTCCTTGTCGGTCCATGCTCTTCTGCGTGCACGACATGGGCGGCCGACGACATGCAGACCGCAGCCAATGCCATGAACGCCGCTCCCACATCATGGATGCCACCTCCGGCGCCATCCTCCTCCATGGACCCTTAACCATGGGCACCACCCTCCTCCGCGTGCAAGCCCTTAACCACAACCATGTCCATGCCATGGACGACATGCACCTTCCACCTCCGTGCCCGGTGCAACTTCTCCTCGACGCCATGGACGAAGATGCAAATCTTCCTTCTCTTCAACCAGACAAGTGAGGCGCAATAAATGTGGACTCGGAATTCGTAGGAACAACCATGGTAGGTTTAACTACAGTGACATTTGAGGAGAGAAAAGGCAGAGAACAAGAGGAGGACGAGGTTGCCGCATCTTGTTTGTTGTCTAAACATCAAAAAAAGAAAAGAAAAACGCCTTAATCGAAATGGAGGGAGTAGCAGTTACCTCCTCAAACACAATTAAAGTCACAAGGCTTAAAAACAGAAGTATACTACTACTAACTACATACATGTCATGAAGTATAAAGGGCTCCCACACTAGATGGGGTATGGACAAAGGATTATAGAGGCCAGCCTTTACCCCTACAAAGTGCAATGAATAGAGACTGCGTCACCTCTTGGCACAAGTGGGTGTGGAACTTCACCACTGCCCCAGCCCTCTCCTTCACAAATTATGTTTTTTTTCTGGCAAAGCCAAGCAAACTAATCCACCAACAGACTACGTGTGAGGCTATTGAAGAATTTTGCTAAAACATGACAATATTTAGTCCTCACATATGCCATAGATCTTAAACTGGTCTTTAAATGACAACCGAGATGTTGATAAAACATGAAACAAGTACCACCTGAATCTCCCTGCAAGAATAAAGAAGTACCAATGGAAGCTACAGAAGTTGAATAAACGAGGACGCCCAGAATACACGCCCCATCAGGCTGCTTGATTGGGTTAAAAACTGAGCCACAGTGCCTTTTCTTTAATCTGAGGGTGGTAAAGATTCAGAACTCCACAGCTAATCCGAGGAAATTGATAGGAACTAGCACGTTAACCTAAACAAGCCTACTCCTCCTCAACCTTGAGGTTCTGCAACTTGGACTCCAGCCCACCTTCGCCATCCTCCTCATCATCCCCTTCCTCGTCATCATCTCCAGGCTCCCCTTCAGCGTCGTTCTCATCCAGCGAGCCAAGCACGCCCAGGCCCAGCGAGTTCTTACCGCCCTTCAAAATCTCTTTGACATCATCAACCGCTTCTTCAGAGATGAAGTTCCCATTGATGTTCAGCTGCAGAAAGCCCACCTTGTTTGTTATTGCCTGGGCACAGCACCGAGCTCCGGCTCTCCGCAGCATATTTGTGCTCACATCAAGCTCCTTCAGATCTAGGTGGCCTTCTTCCAATGATTTTGCAATCACCACGGCACCATCATCCCCGAGTTCGTTCTCAGCCAACGTCAGCTTCTTGAGCGACTGCATCGCTGTTAGGCATTCTGCTAAAGCCTGGGTTGCTTTAGCAGTTATTTCATTCCCAGCCATTTCAAGGACCTCCAACCGAGGTGCTGACTGTTTCAGGACATTGGCAATTGCTATTGTACCTTTGTTCTCGAGATTGAGGTCACTGAGATACAGCTCAATCAGATCAGGAAGCTTTGGAAGGGTTTTGCTGAGAGCAATCCCTGCCTCGACACCAAATAAGTTGTCCCTGAGGTCAAGTTTCTTTAGGCAAGTACATGTCCCTAATGCCTCAGCCAATGCAACTCCACCGTCAGATCCTATCCTTGTTGCTGAGCACCTGAAACTCTCTAGGTTTGGAGAACGCTTAACCATGTCAGCAATTGACAGAGCACCTTCATCACCAGTCATATTGTTGTGGAAGTGTAGAACCTTGAGCTTCTCAGTTGAAGGAATAAGGTCAGAAAGAGCTTTAGCGGCTTCCTCTGATATACCATCATTCATCGCATAGAGTTCTTCTAGGCTGTACTGTGACTTCAGGAGCTCTTCAAATGCCCTGACACCCTTCTCACCTAAAGCATTGTCAGAAATGTTCAGGTATCTCAGTACAGAGCCCTGTAAGGCTTTGGAGAATATGCGCATCACATCAAGGGCTTCATCCTCAGGCCTTCCTGCGACAAAATCTGAGATGTCTACTTCAGTGAGTTGATTTTTAATGGATTCGAGAATTGGCCCAGCAACATTGGCAGCACCAATACCAAAGCTTCTGTTGCTAAAGCAGATCCTTTTGTACGAGTTCCCTGGTTTGGTAAGCGGACTCAGGAGTTCCTTCGCTTCGTCCGCCTCAATAAAAGCACGCGTGCTACCAGATATATCAAACACAGTATCAGCAGGCTCAGGAGGTGTATCAACAACAGGTGCTTCCAGTTCTGCGGGTGTCGTATGGCCTCTTTTCAGGACCTCCATCATCAGCTTGCTAGTTTCTTTAGCGTATAGCTGGACAGCAGAACACCCGTCACCATCAGGCTCATCCTTGAAATGCTCATCCGCAGAAGCAAAGCACATCTCTTCAATCCTTTTAGCATTCTCATGCGCCTCTTCTTTGCCCAAACATCCATACTTGCGAGAAAAGATCGAGTCGGAGTCGGCGGAAAGGTTCTTGGTCATCCTCTCCACAAGCATCAGACGAGTGCTTTCGCTTGGCGGCCACAGCTTGATGGAGAATGTCTTGGACTGGGCATCTTGTGCCGGTGAACCCATCTAGAAATGCAGCACTTCACACAGAAACCTGATGGAAGATAAAATCACCAGGGATTAACATTATTGTTCCATTTCGAACTTTTTTAACATTATTAATGTAGTTGCAGAAGATGAGGCAACAGCTAATAGTGCAATACCCCTAAAGTACCAAGCATCAAATCTACACTGCAGTAAGTTATAGCAACAACACCGATTCTTCAAGAACGATGCATCTGACTCAAAGCGGGTGGCTCATAATCCAACTATCTCTTTCGGCAAATCGATGGATGATCCAGTCAAATAGTATGGAATCATGAGAGTTCAGCGCAGCAAGAAAAAAGAAAGCAGTAACCACCACTGGACATCGCCACAGATGCGGCGAGGAACGAGACCACGTACCCAGATCAAAGAAACTCCCCGCGGGGCAGGTGGACGGAGGGCTCGAATCAGCCGCGACGATGGATTCCCTGCGATTCCGTGTCCGAGGGCCCGCGCGGCGTCGAGGGGACGGTCACCGACGTCGGCGAGCTGGAGGAGGGGGAACGGCGGCTTGGTTTCTGGACTGCGGGAGGGGGGATTCTTTTTTGAACGGTTGATTTTGAGGACTTAGGGTTATACGATAGGGTAATGGGCCGGGCCTGTGAGCATGAAAGTTTTAGGCTGAGCCAGTTGGCAGGCACTTGGAGTCTTCCTTTGTTTCTCCCTCCTCCTGGGTGCATCATCAATATCATCAAAGCTATTGAAACACCAAGACCGTGTACATCAATTTATGTTATGTGGAGGAGGAGCCTCTTGGTCCCTCAACTTTCACTTTTACTATTCTCTAAAATTTCCAACAATGGTACAATCTGAAAAACAAAACCTATTCTCGCTTTATATCTTTGTTGCCCAATACGGTCCTGCATAGAAACATTGCAAAGAGATAAAGAGTTAATATTTATGAAATTCTTCGGATGGAAACAAAACCATGCCCGACAAAGAAATAACTCACAAAGTCATCAATTGTTGCACCACTTTGAGGATTATTCTTCACTTGTTCCAAGCAGGCAGCCCAGCGAGAGAAACATTTCTTAATTGTGTCATACCGGCCTTGAAGAAATCGCATCGTGCGTCTTGCTCCATCACTTGTCTTTGGCCTCAACTGGTGAAACTTCTCCTCAATTCGTTGCTAATACTTCTTCCCGAATTGATCATTGACGGTCACTGCATCGAGAGAAATACTCTCCCACGCGTTGAGAAGAACAATGTCCTCCTTTTTTGTGTAATTTGCGGAGCGTTTCGATGCCCCGGTTTTGATGCCGGCGGCAACGGCCTCGTCGAATGCCTCCCCGCTCCACCTCTTCTATCTCCTCTCCCTCCTAAAAGGACACGGATGTCGCCTAGAGGGGGGCGAATAGGCGGTCTAATTTTTTTACGAGATGGGCTTAACAAATGCGGAATAAAACTAGCGTTTACTTTATCAAACTTAAAACCTATATACTATGGTTCACCTATGTGCACCAACAACTTATGCTAAGCAATATAAGCAACTATGTGATAGCAAGATATATAACTTCAAGCACGATGGCTCTCACAAAGTAAAGTGCATAGTTAAAGAGCTCGGGTATAGAGATAACCGAGGCACGCGGAAGACTATGATTTATCCCGAAATTTACACTCTTGCGAGTGCTAATCTCCGTTGGAGGGTTGGTGGCTTAGTGCTCCTGAACGCCACAAATGGCCTCACCTTGAGGTGTGGTTGCTCGATGAACACCAACGCCACAAAGGCATCACCCCCAAGATACGGTAGTCACACCACACACCGAGCGCCACGAAGGCGCCTCACCTTATTCTCCGGTGACCCTTGCCACAAAGGCCTATGTCACGGTTCCACTAAGGAATTTCCTTCGAGGCGGAAACCGGGCCTACACAAAGATTGGGGCACACATCCACAACTTAATTGGAGGCTCCCAACATATCGCCACAAAGGCCTCAAAACCGTCTAGGGTTCCAAGAACCCAATAGTAACAAGCTCCTCACTTTCACTTCCACGAATCACCGTGGAAAGCTCAAACCAATGCACCAAATGCAATGGAAAATACTTCACTCCCAAATTCCACCAAAGCTACAAAAACTTATGGGGGAATAAGAGAGGAAGAATAAAGGGAATCCACAAAAAACTCCAAGTTTCTCCAAGATCTAGATCTAGGTGGATCCCCTCACAAAGAGAGGGATTTGATTGGTGAAGATGTAGATCTAGATCTCCTCTCTTTTTTCTCTCAAATGGATGCAAGATCATTGGAGGGAGAGGGAGATAGCAAGCTCAAAAAAGGTTAAATGGAGGCAAAAACGAGCTCAAACGGTTAGAAAACATTGGGGAAGAAGACCCCCTTAAATAGGGCAAGAAAAATCTGCCCGTTATGCACAAAACTCGTAATTACCGGAACTTCCGGTCATTTGGGGCGGTACTACCACCCCCGGTAGTACCGGCCAACTTCCGGGTGAAGTAGGGTGCTTGTGACGGTAAAGCACACGTCCGTTGGGAACCCCAAGAGGAAGGTATGATGAGTACAGCAGCGAGTTTTCCCTCAGTAAGAAACCAAGGTTATCGAACCAGTAAGAGATGAAGATCACGTGAAGGTTGTTGGTGAAGGAGTGTAGTGCGGCGCAACACCAGAGATTCCGATGCCAACGTGGAACCTGCACAACACAATCAAAATACTTTGCCCCAACTTAACAGTGAGGTTGTCAATCTCACCGGCTTGCTGAAAACAAAGGATTAAACGTATGGTGTGGAAAATGATGTTTGCTTGCAGAAAACAAAAGAGAACAATGATTGCAGTAGGTTGTATTTCAGATGTAAAAGAATGGACCGAGATCCACGGTTCACTAGTGGTGTCTCTCCAATAAGATAAATAACATGTTGGGTAAACAAATTACAGTTGGGCAATTGACAAATAGAGAGGGCATAACAATGCACATACATATCATGATGACTACTATGAGATTTACTTAGGGCATTACGACAAAGAACATAGACCGCCATCCAGCATGCATCTATGCCTAAAAAGTCCACCTTCGGGTTAGCATTCGCACCCCTTCCAGTATTAAGTTGCAAGCAACAGACAACTGCATTAAGTACTGTGCGTAATGTAAACAATACAAATATCCTTAGACAAAGCATTGATGTTTTATCCCTAGTGGCAACAAGCACATCCACAACCTTAGGGGTTCTCTGTCACTCCCCAGATTCAATGGAGACATGAACCCACTATCTAGCATAAATACCCCCTCTTGGAGTTACAAGTATCAACTTGGCCGAGCCTCTACTAGCAACGGAGAGCATGCAAGATCATAAACAACATATATGATAGATCAATAATCAACTTGACATAGTATTCCATATTCATCGGATCCCAACAAACACAACATGTAGCATTACAAATAGATGATCTTGATCATGATAGGCAGCTCACAAGATCTAAACATGATGGCACAATAGGAGAAGACAACCATCTAGCTACTGCTATGGACCCATAGTCCAAGGATGAACTACTCACGCATCAGTCCGGAGGCGGGCATGATGATTCCCCTCTCCGGCAGGGTGCCGGAGGAGATCTTCTGAACCCCCCGAGATGGGGTTGACGGCGGCGGCGTCTCTGGAACTGTTCTCGTATTTTGGCTCTCGGTGCTAGGGTTTTCGGAGACGAAGGAATAAATAGGCGAATGGACAGCATCGGGGGAGCCAGGGGGCTCCCTCCCCAGTCCCCACGTGTCGGCGTGGCAGTGGGGCCCCCCGCGCCGCCCTATGGTGTGGGCCCCCTGCTGGCCTTCCTCGACTCTTCTTCGGTCTTCTGGAACACTCCGTGGAAAATAGGGCCGTGGGTTTTTATTTCGTCCAATTCCGAGAATATTTGTAAACCAACTTTTCTGAAATCAAAAACAGCAGAAAACGAGGACTGGCACCTGTGGCATCTTGTTAATAGGTTAGTCCCAGAAAATGCATAAAAACATTATAAAGTGTGAATAAAACATGTAGGTATTGTCATAAAACTAGCATGGAACATAAGAAATTATAGATACGCTGGAGACGTATCATAGGGCGCCCCCGGGATGCTCCCGGTACAATTTCTGCGAGCAAAAACAACATTTCCGGAACTTGGGCGGAACTTGACCGGTAGTACCGGCCCCGAACACCGGAACGTCCGCCCCCGTGAAATGTCCAAATATCCCGGTACGAAAACTTCAAGAACTTTTGCATCCGGATTCCGATTTCGATGATCTTGGGCTCGTTGAAATCACAATAACAAGCTCTACAACAATATGCATAGAAACATCATAGTCCAACAAGGTAAGATAGAAACAAATGAATAAAGGTTTTACCTATCTATAAAAGATAAACTGGTAAAACCACCAATATCGAAAACACAATAGAGAATGCATATGAAATCCGTTTTCGGTGAACTAGAGCTTGTCATGGAGATTAACACAAGCTCTAAATCCTCTCATGGATAAGAACCAAATAAGAACCAAGAAATATGATGCCAATGATGCAAAGGTTTGAGCTCTCTCCGAACAATACGATGAAGTTACTCACTTGAGAGCCCCTCTTGATAGTACGGCTATCTATCAGATAACCCGGTCTCACAACTAACACCACGAGACCGGTAAGAAACAAACCCTATCAAGATCCTACATTTGCCTTGCGCATATTCCACTTGAGGTTGATGATGACGATCTTGTCCATCTGAAGATGAAACACCTTTCTTGATTACACTAGCTTGTTGAAGACTTGCAAATTGCTCCCCCGTACTCATATGGGAGAGCCTCTTCTTTGGGAATGTCTTCACATATCCATGATCACCATATGGATGGCAAGTTTCAAGCATATGATCTCTTTGATTTAGTTCATCTTGAACTTGCACTTCATTTCTTTATTCTTCACCACGTTGATGTTTTGAAGTTTAACTTGAGGGTTCACTTCATCTTTATCTTCAAGACATACTTAACTTGATATCCTTCATCAATTCCTTCTTATTGCAATCTTGAAGCCAACATATGATTCAAGCATTGCCTATGAACAACTCCTACAAAATATGACTCAATGCAAACATTAGTCCATAGGAATTGTCGTCAATTACCAAAACCACACATGGGGGCTTCATGCACTTTCACCTCCTATGGTACATACACATCATCGATGGCGGGCAGAACTATCGATGTCTACAACGCTCGCCTTTAGCAGGTTCACGAACGATGTGAACTGCACGAGCGAAACACGGGCATTTTAGTAAAAAATTCTCGTAGCACAGATCCAAGAAAGAAAAAATTGCTTACCTAGATGTAGTGGGTGCATTGGCCGCCGTCGAGTAGGGAACCATCGTCATCGGGAGGTGAAGGACTCGTGAGGTGGAGGAGGGTTGCAGCTGGTGGCTGCCTTCCGCTTCTACTTCACCTGGGTGGGCGGGCCCCCCTACCATTGATTTTGGCCGCATCGAGGCTTGCGGCTTGGTCGGTGGCGCGGAGGAAGCACCGGCGGGCACTGTCGCCGCAACGGGGGCTCTGCCGCTTCCGCTTCGGCGCAACAGTGGTTGCCACGGGGACATCCACGAAGATGGACGGGGCGGGGCCAGGGGAACGAATGGCTACATCAATCGGGGTTGCGCGACACCTTTCGCGGGTGGCGGAGGGACATCGGAGTCCATCGCCCGCGGCGGCGACGAGCAACCTAGGCAGGGCATGCAGATCGGCGGCAGCAACGCGTGGGCGACAAAGAGGAGGAAGGTGAAACTTATGCACATCAACCCTACGAACGCGATGCAGCAGGCTAAATTGCTTGGCCAAAAATCCACATATATGTATCTTCTCGCAACCCAACAATGGGTGTTTGCTGCAAAACCGTAAAATAATCAAATATTTGCGTTCACACGCTAATTAAATACTCTGTGCCTGTCCGGCCAAACTGGAAAGTACTCCGAGAAGATGTTTGATTTCAGATTTGAATGTATCTCAAGAAATTTGCATCCAAAATTCTACCACATACGAACTCTGGAATCACACTTCAGGAGTAATATCTTGAAAGAGCTCTAAGCTCCCAGGGTTGCGAGGGTCGTTTTCGTGGGCCCACTACAGGTGAAATGGTGGTGGAATCGAGCGCCTCTGGTTGGCGGTTCGTGTCTAGAAACTCATAGGCTCTCGTGTCTGGTCCCTTCTTCCTCGCCGCTCCTCTGGCTCCGCCTCCATCGCGTTCATCTGCCACCATCCGGCCATCCACCCAGTGCCCCCGGGAACAAGATCCAGTGGCAACCCTCTCTTCTCCACCATGCCCAGATTCGCCCACTGCCCCCATCCCCTCCAGGCGGTCTCAAGTGACACCATCGATCTGCTCCAGCGGCTTCCAGCGGTACCAGGATGCAGAGGAGTGCTCCGGCGGTCTCGAGCACGTCCAGTACGAGGAGGAGCTGGTCCGGCGACGGGCGATAAGGAGCCGCTCTGGGGCAGAGGAACAAGGACAAGGAGGGGACACCTTCTACGACAGTAACCTCGCTGTGCGGCGGCTCCTTATTCTTCTTGCTGACAGCACGTGAACCCATCCACGACAACCTGCAATCAAATGGTGATTCCCCTCTCTCTTATCCCTTGGGTTCCCCTCTTCTTTGTCTCATTTTTATGGTTGGATTTTTATGTGTCGATTTTGATGACATTTTTTTTTTGCGAAACGATTTTGATGACATTAAACTCAAGGGTGACCATATTGATGTGATTAAAATCCGAGCTAAGCAAAATTTGTTGGATGAAATGCCTTGCCTTGTATTCCGAGCTGATATGGAGAATTCATTTTTGGTTCTTTCTCTAGCTCGTCATACACAATGTCACCATGGTGAGAAGAAGAGCTGATATGGAGAATTCATTTTTGGTTCTTTCTCTAGCTCGTGGTGACATTGTGTATGACGAGCTGTAAAGTATCAACTGGCATGGGATGTAAACAATCTGTGTGCTTGCAAACAAAGGTTCCTGCTTCAAATCTCTAGAAGTATTAGCTTTACATAATTGGAATCGAGAACATGTGACAAAAACTATACTTACCAATTTTTCACACCGAGAAGAGTATCTGCTATCGGTCCTCATTCCTAAGCTTATCAGTGTTTTTGTAATTAGGTTCCATGGTCCTAAATGGTTGTAGAAATGTTGCACAATAGTTTCTTCGATGTGGAATGACTTTTTTAGTTGCATTTTGAGCAATTTGTGTGCTAAATAAAAACCATGCTTTGAGTATATGGCCAAATAAAGGCAAGGGCCTTCTTGGTTCGTGCAGTCTCGCTTGTGATTGACTTCATGATATTCTCCTGCAAATACTTACATCAATATTATTTACATCTAGAAACTAAGATTTATAAGCATATTAAGCAGTACATATTGTCTATTATATTGCTGCTTTTTTCCTTGTGTTTTAATTCATATGATTAGGAGCAACGTGCAATTTTTTCAGGGAACTTCATTTGCAACTTGCAGTTGATCATGTATGTTCTTTTTGCGGGAAGATCATGTATGGTTCATATATTTTTTAATTACACGGTTAATATGTGTCTTGAAAGCATGAAGTACTTAGTCTCATATTTTTTGTTGACTAATATTGAAATAAGGAAACTGACAATGATGAACCCTCGTGGGAATCTTATGCTTCCTTGCCTTGCCGACTTGGGGAATCGCGGGACAGAAGAGTGTGTAAAAGGCGACAACAGAGCTGGTGGTACAGTGCCAAAGTGGAAAGGCGACAGATGAGGGATGATTTTGTGTCAGGGAAGAGATGGAGTTGTGGTATCACCGGATCTATGGTCCGAGCCCATGCAGCCATCGCCTCCCTATCTATGGGTTGAGCTCTGTTGGAGATATTCCCAAGAGACAATAATAAAGTGGTTATTATATATCTTCATGTTTATGATAAATGTTTATATACCATGCTATAATTGTATTAACCGAAACATTGATACATGTGTGTTATGTAAACAACAAGGAGTCCCTAGTAAGCCTCTTATATAACTAGCTTGTTGATTAATAGATGATTATAGTTTCATGATCATGAACTTTGGATGTTATTAATAACAAGGTTATGTCATTAGATGAATGATAAAATGGACACACTCAAATAAGCGTAGCAGAAGATCACGTCATTAAGTTCAATTTGCTATAAGCTTTCGATACATAGTTACCTAGTCCTTCGAGCATGAGATCATGTAAATCACTTATACCCGGAAGGGTACTTTGATTACATCAAACGCCACTGCGTAAATGGGTGGTCATAAAGGTGGGATTAAGTATTTGGAAAGTATGAGTTGAGGCATATGGATCAAGAGTGGGATTTGTCCATCCTGATGAGCGATCAGATATACTC
>NC_061508.1:100748536-100762709 GCF_022539505.1 Lolium rigidum | reverse complement strand
TCTCGTAGGCTTTGGAAATCTTCGAGGGTTAGTCTCAAGATCTTCTCGTTGCTACCATCTTCTAGATTGGATCTTGGCTTGTTATTTGTTCTTGCGGTAGGAAATTTTTTGTTTTCTATGCTACGAATCCCATCAAGCTCCAGATCCCGCCACTTCTCTCCATCCATGTCATCTTCTTTGCGATAAAGGTATCCCACCTTTACCCTTTCCTCGTGCCTCCTTTGTGTCTCGCGTTTTCCTCTCCAATAATGCTACTTTCAATTATCGACATGGTTGATTCATATTTGTCCTAAAAAATGGTATGTACCTACCAGCCTTATTTAGGAAGCGGGCTTTGATAAAATGTAGCAAAAACATCCAAAAAATTGTAGATTATAAATTGTTAATATTGAATTGAATATATAATAATAATATCCTGCTGATAAATATGACCATATGCACACTATTCTTCTTTTGTTAAGATGGCAGCAAAGCTGTTGTACAACCATGTGAAGTTCCACCCTGAGAAAACTTTTACAACCAGGGAGCAATAGGAATAAATGTATTTATCTAGGTCTACTAATTTGCTACAACAAAATAATCGTCTAATGCCTTCACCACCATCTGTGATGAACTGAATATAAGCTATCATCTTCAGTACCTGCCATTATTCAGTGTTAATGTTGTTTTATTTTTGCACTTACAGGGTTTGCTTCCTATAAGTGGAACTGATCATTCCACCTGTCCTTGGATTTTGATGTTTTGAGCTCTAATTGTTGTTGTTTTGTGCTTATGAGTCAGCTTGCCATTTGTTCCGACGGTTAAATATGAAATGCAGATAGCAGTAGCTATATATGTACTGAAGTATATTGTAACCATCTATTTTGGTTTTATACTCATTATTAAGCGACAATGTATCCGTACTGAATGTCTGAAGATCATGATGTTATGTATGCTTTGGCACTTCCATGTGTTCGTATAATTTCAGATGGTTTACTTAAATGTATGTCAGCCAAGATTTATTTTCTTCAAGCAATACTAACATCTTGTATATCTTAAAGAGGTGCAAGGTACATAGAAAGTACTGAACCTGAACTATGCGATGCGGTGAGCGAAGTAGAGGACCGTGAGCAAATTTCGTATATTTTGAATTTAACCTTGTGCAATGGGTATCACATATTTCACCCCTTCCGGAGTTCCGGTACATTGTTGCTTCGGTATATTAGCGTGCGTAGTGAGGCACTCAACATTGTTTTTTCGTGTTGGTTCTGTATCTTTTTCTTGCATGTTAGATACATTTTGCAACAAGTGTCTTCACCCCATACTATTTTTGGTTGAGCAGATAAAGTACAAGTCTATAACATACACCAAGTCATGCCCAGTTTTCATGGAAGGATATTTTCTTGAATGGTTTATACTTCAAACTTTGTTTGAGGATTTCTGATCTGAATTCTTGTGACTATACAACTATGATTGCATAATCAGAATAGTGGTTAATGTTTCCTTTGCGCTAACCAGTTATTTTTGTCCAAGAAGCTAGATGTCACCGCTGATCCGCTTGTTGTCCTAATGTGGGTGTGAGATAGTGGTGGATATGGGGTCCTGAAAAGACACACAACATGCCCTTCATGGCATCACAACATGGGAATGACCTCTACTCCTAGCCATGTCGCAGTGTGAGTGAAAGTTATATGTATATGCTTCTACTAGGAAAAATGCCCGTGTGTTGCACCGGGAGAAACAAAAACTCAAACATTCCTATACATTGATATTAGTTGGTTTCTAGTAAATACTTTATAAGACATGTAAAATTTAATGTAGACAATCATTTGCATAAGTTAGTCTTTTTTTATTCTGAATCTTATTATTATAAGTAAATCTGTCTCTTCTTTTGTCTTTGAAGGTCCACTTTCAGCTTCCCTACAAATTATTCACGTAGTTTCTTGATAAAATAACCATCTCAATAATATGTGGAACTTCTAAAAAGCAATACAGTACTACTACCAGGCATGGTCCTTGTTTCTGAAAAAATGAAGTGGCTAAAAGCAGCATTGTTTAGTTCAGAAATAATTGATTTTCTTAGTTTGTGAGAGAAACAGCCTGGCACCAAAACATAAGCATCCTCTTCTCAAATCAAACCCCGTTCATCCATGTTCGTCACCCTCCAGGATCGAGCCAAGCTCGTGCGGACCAGATGGAGTTACGTCGGGCGAGAACCAGGGGACGACCTGTCTTATCCTAGAGCTGGAGGCCTCATGTTTCTCTGTAAAAGTACATGTGCGTTGCTACAACTGATTTGATTATTAGCAACTCTCTGATCTTGTTTCGGTTGCATCTCATTCTTTGAAGAAAACATGTAAAATTAAATATGCAAAATATGAGTTAGACATTGTAGCCAAGAGCATTGCAATGATACCGAAAATGGCAGAACCCATCAAGAATATAATTACTTCCGAGACAATTTGAACAGCTTGTAGGACGATATGGTAATAAAAAAAACCATTCAGAAACATTACTTTTTTGGAACATCTTATTAGAGCAGATTAATTGTGCAACTTCTAGTATATTGCCGTTATGAAATCGATATCCACCGTCGGGGAATTGGTGATTGCAAATACTTGGCCAATCTGCTAGAATGCCCATGAATCTGCTAAATAACTGGACCCAACTCACAACTTAGTTATGCAGTTACGCAGCAAGGAAACCCGTCTGAAGCTCTAAGGTTCCAAAAACTGTGTTGCTTTTGCTAGTTCTGGGGGAAAAGTTTCGTGCTCCTGTTGTGAGCCCAGTGGTGATGGTTGTAATTCGCTTTTGCCGCAACTTCTTTGAGTAGTTTGGTCCCTTGTGTATATATAACTGAAGTAGAAAACCTGACGCTGTATTTTCGTTATCGATGATAATGAAAATTCGGGCCCGGAGAGGGCTTGCTTGGAAAAAAAAAGCTAGCTAGGGCTTCTCTACTGATTAGACTCCATCAACTGACGTGCAGCAGTATTTTCAGTAAACTTGGATTCGTTTTGCTCACCACGCTCAGCGCTGATCTCCATGATGAAGCAGACATGACTCCCTCTAATCATGCCATCCGAGGTCATCAATTTGGCGGCGGCAGCGCTGGATCTAGGGTAGACCGATGATGCCCTTTTGACCTCGATTACAATGGCATGGACTTTGTGGGGTCATTATTTATCGATGAATTCTTGCGGACAAAGCAGCTCAAACCAGGAGTTGTTTCCTTTCATGTCTGGACCGAGGACAACCGGTAATCTCTTTCCTGTGCAACTGAATATGCTAGTGACAACACGATGAAGAGTCTTGGGCATATACTCGGAAAGTTTAGATACAGTTCGTATTTGTCAATGTTGAAAATAAACAGCGTTTCAAGCTATACATAGTGGACCTGGAAATAGTATCATGAACCGAATTCGCTAGCCATGAATGCGGCCACCGTTGCCATGTTTTTAGAAAGCCACACGCACAATTTATCTTGGTTGCTTCGAAGTCTCCTGCCTGTGGCTAGCCGAATAAGAAGATGGGAGTAGCGCGTGGCTGGCGGAAGTTGCCTGGGCGAGCCACATGTGCGTGATTTCATCAGGAGACAGGGACCTTCAACGGCTCCTGCGCGTGGCCATAGGGAGGAGATAGCGTGGCGACGTGTCTGATGGGAATCGCTTGCGCGGAACTGCAGCACTGGGGACGCGAACAAGCCCCTGGGTGACGTCGAACAGATCGTGGAGGAGCTTGAACGCCGGCGAATCTTTGAAGGCAGGACGCGGCCCTCGGACGCATACAGTGGTGGTCTACGGCGAGGTGTTGGAGTAGCGAATATAGGGCGCGGCGTCGGCGGATCGCCAGGTCGCGTGGCTCGCGCCGATGTTCCAGACGGAGGCTGATCGCTTTGTGTCTGCTTCTTGGGGCGAAAGTTTTCACTATTATATAGCCGGTCATGCTAGATATATAGGAGGTGCGATGGAGAACGGAAGGCACGCGATAGACATAACCAGACTTTGACTCTACCACGGAAACGCTTCGTACTTTATTATTAGGTATAGATATAGATTACTGTAATCAATTCAGAATATGCATAGATACAGAGATAGATCCGCTTGAAAATTCGAACTGAGAAACAACTGCCATTTTGACGAGCACAAATCGAGTTTATTCTGAAGATTGACCTATACAGGTCACAACGATGCATATCCATGAGTAGCAATAATTTGATTATCAAAGCCATGCCTCAAATTCAAGAAAATTAAATATTAGTCCTATTTGTCATATCTTCTCCATACAACTAATTACTTGTTAGTCTTAACAACAACAACAAAAACGTGAAATTAAGTATGCATCTATTACAGGTATATAAAGATGTGAAATAAGCCACATATTTATGACACGCCCTATAATTTGTATTTTCAAACAGAGGAAGCAACCATTACAAAGAATAATTGTAACTTTAGTATAGGGAGGTACAAATAAAACAGCTGTGGAAATAGCCAAGGCTTCAAGGACTGACCATAGCAAATTAAAACAAGAAGGGGAGTCTGGTATTCATGCTATAAGGATGCATGAACGATTAAAGTACAAAGACCAAGATGTAAAAAAAACATATATTCTTTGTACAAGAGATAGGACATGATATCTCAGAAAAGAAGATTGAACATCATTAACTAGAATATGTAAGGTAAAATAGAAGAGAATATGCACTGGATCCATCAAAAATATAAAGAGAAATATGCACGGAAGAAGCAGAATTGCAACTCGGACATTATCATAACTGCATTAAACAGAACCAAAACAAAGACAGAAGTGATATCTGTTTCTTTCAAGCTGTAGTTATACAAAGAAGATTTGAACAAAACTTTTGTGTTGACACGAACCTGATAGTCAAGCTGTTATAGCCACTAAACAGAGGAGCAAATGGAGAAACTTTAGACCTGTATACACCGAGAGGTACATATATTTGACCGGCCAACAAAGATTTTCGCATATATTTCCAAATGCCATTGCAGTTTCAACCTGCAGTTGCACCATTGTAACCTTGCACCTTTCATGTTATCCTATTATATAACAGAGACAATTGCATTTATAACTTGATTTAGTAGAAGTTAACCAAGCAGACATCATCTAAAAATACCCTGGCCAAACATGATTATCATAATCTACCTCGATACTAACCAAAGCCACCAGGCCCAGCCAGGAAGCATGTCGCACATGTCAAATCAGAGGCTTAGTGCCGGATAAGAATAAGTCAATAGAAGAGGGATTTATTTTAGTAAAACATCTTACTATCTCATCAAGAGGGAGTTAATAGATCCATATATAAAGTTGCAAGGGAAGACGTGTGCAACAAAAACTTGAACATGGTATGCAAACAGTAGTGTTAATGATCACCGCAAGATACTGCAGCAACACTGACCCTCATGAAAGAAATTTATCTGGTTGAAGATAGAAAATACCGGCCACAACCCTCCACTCTACACCTAAGATAGACAATACTTTTGGGATCAAAACACCATGGTGGCACCATCAACCAGTTCGATCCTGGTGTGCCCACAGAAGAGAATACATGTTCACATCATTGAGAGGGAGCTCTGAACCACACCAAGGCTTATCAGCCGAGTCCTATGCAACAAAACTGACTCCATCAAAAAATTGGTATTTTGCTGGGAGCAAATTTATTTGTTCTCGGTATTTCCCTTTCCCTGAAAAGAGAGACAGTAGCAATGAAGTAGTTGAAGCTTCAAGTGAGATGCTCTTCCCATCAACTTTAGACATATAATTTCCAGCCTTGACTATTTCCCCCTTTTCCAATAATGTTCTGATGATATCATTTACAAGACGAGAGCTGGGAGCACAACCACTCTTCTCCATTGATGAGAACATACTGTCAGCTTCTTCCAGTGATCCTTCTTTTAGAAGATTATTTATCATAACTCCATAAGTAGAAGCATTAGGCACCAACCCACTGGCTGGTATTGCAGCAAACAAATCTTTAGCTTCTTCTATTTTCCGAACCTTGTACATTGCATTAATCATGGTATTGAGTATTGCAATATCAAACTTCACATTATTTGCACATAATTTATGGAAGAGGATGATGGCTTCATCAGCACAATTATTTCTGCAAAGTCCCCCAAGGATTATTCTGTATGTGGAAATGCTCACTGTTGTTTCACTTTCAATCATCTCCTTGAACATTTTCTTTCCAGCGACAGTTTGCCCAGCACGGAATAATCCATCCAGTATGATGTTATATGTAACAGTAGTAGGTTTAACTTTCTTATGCGACATTTCTCTAAACAGACTCAACCCATCAACAATCCTTCCTCTTTTAAGATAGCCATCAATAAGTGTATTATACGTAATAACATCAGGCTGAATGGCAACTGATACCATGGAATCAAGCACTCGAGATGCTTCCTCCATCTTGCCGACTAAGCAATATCCGTCAATCAGCGAATTAAATGTAATGACATCAGGTGTCTCACCTATCTCTATAACCAAGTTGAAGATATAGTGTGAATCCAACACCCTTCCTTCTTTGCATAGACTGTTAATTATCGAATTGAAGAACACAATGTTGGGTCGAGGAATACCTCTGTTCATCATTTCATAAACCAACTCCTTAGCTTTCCCTAAATCACCGTATGTACAACAGCCCTGAATTAGGGTGTGATAAACAGCTGTGTTTGGTTGTACTCCAATGGAAATCATCTGGCTGAATTTGTCCACAGCATCAGCCAGCCTGTCCATTCTACAAAGTGCAGTTATTATACTTAAATAGGTGAATACATCTGGACTGACTCCTTGTTCCTGCATTTGCGTAAGTATGAGCATAGCTTCGTCCATCATTCCATGTTTAGCATATGCATCAATTAAGATGTTGAAAACATGAGAGTTGGCTACAATACCATTGCTTGACATTGAATCAAAGAGATTAATCATATCAGCAAAGCATCCTTGAGACGCATAACCGTGGAGCAGAGCACCATACGTGACGATGTTAGGTTTGTGGCCCTTGGCGGTCATGGAATCAAAAACACCTGCAGCTTCTTTGGTTCTTCCATGCTTGCAAAGGGAGGCCATGAACGAGTTCCAAGTAACAATATTTGGTACGAGACCCTGGCTTGTCATTTTTCTGAACAGTTTACTTGCCTCTTTCCACTGGCCCAAACTGGAATATCCATGGATCATGCTAGTATATGTCACTTCATCCGGCTGAACTCCGCTTTCAACCATTTGCCGAAGGAACAACTCTGCCTTGTCCATTGCTCTGGCCTTGCACAACGCATCAATAATCGAGCTATATGTGAACACATTAGGCACAACCCCTTGCTGCGCCATTTCATGGAATAGATCACATGCCTTGCCTACTTGTCCTTCCTTAAAGAAGCCGTGGATGACGGTGCTATATGCTACCACATCGAGGGAGCAGCCGCCTCCTTTTTTTGCCACCGTCTGGAGCAGGTCGAGTGCCTCCTGGCTCCTGCTATGGTCACATAAGCTCTTGAGAACAATGGAGTATGAGAAGGCATTAGTCACACCCCCAGGGTCAGACATCCAATGAAGCAAGAGGCTGACAGCCTCATCGGTCCGCTTTGCGCAGCAGAGGCACTTGAGGAGGGTGCTGCAGATGATCTCATTTGTCTTGAGGCCCGTCCTTAGAAGGCGACCGAATAAGGCGAGCCCAAGTTCCGGGAGGCGTGCGCGGCAGCAGCAGTCCATGAGGATGCCGTAGGTGTGGACTGTGAGAGCCGCCATCCGCCGGCCGGATTCTTGTCGGCACACACGGCTGAAGAGGGCGATGGCGAGGGCGGGGCCATCTCCGCAGGTGGCGGAGTCCGGCGCACGGGCGAGGGCGAGGGCGGCGAGGAAGCCGTTGAGAGAGCGCACGTGGACCGGGGCTGGCCGCGCTAGCAATTGGTCGAACAGGTGGTGCGCGTCTTCCGAAGTGAGCGTCCCAGCGCGGGCGCGCTCCGTGGCCGCGGCAAAGGCGGAGTGGGGAGACCAGGAGCGTGCGCGCGGCGAGATGGAGGAGGAGAAGCGGCGGTGGAGGCGGGACATGGGCGTGGTGGAGTAGTGGCGACGCAGCGCAGGCAGAGGCAGTCACCCCCGAGGGCCGAGGCGGAGTGTCGCGTCCAACTCCACGATGCAGCCCCAAACGGCGAGCTAGCCGCCCCCGGCGGCGCGGCGAGCTCCTTTCCGACGAGACGGAACGATCATGTCCTCCAAGCTCATGTCGCCGCAGCGCCGCTTCCTTGTCTGGAACTTGCTTTGGAGGGAGTTGCAGTGGCCAGTGGGTTGTTCTCTTGACTGGTTCAGTACTTCAGTGTCTTTTTTTTCAGTGTTATGCAATAATAAAGTTTTCTTTGCAAGTGCTCGCAGAACTCTGTCAAGTAAAAAATGTGCATTGCATGCCAAACCGCACATGTCAACTGTCAAGCCCTTTTTTTTTGGCAGTTGTAAAAGGGTTCTAAGGGCATCTCCAACGCGGGCGACCCAAACGGACGCACTGGACGTCAGTATTTGGACGTTTGGGTGGCACGCTGCACCCAACACAGCGACCCAAAAATCCGCCACGTGGTTCATCTTCCCTGGGCGGCGCTACGCCATGGCAGGTCTCGATGGGACAGCAATGGCGGGGGGAGAACGCGCGGGAAAGTTCCCGCGCGCGCGAAAAGGCCATGGGCGCGCGCTTGCGCCCAATTTTCCCGCCAAGGCCGCCGGCTATAAAAGACAGCGCCGGCCTCGCAGACCTCACACCCGCTCCACCGTCCTCTCCCCCTCTTCCTTCTCCGACGCCCTCTACATCTCCATCGCCATGTCGCGCACCCTGCAGGCCACGTGGGCCAAGCTCTCCCTCGCCGCCCGAGCCAGGTTCCCGCGAACGGAGGAGGAGGAGCGGGCGGGCGCGCGTTGGGTAGCCGACGACAAGGCGCTCTGCATCGCTGCCGCGGGGGCGGTGAAGAAGGAAGAGAACACGGAGCTGGTAGAGGCGGCTGTGGACGACTGGCACGAGACCGCGGACGGCTGGTACGAGGGCGCGGAGGAGGAGCCCGTCGACGCGGAGGAATACTTCGACGACCTCGTGCTGGCGAACATCAACGTCGCCATCGAGGAGTATCTCGCCGACCTCACGCGCGTGACGAAGGAGCACGAGGCCACCTGCCGGGCCGGCCGCCCTCGTTTAGGCGACCTCCTTGGCCAGAAGAACCAGCTCCTCGCTATGCGAGCAGCCCGCCACCTCATCCAGCTGCCCTCGCCCGAGCGGCGCGCCCGGGAGGCTGTTGCGTCGGCGGAGGCGGCCGCCAAGAGCGCATGCACCGTCGGGAGAAGAACCACGAGCCCAGGCCGCCGGCCGCGTCCGCCTGGAGGCACGGACCGATGTGGAACGTGCCGCCCAGCAGGAGCTCGAGATGTGCGGGAAGCGGATGGTGCCGCCGCAGGAGGCGGAGCGCGAGCGCGCCCGAGCTGCGAGGACGGAAAGGAAGAGGGCGGCCGCGGAACGCAGCAAGAGGGCCTCCGCTGAGCCATGGTAAAGCTGGAGTGGAATCCTGTAATATCCCAGGTAATGGGGTTACAAAAATAGAGGAAACAGATGTGTGCATTGCATTCATGCATAGAAAATCTGGGGAATTTTCGCGCTTTAAAGGAAAACAGTCACAGTAACTGAAGTTTCACTTGATTTTGATGGAATTGAAGTAGCTCATCAAGTCCAGTGCTATAAACCTCAATGTGACTTTGTTAAAACCTTGTTTTGGGTAGAGATGATTTGATCTAAGGGGTTAGATCAAATGGAACTAATAATCAACACAACAACACTTTAATCAATGATCAACTGCTTGATCTCATAACAGATCATAATATGGTAATCATTGCCATAACATAAGAACATCCGTTCAATTACAAACCAAGTAACAATAAAATGGAGAAACCATTCTAGACTTATCTTTTCCATGTCTTAAATTAATCCATGATCCTACCATGAACCTCATGGTATTCATTTTACCTCATTCTTGGAAACATGGCATGGAGATCAACTCTAGAAATATATATTCTTCTCCATTCCAAGTTATTACACATCAAACCTAGGAGGTGAGAGTTTTATAATATTTATTAGAGAAGCAATTGAAAACCTTAAGCTAAAACCTTGGATATACATCTATGTATTCCAACCATCACTTTGAAGAGAAACCCTAGGATATTATTCAAGACAATTCCTAGAGAGAGAACCTAATTATGTTAAACCTAGATATTGATGATCACATCAACCTCTATGGAGCCTAACCTTAAGTTAGTATTAAAGACATTCCCAAATGAGAGAGCCCAACTATACTAATTCTAGCTTGACCTATTTAAGAATAAAGGAAAACCATTGAACTAGAGTATTAGGAGTACACCATACCCTAGAATGATCCATTCTTATATGAGAGAGAGCTCAAGCTATGGTGTTACACTCAAGATAATTGAGGCAACACTTGGATTTGAGGGAGAGAACTATACTTATAACCAGATGACCATATCATCATTTTTTGAGTAGAACCCTAACAGAATATCTCAGGCATTCTCTTGGGATATAATCTATAGAGACAACCATAGCCATGTCCACCCTACAAACTATAACAAATATAGTATACCCTAGTGGATCAAGACAACACTTGATCTTAGAAGTGAGAACCCTAATTCTTGAGAGACAACTTAGGAAGCCAAACCTGAATCATTATAAATTTGGGTAATGATCATAAACCCTAAGAACTTTAGGTAAAGTTATTAAGAACAAGTTGATCATGCCTAATCCATGATCATGCTCTTGAGGTATGTGAGGATAAGTTAAACCCTACTAGAATAAGTAGATCTCATCTTCATATGAAATTATAGGAAGATTCCTAGTAATCAAATCTAGGCTTATATTCCAACCTATAATTGGAAATCAATTGGTGATAATAAGTAGAATCTTACCACATCTACATTCCACTTATTCTTCACCTAAGAAACATAAGAAAACCTTAGAGTCAAACTCCATACTTAATATAGTGAGAAACCATCCATTCATATGACCAAAGTTAACTATAAAAAGAACTATAACCCATATTGTTATTTCAATGATAAATTGAGGTTAATAATAGAAGTTAATTGGAAGAAGATAAAACTAATTCTCAAAATCTTAGTAACTAAAGTAAAACACAAAATGTTAAGTAAGCCACCACCTTATCATGGTTAGGGGAGATTAACCCTAGCACATGCAATGTGGTGTCATTCCATCTCTATAACCTAGAATTATATCTGAACCTTAGTTGGTGCATCATTTTGGTGATCACAACTAAAAACCTAAGCTACAAATAAGTTTCAATTCATGTATCATGTGATAAGTAGCAATATAACCCTATAAGTGCACTCTAATTAAATCCTATTTTTAACTATGGAACATGAGATGAACCTGTGCTAAATCTTATTAATGGAAACTAGATGGATGGCTATCAACCACTTATTTCCATATATCAAAACTAAACCATGATAAGAGTATTATTAACCCTAAGAATTCCAAGGTGACATTAAGGTATCATGTAGAAAACAATTTGAATAATTCAAAGTTATTATTCAAATTCATGTCCTTATGGAAATTTAATCCACATACCAATACTAATTAATAAACCAATGATTTAGTACCATATTAAAATGGATAATATCCAACAGTAATTATAAAGTATCTTTGGTGAATTACACAAGAATTCAAATTGTAAAAAATACCTGCATAGTATAGATGAATTCAAAACAGAATTATAAAACCAGAATTCAAAACAGAAATAAAAAGAAAACAGAAAAGGGGAGAGAAAAACCTTACCAGACCTTACCTGTTCGGCCGAGCCCACCAGCAGCCCGTGGTGCAGCCCAGCTGCCAAGCCCAACACCAGTCCAGCAGCAGCCTGCACAATAGCCAGCACACCGGCCCAAGCCGCAGCCTAGCCCAGCCCGTGTACCGCTTCATGCGGATAAGGGCGAGGGAGCGTCGTCTTCGTCTTCGCCACCGTCGACGCACGGGAGAACGCCACCGCGACGATGAGCTCCACGTCATGGCTGTCATTGTGGACCGCGCGCCCGTCGATGACCGCCCCCGAACCTATAAATATTTGGCCGAAGCCTCCCCCGTTCATGTTCTTACTTTTTCCCCAATTTCTGAAACCCTAGCACGCACGGATGTCGCCCACCGCCGTCGATAGGGGCAGCCCCAAGCCACACCATGGACTCCATCGTCACCGCCACCCTTGACATGCCCAGCATACGGGAGGAATCAAGCTGATAAGCCCCGGAGCGTCTCCGACGAGCTTGTCTTCTCCGACGCCGGGAGACGCCGATTGCGCCGATTCCGACCTCCTCTTGCTCCGCCGTCACGCCCTTCGTGATCACGGTGAGCTGCTGGTGCTCAAGCACCCCTCAGCTTCTTTTATTTCCCTTTGCATCGTTACCACGACGCGCATCTGCGTGAGCCGCCGCTCGGCATCACCGGCGGTGAAGCTCCGGTGACCACTTCCTAGCGGCGCCGCCACCATAATGCACACCGTAGAGCGCTGAGTGGATTGAGCCTAGTAGATCGTCTGCGGGAGCCCGACAGCGCCGTCGCCGTCGACGACCGGCTCGCCGACAGTGGCCTCCACGCCACGGTGGCGATTTTGACTCGGTCAAATGCCCCGTGGCAGGTGAGGTGGACACGGCCCCACCAGTCATAGACTGTGTGGGTCTGTCCGGGTAACATTAGTACTTAGTTCATTTTAATTCAATTTCATAATTCCAGAAACTTTAAAAGAATTTAGAAAATTCATATTAACTCAGAAAAATTAAAATAAGATATTAAAATTCTTAGAAAAGAAAACTCTATCCAATAAAAATATAAAATGAAATTTTTATTTTTAATAAAAATTCAATTATTTATTACTGGTTAATTAAGCCTTTTCCTTTAATTCTAAAAACAATTAAAAATTCAGAAATTAAGAAACCATTTATAAATTAAATAAAACCAGGAAGCAAATAAAGAAAACATGAAAATTAATTTCCTTTATTTGCCATCCTATTATATCATTATTAGGGCAATTTAAACCCTAATTAATAATTACTCTAAAAATAATAAAAAGCCAAAATTGAATATTATTTTATTCTGAAGTTATTAATAACTTCAACTTTATTAATGAAGTTATTAATCCTAGAATTATAGGGTAATTAGGAAACCCTAGTCCCATTTGAAACAAAGTGATAACCTCATAATTTCATGTGGAACCCTAAAACCCCAAATCAATTAAGAACACTAGCTCCATTAATCAATAGGAACCATAAATTGTTTCTAAAACCGAAACCCTAGATCCTCACATGTAATCAGGGCGTTCTATTTTCATACATAGAATCATAACAGAAATTAAATACTTGCCATGCCACCTAAAATTGTAGAAGCCCTATTATCAATAATTTAGTAGTCCATGTAGGCATACCTATCCAACCTAATTGATCAAATAAGGGCAACCAAATGCAAATCCTAGCTCCTATCCTTAGAGATATCAATCTTAATTAACCATGCCTAGCATCACACCATTATGATGAAACCTAATAGCAACCATGCCCATTATCATGCACCACCTAACCATACTCTACTAAACCCCATTAGTGTAAGATAATTATTAAGCATCCTATTCAGGAAACCACTATTCCTTACTTAGTAGATCCAATAGCAAACCTAGACAACCTCAACCCTAATTGATATACTTCTTATTACTTAAGAAGTATGTTCTTCAAAAGTTATTCTTTTGAAGTAAATAAAGAATCATCATCAAACCTGCTTATAAGGACCTATAAACCCTAGCCAACTATCACCAACAAGGTATGCCACCTTGATAGCAACTATTGGTAATTAAGATGTTTAGGCGTAATTCAACAATACAAGCCTAGTAGCTGATGAATCCAACTAGGTTGTGATCCATCTAATACTTACTCCAGAAACTAACTGAAACCATAGTCAACCATAGAACCCCTGATGACCCACAAGTATAGGGGATCGCAACAGTCTTCGAGGGAAGTATTACCCAATTTATTGATTCGACACAAGGGGAGACAAAGAATACTTGAAAGCCTTAACAGCGGAGTTGTCAATTCAGCTGCACTGGAAACAGACTTGCTTGCAAGAGTTTATCAAGAGTAACGCTTTATAGCAAGA
>NC_061508.1:100662553-100748436 GCF_022539505.1 Lolium rigidum | reverse complement strand
TTAGCATAAGTTGTTGGTGCACATAGGTGAACCATAGTATATAGGCTTTGGGCTTGACAAAGTAAACGCTAGTTTTATTCCGCATTTGTTAAGCCCATCTCGTAAAAGTTTTAAACCGCCTATTCACCCCCCCTCTAGGCGACATCCGTGTCCTTTCATCTACAACACTTTCTGTTTCAGTAACACAAAAAGGTGTTTTCTCAACAATAGATATATGAGATAAGTCAAGAGAAAAATCATAATCCTTATCCTTAATGTTTATAGGAGATGTGGCAAATTTAGGATCAGGAGATAGTTTATATCTAACAGTATGTTGTGCAAGAAGCTTTTTAATATTACTTGTACCAGTAGTATCATTGCATTTATCAATGAAATCATCATCAAGTTCCACATAATCTTCATCAAGATCATCACTAGAGTATTCAGACTCAGGTGAATTAACAGGTGTAGCAACATTTTCATTAGGAATTTCAGTACTTTCAATTTGTCTAGACCTAGCAATTGTAGCATCTAGAAAAGATCCTAATGAACCATCATTATCAAGCACAGCAGAAGCATCATCAAAATTATAAGAGGAATTTTCAGATTCAGCGAAGTACCGAGCATTTGAAGCTTGTGGTGGTGAAACAAGTTTACCTATCACGAGAGGGTGAATCAAGAGCAACGAGAGGTACTCGAGTTGTACCTTTTCTTGTAGTGGATGGTAATATGGCGACTTTAGTATCGCGAGGTTTACCCATGATGGAGAATTTGCAGCGAACAATATCAATCCAAGTGAACTTGCAAATAAAGCTATGCTCCCCGGCAACGGCGCCAGAAAATAGTCTTGATGACCCACAAGTACAGGGGATCGCAACAGTCTTCGAGGGAAGTAAAACCCAATTTATTTATTCGACACAAGGGGAGCCAAAGAATATTTGTAAGCCTTAACAACGGAGTTGTCAATTCAGCTGCACTGGAAACGAGACTTGCTCGCAAGAGTTTATCAGTAGTAACAGTTTTATAGCGATAGCATGTAGTGAAATATCGCGGCGAGTGTAACAAAGACAGCAATAGTGATTATAGTAAACAGCAGGATTAAAATACTGTAGACACAGGGATGGATGAACGGGCGCTGCATGGATAAGAGAACTCATGTAACAATCAAGGTGGGGCATTTGCAGATAGTAATAAAACACTGTCCAAGTACAAAACAACCATAGGCATGTGTTCCATATATAGTCGTGCGTGCTCGCAATGAGAAACTTGCACAACATCTTTTGTCCTACCAGCCGGTGGCATCCGGGCCTCTAGGGAATATACTGGAAATTAAGGTACTCCTTTTAATAGAGCACCGGAGCAAAGCATTAACACTCCGTGAACACATGTGATCCTCATATCACCGCCTTCCCCTCTGGTTGTCCCAATTTCTGTCACTTTGGGGCCTCGGGTTCGGACAACAATATGTGTATACAACTTGCGGGTAAGATCATAAAACAATGCATATCATCATGAAACAATAACATGTTCAGATCTGAGATCATGGCACTCGGGCCCTAGTGACAAGCATTAAGCATAACAAGTTGCAACAATATCATAAAAGTACCAATTACGGATATTAGGCACTATGCCCTAACAATCTTATGCTATTACATGACCAATCTCATCCAATCCCTACCATCCCCTTCAGCCTACGAGCGGGGGAATTACTCACACATGGATGGGGGAAACATGGCTGGTCGATGGAGAGGCGTCGGTGGTGATGATGGCGAGGATCTCCTCCAATTCCCCGTCCCGGCGGAGTGCCAGAACGGAGTTTCTGGTCCCGAGACGGAGTTTCGCGATGGCGGCGGTGTTCTGGATGTCTTCTGGCGATTTCGTCTAACCCCCCGTGCGTTTTTAGGTTGAAGCCCTTAAGTAGTCCAGAGGGGGGCGTCGGAGGCTGGCCGAGTGTAACACCCCAAATTTTAAAACAAAGAGAAAATGAATTTCCTTTTTTCCAAAAATGAGAACCAACAAAAACTTTTCTTAAATAGAGTGCTATGCTTAGTGCACATACCTATTACTTGTGTTTTTGCCATGATGAGTGTAATTATGCTTATGTGATAAACCCTAAAACCTTAAAGTGATCAAGTGAAGATCACAAACCAAATAAAATAAAAGAGAAAGAGATCAAGTAAGAAAAACCCTAAACCCTAACCTTCTCAAAATCTTTTGGATCTATTTTGAGAAACCAAAATAGAAGAGAAATACATATGTGGGCCTATAGCCCTAATATGGAGGTTTTGAACTCTATTTTTCTTACTTTGCTAAAATGGTGGTGAACCCTTGCAAAACTTACTAAACCCTAAAACCCCATCCCTCTTGTCATCAATCTTTGAAAAAAATAAAATAAAAAGAAAAGATCTTATTTAAGAAAAAATCATATGCAAGCCTATGGATACTTTTTGAAAATGATGAGCTTTGCTTTGTCTACCTTGAGTAGATGAATTGAAATACCTCAACACACTCAACCAAGCACTTACCAACCAATTCAAGTAAGAAACAAAATAAAATCCAACATATGCATAGAGGCATATGTGGCACTTAGCCAAATTATCAAATCTTGACCTAGCCACTTCCATTGCCTCAAAATGGTTTGAACCTTTCACCCAACTCAATCTAACACCAAATAAACCTCACTCTTGTCAAAGTGAAGCAAAGAAAAATAAAAGAATAAAAGCTAGAAAATCCCAAAACCCTCACATATGGTTTATGCCATTTTTCCAAATCTTTGCCATAGACCAATTTGGCCTTCACCATTAGTTGTAATATGTTACTAAACATTTATTACAACTTTTGGAATCAAAGAAACACAAATCAAATGATTTTCAAACTCAATTGGTGATCACATGTGATTATGGTCAAAACTGCCAATTATAGTCTGATCACTACTTTGAGCCCTTGCAATTCAAAATTTTCAAACTAAACCTTGCTAACTCTTTGCACCACATCCAAGTCAACATCAAGGGGAACACTTTTTGTAAATATCACCATGCCAAATTCTTTCTTGATCATTAGCTATGCTCAACCAAAGTTGCAACATTTTAATATGTGCAACAATCTCACACTTAGCTTTTTTGCCAATCTTTGAATTTGAAAATTCCACCACCACCTCTCATTCTCTCTGATCATTTGCAACTCAACTAAACACCCCATTTTCAAAATTGGTAGCCATTTGAACTCAATCAAATTTGGGCAAAAATTGATGAAATACAAAAAAGGGGACAAACAACACTATTTGAAATAGTGTCCTACACCCAACCCTAATGCCCTAAACCACTCTACCCTGTTCCCTTGTCCCCTCTCTCACTTAATGCCCCACAGTAACCCTAAGAGAGGAGGGCTAGCATGCATGTGCATGACCATGCCGGCCATGCCGCACCTCCCCTCCTCTCCATCGTCGACCACCCTGGCCACCTTGTCAAACAACGCCACCAGACCTCCCTACACCACCTAGCATCGCCACTTGTCGAGGAAGACGTGACAGCCGCCGGAACGCGCGCGCCCAAGGACGGCCGCGCCATGCCGATGACGTCGCCGCAGTACACGCGCGGACACGCCCTGGACACGCGCAGCACGGCCACCTCGCGCCCGCCCTGGACCCTCTCGTTGCTCGTCGAGCCTCAGCACGCCACCTCGGACGCGCCAGACACGCACGCGACCACTGCCCTTGCCCGCCGCCGCCGGAGACGACGACGCAATCCCGCCTCGGCCACGCCAGTACGCGCCATTGCCCGACCATCGTACACCTCGCCGTATCGCGCCATGAATGCTCACAGTACAGCCATGACGTCGCCTACCTCCTGCGCCCCTTCCTCGCTCCTTCGCCGCGGCGGACCGACGACCTCGCCATTGACCTCGCCCGCGCCTCACAGCACCCCTGGCTTCTATAAAAGGAGCAGGCCCCGACCCTCTCCAAGCACACCAGCAGCATCCCCACTCTTCCCTCGCCCTCCTCGACCACTTCCCCTTCTCGATTCATCACCGGAGCTCCTCAATTTAACCGCCGGAGCCCGCCAGTACCTCATCTCGCCGGCGTCGATTCAGGCCACCTCCAGCCTAGCCACCGGTACCAGGCGACTCCCCTTCATCAACAACGTCGACCTGCAACCACGCCACCGCTCGCCGGAGTCCCTGCTCGCCGTCGACCCCCTACTCCGTCGTGCCAGCGCCTCCTCTCTCGCCGCCGACGACGACGATCCCTCGCCGTCCGATCTCCCTCTGATCTAACGCCTCACAGCCTCCAGTACCGTTTCGGTAAGCAACAGTCACTTACAGGCGGGCCCCCTGCTGTCAGGCAGCCCACGCGTCTGTGGACCGTGGTGGGCTGGGCAGGCCGTTAAAATTTTGAATCTGGCCCATTAGCGTTTCCCGCGCAGCCCATTTTATTTAAATTCGAATTTCCAGATTTTGTTTAAACTCAATACCGGCCCTGTGTTTGAAATTCAATAGAATCTGTTTGGCTTGGCCAAATTTAGCAAACTTTATATGGTTGGAAAGCTACTGAAAAGATCTACCAAACCCCACTGATCCCACTTCAAAATCTTGTGTAGAATTAATGTGACATAAATAACAAGGCAGGGACTTTTTCATATTCAAATAAATTTTAAAAATCAACCAAAATAGGTATTTAAGTAATTCCAACTCTCATAGCTCACATTTGACTTACACTAATTGTTTCTGCAAGAAAATGGTGTGGTCACTTTGAATGATCACGGCCTAGCTTAATTAAAGGACTATATGACTAGTTCTAATCAAAGATATTGTCCAAAACTATTAATAAATCCTATGGGAGTGTTTCTCTCATTCAAATCTTGTCACCAACAATTCAAAATGGGGTAGAGACTCTGGTCATTTAGGTCTCATATGAATTGTTTGATGATATTAAATCTTTACCATATTAGGATTAAATTGTATGAGGTGCTTCACCTCATCTAAATCATTTTCTTAAATGATAAGTATGAAGAGGTTGACTTAGTCAACCTAGGGAATATACTATTCATAAGAGAAATTAAATCTTAATCAGATATGAGAGGAAATTATTTCTCTAAGTAATTAAAAATAACACCTTAATTAATATGAGAGGAAATTATTTTTCTTAAATAAGAAAACAACACATCTACCTACTTAATAGTAATGTGTGATGCTAGTTTAATTTGTATAAATTATATGAGGTGTTTCACTTCATTTAAATCTTGTCCCAAGTACTTTCATAAGAA
The DNA here is from genome assembly GCF_022539505.1 of Lolium rigidum. NCBI lineage: Eukaryota > Viridiplantae > Streptophyta > Magnoliopsida > Poales > Poaceae > Lolium > Lolium rigidum. The sequence continues at coordinate 100,743,196 of NC_061508.1, read as the reverse complement.
GTTTGGACCCCTGGTCAAATGCTCTCATATGAAATACTTGGTGATTTTAAATCATAATAAGCATTGTTAAATAGTATGAGGTATTCTACCTCATTTAAATCATTTTCTCAAATGATGATGATGAATGGTTGACTTAGGTCAACATGATTTCATGTATGATTATTTGAGAAATTAAATCTTAAAGAAGATTCAGTAAGAGGAAATTATTCCTCAAGAACTATATGGAAACTATCATTTACATATGAAATGAGAGAAAATTATTTGTCCTCAAGCAAGACCACCAATGCACCAAATTGTATTAATTGTGTGAATAGAATAGTTTGTGTGAATACATGTGATTTTTCGTCATCAGGATTTTTCAAAAATGTGACATGTGAAGGGTGGCTTGTGATTTGAACTTGAAATGGCGACTTTGACTTGAAACACAATTGAGTTGTGGGAATGACACTAATGTTCCCACTTGAGTTAGTTAGCACATGAAGAGTTGTTTACTAAAATGTTTGTGAACTAAAATTGGCTTTATGCAAAAGAAACTAGAGCTTAGCATCCCCCTTACTAGAAATGTTAGTACTTACATTAGTATTAGTTTGCGAGTACTTTGAAGTACTCACGGCTTTGTCCCCGGCTATTCAAATGGCCGGACTATGAAGAGGAACGAGCGAGTATGAAGAGGATGGACAGCGGGACGTCTACGACAACTAGGACTACTCCTGACGTCAAGCGTTGGCACGTGGACTAGAGAGTCCCTTATCTTTACGCTTCCGCTATGTATTTGTGATGTGTGTTGAAACAATAGTTCAACTATTATTGTAATATTGGATCATGTGATCTATTTGTAAGACGACTATGATATGTAATGAATGATGACTTATGATATTCAACTGTTATGTCTCGCAACAACAATATTCCTGGGATTGCGATGTATGGCATAACAGGCATCTGGACTTAAAAATCCGGGTGTTGACACCGAGGCGGCCTCACCATAAGGCGGCGCGCCCCCCTCCTAGGCCGCGCCGGCCTATGGTGTGGAGGCCGTGGGCCTCCCCCCTGGCCTGCCCTTCTGGCTCCGTGAGTCTTCTGGGAAAATAAGCCCTTCGACATTAATCCCGGGGATTTTCCTGAAAGTTGAGTTTCTGCACAAAAACAAGACACCAGGGCAATTCTGCTGAAAACAGCGTTAGTCCGTGTTAGTTGTATCCAAAATACACAAATTAGAGGCAAAACAATAGCAAAAGTGTTCGGGAAAGTAGATACGTTTTGGACGTATCAGGCAACTTGATATTATCCACCAAAACTCACTTATTAGACTAACCTGCCAAGTGGCAATGCCACTTGGCATAATGGTTTCTTTGTGTTGTTGTTTTATTTTGCAGAGATAAAAAAGGTGATCAAGAAATTCTTCATCAAGTGTTGATCGAGAATTACTTGAAGAATTTAGCTAGTTTAGCTATTTGCAATATTTTGTAATTTTCATTTTCCTTTTCTATTTAATTCATTTATGTAATGTGTTGTAATTCTTATAATTCATTTGAGATATTGTAATGATAATGTATTATGTGCGTGAAAAAGCTCAAGGTTTTCTCTAATAAGCTTTAATTATATTTTGAATTACTTTATAGTATTGATTTATCCAATTACTTAATGAATTGTCTCATATTTGAATTATAATATGCTTATTTATGTTTGAATTTGAAATTCAAACATAACTTGTTTGAATTCAATCATGCAACTTAAGTTGAGAAAGAAATTGTTCCCCTCTCTTCTCAAAAACCCTAATTGAGTTTAGATAGGTCCAGGTTTATCGCACTCTCGAAACCCTAACCCTATCTGGTGTCGAGAGAGAAACTTGTTTCCCCTAAGATGCAGTTTTTTAATAAAGCGCGAAATTTTCCCAGATTTTACGATGCAATGCACATCCCTTTCTAAAATCTACCCCGCAATCGTCTCAAATACTGGGATATTACAAGATCTGATCTGAGACGGTGTTTTCTGTTTCGCAAAGCTGTGGGTGTCTGATCTCCGATCCGTTTGTGGGAGGTGAAATTATTTGACGAGGCGGTGCTTCTGGAGGGTGGTACATGCGGATGGTATGGACGGGCCTTGCCCGTACCGATGCCTGTTAAAGCTACTGAAATTTGTCCTCGCATTGTCCTTTCGCCCAGGTGCATAATTAAGTGAAAAAATGATTTCTATCACGTCAAAATACCAGAAAATGACAATTTTCATTGATATTTCATCACTGACTTATTATTTTGAGATCCTGTGTAGACAAGCATAAAAGGGCGTGATAGCGCAGTGAAATACAAAGATCGTACCACTACTCAATGATATCTTGATAAAATAACGATGCAAAAACATGCTAAAAATGCACTCATCATGACTGAAAATAAACGATTATATGATATGGTTCGATAGCAGGTTAAGCTAGGAATAATGGAACAATATAATGCCTTGCTCCAGGCTAGTGGTTCATACTGATTACACACTATTATTTAAACTTCGTAGTGCAATGCATCCTGAGATACCATCGTATGGCATCTTGCAGCTTGCAGCGTCCTGTTCCAATGCCTGGATAGTGGAGATTGGGAGGTAGGGTGGTGGGGCCTCCTTATCATTGATGAGTTCAGGTTCAATGTGAGGAGCAAAGTTGACCACAATCTCTCCACTGACCTTGGTAACAACAACAGATGGAGAGGTGCCAGCTTCAGTAATAGTCACACTATGTACATCCTTGTATCCAATAACAAGTCCAACCAACCTTTTGATGCATCTAACCTTGGAAACACATGTAGGAGCTTTATCTTTACCATTCCTCTGATGCTTGGTACTTAACTTTGGTATCCCATGCCCAAATGTTTCGAGATGTATGTCAGATGTTCCAGACCTCAACTGTTCTAGCGTGGATATTTAGGGTGCACAAGCAGCCCATTTTACTCGTGTCCGAGAACCTTTTGCTCGAAAGTTGGCCCAGATGCTTCAGACCTCGATAGCAAATGTTTCAGACTTGCACGCTTTGGTATGCTCGGACCTTAGTACGGAAGTTGGCCCAGATATACCGGCCCCTCGAAAGATCGGGCCTTCGGGATGCCTACATATAACAAATAGAAGGAAAAAAGACCCGATGTTCAAGGGGTAGCTACAGACTCAGGGTGGGCATAAAAACCGTGACACCGAAAACCGAACCGAAGCCAAAACCGAACTAACCGAAATCTCGGTTTTTTCCATTAACCGCTATTTTTTCGGTTTCCATTTATACTAACCGAATTAAATTTGGTAGAATTCGGTTTTTAGCCCCACCAACCGAACAAGACCGAATAGACCGAATTGAGTAACCTACCATCAATTTATGCATAAACCGGTCATTCCATAGAAGCCCAATTGCGTTTGATGTTCCAAAAATTGTTCATTCAACTAGCTTTTTTCTGAATATAGCGTGAAGCCTGCATAATAGAACACGTCACTCGAAGTCTTAGCTACCCCTTTTAATCGCTCACGAGTGATGCACCTGTACCACGAGTGTCGCAGCCTACCAAATAGCATCCCTCCACGATTGGTGCTCATTTGTCGATTTCTTGCGCAGTTGATGCTTTTTCTGTTGATATGTCAATCACTATTTGCTTTCTTCGGTGATGCCTACTATTTGTTCAAGTGAGTAGGCTCATTTGGTTTTAACCGAAAACCGAACCAAATTTGTAGGTTAACCGAATCTTCGGTTTCCTAAATTTTCATGCCAATTTCGGTTATCATTTTTGAAAACCGAATTTGTTCAAAAACCGCAAAAACCGAACCAAAATTTCGGTTAAAACCGAATGCCCACCCTGACTACACGCACATGCATTATACATCGATTCAAACCGTTTTAGCTTGTTTGTAGTAGTACACAAATTTCCGGTGTGCATAAGTGATTTCAGTTGTTTTATCAAAGTCAACAAAAAAAAGTCAATAGAAAATGCATTTATGAGTTGATTTTGGAAAAAAATAAACCAAGATTGAGCCGACGGTCGCATAAAAACTACAGCGATACATGCCAAATTAAGCAGGCCAGATAGATGAAAAAGCAGAATGACGTCGAAATGAAACCAGCCTGGTATACAAGCTACTAGCAAAAGGAGATCTTTACTTAACGAGAATGAGATAGCATCGTGCATGGCGACAAAGGAATAGTTTAGATATGTTGCGTGTAATGGCATATGCACACAACATATTTAAGGAACCAGCATCTAGCCAATTGTCTCGTACCGGATCGCCGCTCTTCTTCATCAACCAATGTCACACTCCTTTCCTTTTCCCTCTCTTCTTCATCAACCAATGTCGCACTCCTTTCCTTTTCCCTCTCTCTCCTCTCCTTGCAGCAACCATCCTTTCCCTCTCTCCTCTCCTTTTCCACTCCATCTCTTTGCTTTTTCTCTCACGAGGCAGCCTTCTCTGCACGCTCTCACCGTACCTCCACCGTGGCAACCAAACCTAGCTGTCCATACGGGGAAGTAGGATGAGGCGATCCATTGGCCACACCCTGAGCAGATCAGACAAATGGAAAAGCTGAATGACGTCGAAATGAAACTAGCCTGATATACAAGCTAGCAAAAGGAGAAATTTTACTGAACAAGGACGAGATAGCATTGTGCATGGCGATAATTGACTCGTGTCCGTGCCCAAACTTGGCCCAGATGCTTCAGACCTCGATAGCAAATGTTTCAGACTTGCATGCTTTGGTATGTGATACGTCTCCAACGTATCGATAATTTCTTGTGTTCCATGCCACATTATTGATGTTATCTACATGTTTTATGCACACTTTATGTCATATTCGTGCATTTTCTGGAACTAACCTATTAACAAGATGCCGAAGTGCCGGTTCTCGTTTTCTGCTGTTTTTGGTTTCGAAATCCTAATAACAAAATATTCTCGGAATCGGACGAAATCAACGCCAAAGATCTTAGAATCCCGGAAGCATCCGGAACACACGAGAGGGACCAGAGGGGGGGCACAGGCCCACCACACCATACCCTGGCGCGGCCTAGGGGGGGCCGCGCCCCCCTAGGGTTTGGCCAGCTCCTCGACCCCCTGGCGCCGCCTCTTCGCCTATATAAAGCCCATGGATCAGAAAACCCGATACCAATTGACGAAACCCACAGAAACCTACCAGAGCCGCCGCCATCGCGAAGCCAAGATCTGGGGGACAGGAGTCTCTGTTCCGGCACCCTGCCGGAGCGGGGAAGTGCCCCGGAAGGCTTCTCCATCGACACCGCTGCCATCTCCACCGCCATCTTCATCACCGCTGCTTGCTCCCATGAGGAGGGAGTAGTTCTCCATCGAGGCTCGGGGCATGTACCGGTAGCTATGTGGTTCATCTCTCTCCTATGTGTGTCAATACAATAATCTCATGAGCTGCCCTACATGATTGAGATTCATATGATGATGCTTGTAATCTAGATGTCATTATGCTAGTCAAGTGAGTTTTACTTATGTGATCTCCGGAGACTCCTCGTCCCACGTGTGTAAAGGTGACGAGTGTGTGCACCGTGTGGGTCTCTTAGGCTAGATTTCACAGAATACTTACTCATTGAATGGCATAGTGAGGTGCTTATTTATATCTCTTTAAGATTGCAGCATGTTGTATCACTACTATCTATGTGCTACTCTAGTGATGTGTTATTAAAGTAGTTTATTCCTCCTGCATGTGTGTAAAGGTGACAGTGCGTGCACCGTGCTAGTACTTGGTTTATGCTATGATCATGATCTCTTGTAGATTATGGAGTTAACTATTGCTATGATAATATTGATGTGATCTATTCCTCCTACATATGCATGAAGGTGACAAGTGTGCATGCTATGCTAGTACTTGGTTTAGTCCGTTGATCTATCTTACACTAAAGGTTACTTAAACATGAGCATTATTGTGGAGCTTGTTAACTCCGGCATTGAGGGTTCGTGTAATCCTACGCAATGTGTTCATCATCCAACAAAAGTGTAGAGTATGCATTTATACGTTACGTTATGTGATCGATGTTGAGAGTGTCCACTAGTGAAAGTCTATTCCCTAGGCCTTGTTCCTAAATACTGCTGAGTTACTATCGCTTGAGTTACTACTTGTTTACTTGTTTCTATTGCGTTACTATCTGCTGCAATACCACCACCATCAACTACACGCCAAGCACTTTTCGCGCACCGTTGCTACTGCTCATACTTATTCATACCACCTGTATTTCACTATCTCTTCGCCGAACTAGTGCACCTATTAGGTGTGTTGGGGACACAAGAGACTTCTTGCTTTGTGGTTGCAGGGTTGCATGAGAGGGATATCTTTGACCTCTTCCTCCCGAGTTCGATAAACCTTGGGTATCCACTTAAGGGAAACTTGCTGCTGTTCTACAAACCTCCGCTCTTGGAGGCCCAACACTCGTCTACAAGAATAGAAGCTCCCGTAGACATCAAGCACTTTTACGGCGCCGTTGCCGGGGAGGAAAGGTAAAAGGCTCTCATACTACGGTCTCGGGTAAAGTAATTTTCTCGGCGCCGTTGTGTGTGTGCTCAAAGCTATTTCCTTTAGATCCTGCAATTGCATCTTGTTGTTTCTTGTTTACACTAGTTTGGCATAATGTACAAGAGTGAGCTTCTTATTCTATTTCCCGATTTAAAACATGTATTGTTTGATGCGAAAATTAAAAAACCTATGGAATCTTATTTGCATGCTTGGTAGTAATATTAGTATGAACGCTTTGAACACCATTGTTGATAATGATATAGAAAGTTCTAAGCTTGGGGAAGCTGGTTTTCATGATATTTTTAGTCCCCCAAGCATTGAGGAGAAAATTTTCTTTGATGATACCTTGCCTCCTATTTATGATGATTATAATGATAGTGGTCTTTTGGTGCCACCTACTATGGAGAGTAAATTTTGTTGTGATTATACTATGCCTCCTACACTTGATGAGAATAATAATGATAGCTACTTTGTTGAATTTGCTCCCACTACAACTAATAAATTTGACTATGCTTATGTGGAGAGTAATAATTTTATGCATGAGACTCATGATAAGAATGCTTTATGTGATAGCTATATTGTTGAGTTTGCTCATGATGCTACTGAAAGTTATTATGAGAGAGGAAAATATGGTTGTAGAAATTTTCATGTTACTAAAATGCCTCTCTATGTGCTGAAATTTTTGAAGCTACACTTGTTTTATCTTCCTATGCTTGTTACTTTGCTCTTCATGAACTTGTTTATTTACAAGATTCCTATGCATAGGAAGCATGTTAGACTTAAATGTGTTTTGAATTTGCCTCTTGATGCTCTCTTTTGCTTCAAATACTATTTCTTGCGAGTGCATCATTAAAACTGCTGAGCCCATCTTAACGGCTATAAAGAAAGAACTTCTTGGGAGATAACCCATGTGTTATTTTGCTACAGTACTTTGTTTTATATTTGTGTCTTGGAAGTTGTTTACTACTGTAGCAACCTCTCCTTATCTTAGTTTTGTGTTTTGTTGTGCCAAGTAAAGTCTTTGATAGTAAAGTAAGTACTAGATTTGGATTACTGCGCAGTTCCAGATTTCTTTGCTGTCACGAATCTGAGCCCACTGCCCTGCAGGAAGCTCAGAAAATTATGCCAATTTACGTGCATGATCCTCAGATATGTACGCAACTTTCATTCAATTTGAGCATTTTCATTTGAGCAAGTCTGGTGGCCTAATAAAATCCATCTTTACGGACTGTTCTGTTTTGACAGATTCTGCCTTTTATTTCGCATTGCCTCTTTTGCTATGTTGGATGAATTTCTTTGATCCATTAATGTCCAGTAGCTTTATGCAATGTCCGAAGTGTTAAGAATGATTGTGTCACCTCTGAACATGTTAATTTTTATTGTCCACTAACCCTCTAATGAGTTGTTTCGAGTTTGGTGTGGAGGAAGTTTTCAAGGGTCAAGAGAGGAGGATGATATACTATGATCAAGGAGAGTGAAAGCTCTAAGCTTGGGGATGCACCCGGTGGTTCATCCCTGCATATATCAAGAAGACTCAAGCGTCTAAGCTTGGGGATGCCCAAGGCATCCCCTTCTTCATCGACAACATTATCAGGTTCCTCCCCTGAAACTATATTTTTATTCCATCATATCTTATGTACTTTACTTGGAGCGTCTGTTTGTTTGTTTCTATTTTTGTTTTTGTTTGAATAAATTGGATTACATCATGCTTGTGTGGGAGAGAGACACGCTCCGCTGGTTCATATGAACACATGTGTTCTTAGCTCATAATATTCATGGCGAAGTTTCCTCTTCGTTAAATTGTTATATGGTTGGAATTGGAAAATGATACATGTAGTAATTGCTATAAATGTTTTGGGTAATGTGATACTTGGCAATTGTTGTGCTCATGTTTAAGCTCTTGCATCATATACTTTGCACCTATTAGTGAAGAATACATAGAGCATGCTAAAATTTGGTTTGCATATTTGGTTTCTCTAAGGTCTAGATAATTTCTAGTATTGAGTTTGAACAACAAGGAAGACGGTGTGGAGTCTTATAATGTTTACAATATGTCTTTTATGTGAGTTTTGCTGCACCGGTTCATCCTTGTGTTTGTTTCAAATAACCTTGCTAGCCTAAACCTTGTATCGAGAGGGAATACTTCTCATGCATCCAAATACTTGAGCCAACACTATGCCATTTGTGTCCACCATACCTACCTACTACATGGTATTTCTCCGCCATTCCAAAGTAAATTGCTTGAGTGCTACCTTTAAACAATTCAAAATTTATTACCTCTTATTTGTGTCAATGTTTTATAGCTCATGAGGAAGTATGTGGTGTTTATCTTTCAATCTTGTTGGGCAACTTTCACCAATGGACTAGTGGCTTCATCCGCTTATCCAATAATTTTGCAAAAAGAGCTGGCAATGGGATTCCCAGTCCCAAATTAACAATCTAAAAATAGACACTCCTCCATGGTATGTGATTGTTGGCAGGCACCCGAGGATTCGGTTAGCCATGGTTTGTGAAAGAAAGGTTGGAAGGAGTGCCATCCAAAAATAAAATAAAATGGGAGCCGCTCTTTGAAGGTTTGTCTGGCAAGGGGTTAGAGTACCCGCTACCATTCGTTGACAACAACATACACCTCTCAAAACTTTACTTTTATGCTCTCTATATGTTTTCAAAATCAAAGCTCTAGCACAAATATAGCAATCGATGCTTTACTCTTTGAAGGACCATTCTTTTACTTTCATTGTTGAGTCAGTTCACCTATTTCTCTCCATCTCAAGAAGCAAACACTTGTGTGAACTGTGCATTGATTCTTACATATTTGCATATTGCATTTGTTATATTGCTTTGCATTGACAATTATCCATGAGATATACATGTTATAAGTTGAAAGCAACCGCTGAAACCTCATCTTCCTTTGTGTTGCTTCAATGCCTTTACTTTGAATTATTGCTTTATGAGTTAACTCTTATGCAAGACTTATTGATGCTTGTCTTGAAGTGCTATTCATGAAAAGTCTTTGCTATATGATTCAGCTTGTTTACTCATGTCATTACCATTGTTTTGATCGCTGCATTCACTACATATGCTTTACAAATAGTATGATCAAGTTTATGATGGCATGTCACTCCGTAAATTATCTTTGTTATCGTTTTACCCGCTCGGGACGAGCGAACTAAGCTTGGGGATGCCGATACGTCTCCAACGTATCGATAATTTCTTGTGTTCCATGCCACATTATTGATGTTATCTACATGTTTTATGCACACTTTATGTCATATTCGTGCATTTTCCGGAACTAACCTATTAACAAGATGCCGAAGTGCCGGTTCCTCGTTTTCTGCTGTTTTTGGTTTCGAAATCCTAGTAACAAAATATTCTCGAATCGGACGAAATCAACGCCAAAGATCTTAGAATCCCTGAAGCATCCGGAACACACGAGAGGGACCGGAGGGGGGCACGAGCCCACCACACCATACCCGGCGCGGCCTAGGGGGCCCGCGCCCCCTAGGGTTTGGCCAGCTCCTCGACCCCCGGCGCCGCCTCTTCGCCTATATAAAGCCCCCGGATCGAAAACCCGATACCAATTGACGAAACCCACGTAAACCTACCGGAGCCGCCGCCATCGCGAAGCCAAGATCCGGGGACAGAGTCTCCGTTCCGGCACCTGCCGGAGCGGGGAAGTGCCCCGGAAGGCTTCTCCATCGACACCGCCGCCATCTCCACCGCCATCTTCATCACCGCCGCTGCTCCCATGAGGAGGAGTAGTTCTCCATCGAGGCTCGGGGCTGTACCGGTAGCTATGTGGTTCATCTCTCTCCTATGTGTGTCAATACAATAATCTCATGAGCTGCCCTACATGATTGAGATTCATATGATGATGCTTGTAATCTAGATGTCATTATGCTAGTCAAGTGAGTTTTACTTATGTGATCTCCGGAGACTCCTCGTCCCACGTGTGTAAAGGTGACGAGTGTGTGCACCGTGTGGGTCTCTTAGGCTAGATTTCACGTGAATACTTACTCATTGAATGGCATAGTGAGGTGCTTATTTATATCTCTTTAAGATTGCAAGCATGTTGTATCACTACTATCTATGTGCTACTCTAGTGATGTGTTATTAAAGTAGTTTATTCCTCCCGCATGTGTGTAAAGGTGACAAGTGCGTGCACCGTGCTAGTACTTGGTTTATGCTATGATCATGATCTCTTGTAGATTATGGAGTTAACTATTGCTATGATAATATTGATGTGATCTATTCCTCCTACATATGCATGAAGGTGACAGAGTGTGCATGCTATGCTAGTACTTGGTTTAGTCTCGTTGATCTATCTTACACTAAAGGTTACTTAAACATGAGCATTATTGTGGAGCTTGTTAACTCCGGCATTGAGGGTTCGTGTAATCCTACGCAATGTGTTCATCATCCAACAAAAGTGTAGAGTATGCATTTATCTCGTTCGTTATGTGATCGATGTTGAGAGTGTCCACTAGTGAAAGTCTATTCCCTAGGCCTTGTTCCTAAATACCGCCGAGTTACTACTCGCTGAGTTACTACCGCTTGTTTACTCGTTTTATCACGTTACTACTCGCTGCAATACCACCACCATCAACTACACGCCAAGCACTTTTCCGGCACCGTTGCTACTCGCTCATACTTATTCATACCACCCGTATTTCACTATCTCTTCGCCGAACTAGTGCACCTATTAGGTGTGTTGGGGACACAAGAGACTTCTTGCTTTGTGGTTGCAGTGGTTGCATGAGAGGGATATCTTTGACCTCTTCCTCCCTGAGTTCGATAAACCTTGGGTATCCACTTAAGGGAAACTTGCTGCTGTTCTACAAACCTCTGCTCTTGGAGGCCCAACACTGTCTACAAGAATAGAAGCTCCCGTAGACATCAGTATGCTCGAACCTTAGTACGGAAGTTGGTCCAGACATACCGCCCCCTCGAAAGATCGGGCCTTCAGGATGCCTACATACAACAAATAGAAGGAAAAAGACCCGATGTTCAAGGGGTAGCTACACACGCATGCATTATACATCGATTTATCGGTTTTAGCTTGATTTGTAGTAGTACACAAATTTCCGGTGTGCAGAAGTGATTCCAGTTGTTTTACCAAAGTAAACAAAAAGTCAACACAAAATGCATTTATGAGTTGACTTTGGAAAAAGTCAAACCAAGATTGAGCCGACGGTCGCATAAAAACTACGGCGATACATGCCAAATTGAGCAGACCAGATAGATGAAAAAGCAGAATGACGTCGAAATGAAACCAGCCTGGTATACAAGGTACTAACAAAAGGAGATCTTCTACTTAACGAGAATGAGATAGCATCGTGCATGGCGACAAAGGAATAGTTTAGATAGGTTGCGTGTAATGGCATATGCACACAACATATTTAAGGAACCAGCATCTAGCCAATTGTCTCGTACCGAATCACCGCTAACCGATGTCACACTCCTTTCCTTTTCAATCTCTCCTCGATCTCCTTGCAGCCACCATCCTTTCCCTCTCTCCTATCCTTTCCCACTCCATCTCTTTCCTTTTTCGCTCACGAGAGAGCCTTCTCTGCAAGCATCACCTGTCACATGCACGCTATCACCGTACCTCCACCGTGGCATCCGAACCTAGCTGTCCGTACGGGGAAGTAGGACAAGGCGACCCATTGGCCACACCCTGAGCAGATCAGACAAATGGAAAAGCTGAATGCCGTCAAACTAAACCCTAAAAGCCCGGTGTACACTCTAGCAAAAGGAGAAAGTTTAGTTGAGGAGGATGAGATAGTAGCAGTGTGCATGGAGAGAAAGGACTAATTTAGAAATACGGCAGCAAGCCGGGGGCAGATACGGAAAAGAACACGTTAGCCGCGGGTAAAATAGCCCAATAAAAACGAGGCTTTCCAAGTAAGATAACAACCCCGTTCCCCGTCTTCTCCCATAAGACCGAAGGCGAGGCAGAGGCTTTACGAACAAACAGGCCATTAGCCCCAACCCAAAGCCAAACACACACAGGAACAGCCCCAGGCGATAGCGAGCGGGAGAGGGCGCGCCCCCGCCGCGCGCGCGAGACGGACGGGAGCCGGCGCCGCCAGGGACCCGCCGGGAGAGCTCGCGCCGATAGGAGCTCGCGGCGCCACCGCCGGCCCCCCAGCGTCGCCGCCGCGGATCTCCCGATCTGAGGAGCGGCGCGCCGATTCCTCGCAAGTACGTGGTCGCCCCGATCCGCCCGATTGGGCTCAATTCGAATCCCTTCCCATTGCCCCCTGATTTCCGCCCTCAAAGCCTCGTGCTCTTTTGCTTGTGCCTGCAAATTAGGGTTTTGCGCGCGGCGGCGCCGGACATGAGCGTGGAGAGCCCCGGAGGAGCCACGGGGAGCTAGGGTTTTCTCGACACCCCGCGCCGGGCCACCCTCCCAGCTTTTCCATGGGAGATGGAGGAGTCGCGTGCGCCGTCCGTGCAGTGGAGGGCTTCCGTGCCAACGCCCTCGTGAGGAGAGCAGGGGGAGAAGCCATGCCAGACAAGGAGGACAAGACGCACCAGCACCAACACCACCACCGCCACCACAACAAGCAACAGCCTGCTTCAGCCGCCGACCTGGAGGAAGGGGAGCTGCAGCTCAATGGAGACACAAGGGACATGGAGAGGACCATGCCTCCCAAGAAGTGGCGCAAGCTGCTGCCCGCCTCGCCAGCTCCAGAGCTGGAGCCAGGGGAGATTGTCGCGCCGCCGCCGCCATCCAGGAAGGCAAGGAGGAACGGGGACCTCGACAAGCCGGAGGCCCCGCCCGCGAGGCACAGGAAAGATACACCCGACAAGGTTACTCCGCTGGAAAAGAAACGGGACCGGGATCACAGCAGGAGCTCCTCGGCAAAGAAAGGCTCTTCACGGGACTCGGACGAGGAGCCAGGTGAGATCAAGCCAGAGGCCAGCTGCAGTGGCAGTGCCAGGAAGAGCCATGCTCAAGAGCCTGCGAGCAACCACCGCAAGCACCAACCCGAGACATGCAATCAATCCGGCTCAAAAAGTCGCAGGAAGGGAGAACCAAAGACTTCTTCTTCTTCTGCCGGTAAGCATTACTCTGCAAGAAATCATGACATCTCGCCGCCAATACGAGATCGCCATGATAGGTTTGAGAGGAGCCCAGGCATCTTGGGGCGCTTTCCTCATGACCGCGTTCGCCACGACAGGAGCCCAGGCCGCTCGGAGCGCTCCCCGCGAGACCGTGGGCGCCACTATGATAACAGAGACCGCAGCCCATACATTTCACCACTACACAGAGCACGCCAGCCCCATCACAGGGATAGCACACCAATCCGCATGGATAGTTCCCCTCGTGGGAGGACTCAGCATGAGGACACCAGAGACCGAACACCGCTCCGTCGTGATAGATCGCCATCTGAACGTGCTCGGACAACTGACAGCCATGAAACCAGCAAGAAGAGCACTGACAGCAATGAATCGACCAAGAAGAGCAGGGCCACAACTGATAGCCATGAAACGAGCAAGAAGAGCACTGACAGCAATGAATCGACCAAGAAGAGCAGGGCCGCTAAGCTTGAGAGCAACAACAACCTAGAAGATGTTCAGCACAGAAATAAATCAACCAAGCAATCAACTAAGAGTAAGGGTGGTAGCAACGGAAAGAGCGAGGAGAGGATCTCCAAGGAAAAGGTAACCGAGAGCATTCAACCCGCTGAGCTGCCGCCACCGCCTCCATTGCCGCCACCACTACCGCCTCCTCCGCCTCCACCCCCACCTTTACCACCTACTATGCCTCCTCCCTCACCCCCACCACCAGTACCCGAGCAGCTCAATGATGTTGTTGCTGAAGATGTCTCAATGGAAGAAGACATGGATATCTGCGACACCCCACCTCACACCAGCCAAGCACCTCAACTCGTTACTGAACCCACTACTATCATGGGGAAGTGGTTTTACCTTGACCAGCTTGGTGTTGAGCAAGGACCTTCCAAGCTTTCTGACTTGAAGAAACTGGTGGAAGACGGATATCTTCTTTCCGATCATCTAATAAAGCACGCCGACAGCAATAGGTGGGTGACTGTTGAGAATGCCGCTTCACCACTGGTTTCATCAGATTTCCCTTCAGTGTATTTCGATGTTTCAACCCAAAAGGTTAGCCCGCCAGGAGGTCGAGGAAATCTGCTTGGCCAAGTTCGAGAAGAGGCAACTCTGTTGGCATCAGGTGCTGAGGATGAACAGGAGGAAGCTTCTGAAGAACACATGGAAGATCTCTACATCGAGAATAGGGTTGAGGCACTGATGTGTGGATCTGTTCTGGTCGATGGACGTGAACTTGAGATTCTTGGAGGTAAAAACACTTCCTTTTCCTTCTGAGCGGAAGATTTGATTTCTTTGAAGATAGTGGGCTGGCTGGGCTGAGTTTTTTTGGGGGGTGGGGTCGGGAGTTATTTATATCCTTTTTGGGTTACAAATTTCAGGCCCCTCGACTTTAGTACTTTGGTTGTGTTCTTGTTGTTTGCACGAATCTTGGAACGTTTATGGAGTCCACGTGGCTGGGTCTGGGCTTGGGCTTGGGCCTCATAAGATTGTATTCTTGATCCTCTTTTGGATGCTGTTTTTTTCTGTTGCACAATCTTAACCTTGACCTTAGTTTTTTGGATTTTTTGTTGGGTTTTTTTATTTTACATTTGTATCCCCACGATTTTTGTTTTCTGCCATAATAAAGTGTCAATTTCCACAATTACCCTTGGGAAGTTCTTTATTTTAAAACTATTTATTATGTGCATGTGCTGCATACTTTTCGAAAATAACTATCCTTCGGATCAGGTGGCTTTACACCCTTTTCTGAAAGCAGATTAAAAAAGATAGTTGGTGTGGATATTAATTTTAAAATGTAGACTTGCATTACTAGCTTCTGTAAATATAATCTTTGGATGGGTGTAAATACAAATGCAGAGCTTCCACACACCTTCAAGCAGAATCTATGGCTCTTCTTTTGTTGTTTGGTTTTGGTTGTCAGAGCTGGAATTCACGTGTTCCAGCACTCATGGTTATACTTATCTGGTTTCTTTCCTCATTTGGAAACTGCAGAGGCTTTGGATGCACGTTTTGAGCCTGTTGACTGGGAAAGGAGTAGTCACCGTGAAGGTATTGGATCTCGTTTATCTTTAGAATTTTTACTCTTGCACATGTAATTTCTGAAACCTACTTTATGTTGCTTCAGTCTTCAGATGTTACGCACCCTCTAGATGAGAACACTCCATTTATGTGTTCCTTATTCCGAAGCTTAAATCATTTGCAGCACCTACATGGTGGATTGTACAACTATTTAGTTCTTTGACCGCCCTTTTTTTGTTGGTAACTTATTGGGGTTTCTATATTCTTATGCCAGATTTTCCGAGGTTCCAAGTGCAACCTGCAGGAGATGATGGAATCAACAGAGGCATTGGCTTCACTGACAACTGTGTCACAGACATTTACGGTGTTGGTCCTGTTGAGAAGGAAAAGCTTTACCATGATGTTGAATCTAGCGAGTGGTTTTCTGGTGGATGGTCTTGCAAAGGTGGTGACTGGAAGAGGAATGATGAATTCAGTCAAGACAAGCCTTATAGGAAGAAGCTTGTCCTGAATGAAGGCTATTCTCTTTGTCAGATGCCAAAAGGCAACCATGAGGATCCTCGCTGGCACTGCAAGGATGACCTCTACTACCCTGTACCTGCTAAAAAGCTTGATCTGCCATTGTGGGCATTCTCATCAACAGAAGAGAATACTGATACTATTGATGACGCCAGTAAAAGTGCTGTTATACCAGGAAGATCAAGTCAGAGACAACCTCCTAAGGGAGTGAAAGGGATGATGCTTCCAGTTGTTAAGATTAATGCTCGTGTTGTTAAGGACCAATCCTCTGTTGAACCATGCATAAAGTCTAGAGGAGCTGACCGGTCACTTTCAAGATCTTCACGCTCTCACTCAATTGGAACTGATAGGAGTTCTGTCCATGAAGGTTTGTCTCATTCCAAGAGACACAATGACTACGATTCACATAGTCTGCACAAGTCCAAGTCTGTTCCAAACATTCCAGAGGACCATGTTTGCACTCTTGAAGAATTGTCAGTCAAACTGGGTGATTGGTACTACCTCGATGGAACTGGACATGAGCATGGCCCATTTTCTTACTCTGAGTTGCAAAAGTTAGTTAAAAAGGGCACTATTCTGGAACGGAGCAGCGTGTTCCGAAAGATTGATAACACATGGCTTCCAGTTGTCAAGGATATAAAATTTGACTCTGCTGTTCGCAATGGAGGGCCAGGAAGTGTTTCTACTTCTTCTCTTGTCGACCAGTCCAATGTTGTTGTGAACCATGGAGCTGGTAACTTCCATGAGTTGCACCCCCAGTTTGTGGGTTATACACGTGGTAAGCTGCATGAATTAGTCATGAAATATTTCAAGAGCAGGGAGCTTACTTTAGCCATAAACGAAGTCTTGGATCCATGGATCGCAGCAAAGCAGCCCAAAAGGAAATAGAAACATTCTTTTCTAACAATTCAGCTTCAAGGAAATTCTTTCCAGGTGCTGTCAAGTCTTGTCCAACATACATGATATTTCTACTTTCCTGCTATTAATTTTGCTTCTCAGCTTAGTTATGTTCATGCTATTGTTATGTGGATCTTTGCAACAATTTCTTTTGTTGGCATTTCTGCAGAAGATGCTGGGTCCGCAAAAAGGGCAAGGCTGCTACCTAATCAAAGTGATGAAGATATTGATATATATGAGGACATCCTTGCCAGTAAGAAGGATGATTGGTGTTTTGAAGACTTATGTCCTGAGGGTGCTCTTGTTGAAGAGAACCCTGCTAATTCTATAGCAGAAACTGAAAGCTGGGGTTTACTGGATGGTCATGTGTTAGCAAGAATCTTCCATTTTCTTAGGGCGGACGTGAAATCACTGATTTCTTCTGCAGCTACCTGTAGGTTGTGGAACACTACTGCTAAGTATTACAGGAACACATGTAGATTCGTCGATTTGTCTTCTGTTGGCCTGCAGTGCACTGATTCTGTGTTCCGTGATATTATGGTATGACTCATTTATCTGTTTATTAAGCTCTTAGATGTTACTTTTGTCATCTTCTGAGTTCTAACTTCTGGCTCAAATCATTTATTTCCCTTTCAGGCTGGTTATGAGAAGCAAAATATAAAAACACTTATTTTAGTTGGGTGTTCAAATCTGAGCCCCCTTGCCCTTGGCGAATTGCTTGTGCAGCTTCCACACATATCTTATGTGCACATTCAAGGTTGCAGTCAGCTAGGGGATATGAAAAGCAGATTTCAGCATATAAAATGGATTAGGAGCTCTTTGGATCCTGAGGAGCCAGCCCAGAAAATTAAAAGCCTGAAGCAAATAGATGATGGAAACAATTACCCATCCGAAGTTGCGAGGAACTTGACCAGCCAGCTGGGTGGTTCTGATGAGCTTGACGGCTATTTTGCTGATATCTCAAATAGAGAGAATGCCAACCTTTCTTTTGGGCAAGGGTTTTATAAACGATCAAAATGGCTTGATGCTAGAAAGTCATCTGCTGTTATGTCAAAGGATGCTCAACTAAGGCGTTTGATGCAGAGGAAGGCAGAGAATAGCTACCGGAAGATGGAAGAGTTTGTCATGAATAGATTAAGGGAAATAATGAAGAGCAGCAGATTTGATTTCTTCATTCCAAAGGTACATGGCTTGCTCATTCTATAAGTCATAACTATATGTGTAATTATAAAATTTGAGCCTACTAGAACTTGCAGAAGTTGTAGCTAACAGAGAGAGCATGGGTGGACCTAGCGGCGCAACCCTTGTATTTTATCATTCTCTATACTGATTTTGTTCGAAAGACGCCCAATCTTCTAGAAGTTTCTGGGTCCGCCACTAAGAGAGAGTGTAAGGAAAAGAACTCATGTACTTCATTAAACCTAACCATATCATGTTTAAAGGATTTAAATGATCATCGAGGATACAGAAAGAGGGAGGCTAATGAAAAAATGAGCATTCTTAAAACTGGAGAGAAGGAAGCATTGTAGGCAGCATGGTTTTAAAGGCGTCGCTTAGGCGTGCAAGCGCCCCCCCCCGCCTTGGAAAAACGGCCGCTTTAGGCGTCCAAAGCGTCCGCCTAGGCGGAGCCTAGGCGTCAGAGCGCCCCTCCTCTGCCTTGAGACGCCTTAACACCTTTAAAACCATGGTAGGCAGGGAGAGCTTACATTTAAATTACATGGTAGAAATGGTATCTGCCCTGCAGACTTTTTATATATGTCCCCAGCACGTCAACAAACTCTTACAGATTCCTGCTCCAAATCTATGATCTGCTTCTGTGTCACGCAAATTGTCCTTGGCCTGCCTCCTCTCCTCCACTTTCGCCAGCCCTCTCTGTTTTCATCTTCTTGAACATGGTTGTTCCATCCAGCAAACTTCTCTGCATCATCCTCTTCATGATTTAATCAAACTTGGCTATCAATTCCTCATGTGACTCCATTATCTCCCTGCTCATCTTGTCCACCGACCACCATATTGATTGTGCTTCCATCCAATACTTCAATTGCACCGTAACCTTGGCATCGATAGTTCGATACCATCCAGCCTGCTGCACGCCACATCCTCCTCCTTCCTTTAAACGAACCTGACCTCAGTTTCTACCTGTCGCCAGGAGAGCTCTCATTGACCAGTGTACGATGTAGTAGGCATGCTGGGAACACGCTGTATCACATGCATCAAGTAAACACTAACTAATAAGGGCGTGTGATAAAATTCTATCTTACAGGAGACATGTTGAGCAACTTGTGGCACCAACATGAATCTTATCTTCACTATCCTTTCCACCATGCACATGAATTGAGTATTCAACATAGTACCCATTCTTCCAGGATATCCATGACAACCCTTTAGTTAAATGCACTGGGTGATATAACCGGTTGAATCCTCTTGACATCTTTACAAGCCATATCTTCACTTTACAGGTTGCGAAAATTGAAGGTAGATTGAAAAGTGGATATTATGCTCGTCATGGCTTTAGTTCTCTCAAGAATGACATCCGATCTATGTGCCGAGATGCACTGAGGTAAAGTTGCTCAGTCTATAACTGAGTCGAAGGTTTGCAGAGCAGCGAAGTTTATGATATTGCATTTTCTCACATTTGATTTGCTACAGCAGATTTAAAGGCCGAAGTGATTTGAGAGATATGAAGCAAATTGTTCTGTCCTTCGTCAAGTTAGCAAATAGACTGGGTAACCCACGGTTGATTTCTGAGGGAGATGGAGCAGCCGCCCAGAAGGACATTTCTGACACGAGCCAGTATTCTTCAGACAAAAAACTAAAAAAGAAACAAAGTAAAACTACAGGGGAAAGAAGGGGAGCAAATTGGACTACTGCATCTGCTAGTGCAGATGCTTCATCCCGTGCATTTGACCGCGAAATCAAAAGAAACCTCTCTAAATTAAAGAAAAGAGATGTTGATTCTGGGAGTGAGACATCTGATGATGATGATGGGTACTCTGAAGGTGATGAAACTGAGAGTGAAACTACTGTTTCTGATACAGAGAGTGACCTCGACTTAAATTCTGCAGCATGGGATTTGAAGGTAAATGGCATGAAGTTGTTTGAATCTGGTGACTCTGTCACGGATGATCGTGGATGGGGTGCTCGCATGACAAAAGCAAGCCTTGTCCCTCCTGTTACTAGGAAGTACGAAGTTATTGAGAAGTACCTTATTGTAGCAGACGAGGAGGAAGTACAACGGAAAATGCGGGTTGCTTTGCCTGATGACTACTCTGAGAAGCTGCTCTCACAGAAGAACGGTACTGAAAATTTGGAGATTCCAGAGGTTAAGGATTATCAACGTAGAAAAGCACCAGATGATGAAGTTCTTGAGCAAGAGGTATATGGCATAGATCCATACACACATAATCTCCTGCATGACATTATGCCTGCTGACGGCTGGTCTTCTGCTGACAAGAACACCTTTATTGAGGAGGTAAATTAGCTGACATTAAACTTTTTTCCATTTTAGTTCACATGCTGTGATGCTTTGGATTTACTCAAATATTATCATTGCAGCTTCTTCTGAATACCTTGAATAAGCAAGTTAGGGATTTCACTGGTTCTGGAAATACTCCTATGGTTTACCCCCTTAAACCTGTCATCGAAGAAATCCAAAAGTCTGCAGAGGAGAGTGGGGACAGACGAAATGCAAAGATGTGCTATGGGATGCTAAAGGCCATGCGGAGCCGCCCTGAACATAACTATGTTGCTTATAGAAAGGCATGTATTCAGCAACACCGAATTCATAAATGTAGTCTTTTCTTTGAGGAATTATAGTAGTCTTTTTTTCTTGTCTACATCATAACGAAAACGGTATAACCTTAACTATCTGTATGCTCTTTCAGGGTCTTGGAGTTGTCTGCAACAAAAAGGGCGGATTTGGTGTTGATGACTTTGTTATTGAGTTCTTTGGGGAGGTGTGTTCTCTGTTAAATCACACATTTGTGGAATTAATCCATAATATAAAATTATAATGAATTTATTGTTTTGCAACCTTTGCAGGTTTACCCTTCTTGGAGATGGTATGAGAAGCAAGATGGTATTAAGCATATACAAAACAACAGCGAAGATCAAGCTCCTGAGTTTTACAACATTATGCTAGAAAGGCCAAAGGTATTGTTCGTTCTTAAAATTTGGATACCATCTAAGTACTAGTCTGCATGATGACATCCCAAGTCAGGTCGTTGCAGATTACTGATCTCTTCGTCTTTTTGTATGAAAGGGGGACCGTGATGGATATGACCTTGTTTTTGTTGATGCTATGCACAAGGCTAACTACGCGAGCAGAATCTGTCATTCATGTAACCCCAACTGTGAAGCAAAGTAAGCGCCTTTAATATTCAGTTTTTGCACTGCAATGATTTAGCGCCTTTAATATTCAGTTTTTACGCTCCAATGATTTCCTGTTCCACTACTTATGATTCTATTCTATTCGTTTTCAGTGTTGACATGAATTTCTTTTTCATTCGTTTGTTAATTTAAGTCAATACAGTAACATTTATAGGAGTTTGACTTGCTGTTGTGCAAAATCTGCACATCAGAGATTCTTGTCCTATCCTTGTAAGCCGCTGCTCTGAGCGAACACGACTTTCCTGCATATCAACTTCATTTTTGATTTTCAGCGGTGCTGTTACGAATTTATCCTGATAAGTAAAGATTATTTTGGCATGCTTATGTTCTCCAGTCTAATCAAATCATAATTAAACCACAAACATGTGTGGTCTGATGTTTAATGCCTAAAGCATTTGCAGCTATTTTTCCTCAGACTTACTAATTACTGCTCCTTGATTTTTTCCAGAGTGACAGCTGTAGATGGTCAATACCAGATTGGAGTCTACACTGTTCGGCCGATTGCAGAAGGCGAGGAAATCACTTTTGATTACAACTCTGTAACTGAGGTGAGCACCACATCATGTTCTTGCATAAGTTGTGTTTTAAATTACACTATCTTATGTAT
Organism: Lolium rigidum; assembly: GCF_022539505.1. Lineage (NCBI taxonomy): Eukaryota > Viridiplantae > Streptophyta > Magnoliopsida > Poales > Poaceae > Lolium > Lolium rigidum. The sequence continues at coordinate 100,721,201 of NC_061508.1, read as the reverse complement.
GCATTCTTGTTCTGCTAGAGTAAGGAAGAGCACGAGGCATCGGTTTGCCTCTGTGGGAGTCAAGTATGTCGGGGCAGCTATTTAAATTTTTCAGGGGAAGGAGCTTTTGAAAAGGTAACATTTTAGAAATACTCTGGTCAATGATTCAAGGATTAGTGTGGTTTATCTAATTCTCAAGTGCTCATTTGCTTTCTTTTGCATCATTGTGACATAATCTCATCCACTAACTTCATCATCAATCAGGTGTTAATGGAATTCCATGGTGTGCTTGACCGACACAGTTTGCTACTACAGGCTTGCGAAGCAAACACTGTCTCCCAACAAGACTTAATTGACTTGGGTAGAGCTGGTCTTGGTACATGTTTGCTTGCTGGTTTGCCTGGATGGCTTGTTGCCTACACGGCCCACCTGGTAGTTTTTAGTTTCCCTTTTGTTCAATTTCTCTTCTGATGCCGTGACTAGTTTCGTGAGTGCTCATGACAATTTTCATGTAATATAAGGTGCGCTTTATATTCTCCGAGAGGCAGAAACTTCCTAATGAGATCTTTAAGCACAACGTGGAAGAGAAGCGCCAGTTTTTTACAGATATAAACATGGATTCCGAGAGGAATGATGCCGAGGTTCAGGTATATGCTGATGGCTTGGTTTCACCTCCTGTTTCCCTTTGACTTGTATGGTTTGATCTCATTCTGTCTCTACATGTAGGCTGAGGGTGTGTTAAATTCAAGATTGCAGAATTTAACTCATACACTTGACAAGGTGAGTAATTATTTTCCATGACTTGAACTTTTTCAGCAATAGCCATTGGTAAACTTAAAGACAATCAGTTTGCTTGGTCTTTCTATTGACGTTTGGACGAAATGTATGTTTAGGTAAGATATGTTATGAGATGTATATTCGGGGATGCCAAGAATGCCCCTCCTCCTCTGGTGAGGCTTACTGGGAGAAGCCTAGTGTCAGCCATTTGGAAAGGGGAAGGCTCATTAGTTGATGAGCTCCTTCAGTCAATTGAACCTCATGTCGAGGAAGATGTACTCGCTGACCTCAAGGAGAAGATTCGTGTTCATGATCCATCTGATTCTGAAGACATCGAGGGAGACATCCGAAATTCTCTGTTATGGTATGTTTGGAATCTGAGTCCCCTCACCTACGATTACCCGAATTTGGATTCTGACTCCCTTCTACAGGTTGCGTGATGAGTTGCGGTCTCTTTCATGTACATACAAGTGCCGTCATGATGCCGCCGCTGATCTGATTCACATGTATGCTTACACAAAGTGTTTTTTCAGAGTCCGAGTAAGTGAAAGCTTTCTCTTTATTGTGAAACGAATGGTTGTGATTTTTTTTTATCTGTAGTTCAAGCTGACTCAAGTAACACCACATGCAGGACTACAAGACAGTAAAATCTCCACCAGTTCATATTAGCCCCCTTGATTTAGGTCCCAAATATGCTGATAAACTGGGACCAGGCTTCCAGGAGTACAGCAAGACGTACCCGGAGAACTATTGCTTAGCCCAGCTTATCTATTGGTATAGCCAGAATGCAGAGCCCGAATCTAGACTGACTAGAGCTAGAAAGGGTTGCATGTCATTACCAGATGTCTCCTCCTTCTATGTAAAATCTGTAAAGCCAACACAGGAGCGAGTCTATGGCACCAGGACTGTGAGATTCATGCTATCACGCATGGTAAGTGCTACTTCATAAGCTGAGATTGACAGATTGTTTTGCTTAACTAAATCTAGTCTTGGATACAAGAAAGACAAATTTACAATAAAATTTAATAGTACTCCCTCTGATACATATTAGTTGACAACTTTATCTAAATGCAGATGTATCTAGTCAACAAATGTGTCTAGATACATCCATATTTAGACAAAGTTGAGTCAATTAATTTGGATTGGAGGAAGTAGTAAAATTCTACAGATAATATATTTAAATCATTCTAGCAAATGTTATGTTAGATCACAAAAGTTGCTAAAGTTGTAGACCCTGTACATAAGACACGGTATTATTATTATTTTGTGGTACATTGCACTATGTGGGTGCTATAAATTGGACAACCTTCCCTTGGATGAAGTCAAATGGATACATTACACGAGCAGGAATATGTTTTTACTGCAATGATTAGGAATATTGTCATTTTTATTGCTATTCGTCATCTTGACGTGGTTTAATTTATTTGTTTGATGCTATGTTTTCTGTTGACTGTCTTTGGTCTGACTTGTTTAATGTCACAAATCTAAGATCATCTTTGGTTGATCGCAGGAGAAACAGGCCCAACGTCCATGGCCGAAGGATCGGATATGGGTGTTCAAGAACGACCCAAAATTCTTTGGCACTCCAATGATGGATGGTGTGTTGAATAATAGTTCTCTTGATAAGGAGATGGTGCATTGGCTCAAGACAAGATCAAACGTTTTCCTAGGGTAGTCAAAAGGATTGTAGGCAGAGGACACAGTTTTCCTCTTCGGAGATTTTAGTCAACAACATTCTTTTTCTACTCACCTTACCTACCTGATCATGGGAGATAGCTTTTAGATGGCAGGGTAACAGTCTCATCTTCATCAACATTTGTACAGTCACCTCTCCCTCCCTCCCTAGCTTGTAGAGATGTATTCCATTAATAACTGATAGATCATAGTCATCATTGATTTGATGTAGCGCCTTTTCCCGTCGCGTAGAATTGCTTTGCCTCTATGGAATGTACTTATGTGTAAATGCAGAACAGTTGCAATCTTAAATTCGGCCGTGTTGTACTTCTGTCTCAGCTGTGCTGTTTACTAATAATTGTGCTAACATGAAACTGACCTGTGCACAAAGTTTGCTGGATGAACCTGACATTTTTTTCTCTTGAGCTAGTGCTAAAAAAGCACATATATTATAGCGTCAGAATATGCAATTTATTGGTAAATTAACTGAGTTTTTTTTCCAGGATGTACTTGTGTATTTCAATAAAAGTATGTTTATATTCTGAGGGGTTTGTAAAAGGACAATTATATTTTGAGCAGTCCACAAATAAAAATGTATATTAATGCAAATTTACATGTATATGGATTGTACTTATATGGACATGCTTGTTTTTTTTCCAAATTTTCTCTGACTTTGAAATATGTTCTTTTTTTATAAAAATGATAGCAAGAACAATAAGGCCAAAACGTCTCCCCAGAGTATGGGTGTACTGTAATGGCCTGACTCTTCGGTAATAACTAGTACTAGCTTAGAGCATCTCCAGGAGCTCATCCAAATTTGGTCCTCTATATCTCCATATAGAGGATCATCTATAAAGATTCCTTTTTAGATGTTCCTAGTTTTCCAGCAGATCATCCATAATCAGGACATCTATATTATCTCTCCTATATTTTAATACTATCCTATAACTACCATTTAACAGATTTTCTGACCTCACCTCCTCCAAACCTCACCTCCGCCTCCTCCATCGGCACCGGCAGGGTGCCCTCCCTCGCCGTCCTCCTTTCACCACGGCCACGCCCCCAACTCTCCTCCGCGGCGGCGCCCCCGACCACAAATCCGTCCGCCCCGCCCCGATGCCCTCCGCCGGCCCCTGCTCCCCCGCTTCCTCCCAGCACGGCGCCCGACGGCGGCTCCCTCCCATGCCCTCCGGCTCTCTCCTCGTCGCCTGCAGCTTCCGATTCGCGCAGTAGGCGAGCGGAATCGCGTGGGAGGCGCGCGGGCGAGGGAGCAATGATCCTGGCTTGGTCACCCAGATGTGGAGGACGCACCCAAGAGCTGGATGGACATCTATCGATCCATGTCCATATACATGTGCTGCTGGAGACGGTTTTTTAGACTCGGTCCTCTATATGTTGTATAGATGTCCATTTGGATGATCTCCTGGAGATGCTCTTAGGAGTAGCTTCTCTGAACCGGCAACCACAGTGCCTGGCGGTGTCGACATGCCGACCAAGCGGTGTTTGTGTTTGAGATGGTGTACAGCAGTCTGCGTGTTTTGAATTTCCTAGTCACAGTAGCATGTTTCAGGGCATCTCCAACGCGGCGATCCATCCCTTCGCGTGTCCGGATGGGTCCAATCGGACTGCGGCCCACGTATCGTAAATGCGAATGACCGTCGGGACGACGCAAATCCGGCCCAAATCTGGGCTAGGTTTGCGCGACCACAGATGGCACGCGGCATCCGGTCGCGTCCGCCTGCTCACCGAACTGTCTCACGACGTTCTGAACCCAGCTCACGTACCGCATTAATGGGCGAACAGCCCAACCCTTGGAACCACCTACAACTCCAGGTGGCGAAGAGCCGACATCGAGGTGCCAAACCTTCCCGTCGATGTGGATTCTTGGGGAAGATCAGCCTATTATCCCTAGAGTAACTTTTATCCGTTGAGCGACGGCCCTTCCACTCGGCACCGTCGGATCACTAAGGCCGACTTTCGTCTCTGCTCGACGGGTGAGTCTTGCAGTCAAGCTCCCTTCTGCCTTTGCACTCGAGGACCAATGTCCGTCTGGCCCGAGGAAACCTTTGCACGCCTCCGTTACCTTTTGGGAGGCCTACGCCCCATAGAAACTGTCTACCTGAGACTGTCCCTTGGCCCGCGGGTCTGACACAAGGTTAGAATCCGAGCTCTTCCAGAGTGGTATCTCACCGATGGCTCGGGCCCCCGTTCGTCTTTCTTGGGCCTAGCTGTTGGTGGGGGCGGATATCATATTAAATGTGGACAGGATCTGCCCCTGTCTAGTCCACTCCCCACTCCACTCGACGGTTCCGCACGCACGCGCATCCGCCGCCATGGCCCCGAAGAGGGCTTTTGCTCTCGGCGCCAACGACGGAGAGGCCAGCAGCCACCGCCGTCCTCCACCGGCGCTGCGGGCCGGTGGAAACCACGACGGTCTCCACATGGGAGAGGCCGCCCGCATCGACGCGACATTGGCGCAACCCGCGCCGCTGCTGCTGCCGAAGCCGGAGGAGGAAGAAGACCCGGACCTGCGCGCCGCTCTGGTGCTGTCCGTGGCGGAGGAGGAGGCGAAGTGGCCGCATCTCGCGACGGCCATTCGCACCTCCGCGATGGAGGAGGAGGCCCGGCAGGCGGTCGAGGACGCCTAGACCTGGGCGTTGGTCGACCAGGTCCGCCGGGAGGAGGCAGCGACGCGGCGGCGCGAGGAGGCCAGGCTCCGCCGTGAGGAGGAGATGCGCCAGGAGGCCAGGCACCTCGCGGAGCAGGAGAGGCGCCAGAAGGCTAGGCGCCTCGCGTTGCAGGAGAGGGAGCTGCGCCTCAGGGAGGAGGCACAGCTACGGGCCGTTGCGGCGGAGCAGCGGGTGGCTTCGGACCCGCACTCGGCCTGGGAGGAGGCCCTGTGGTCGCCGTGGCCGGAGTCCCCGGCGCGGTCGAGCCACAACAGCGCCTCGCCGCCCGAGGACGTCGTCGACGCATATGTTTAATGAAACTTCGTTTAGGTTTAATTTTTTTCCTTTGTTTTTGATTTTCTTCACATATGCGATGCGTCCGCGCGTTGGACGCAGCGTGCGACCTAAACGGACACGCGGACGCGGGCCGCTATCCGGATGTCCGCGCGGCCACCCAAACGGCCCAAAACGGGCATCTCCAGTGCGGCGACCCATCCCGCGCCCGCGCGGGATGGGTTGAACCGGACAAAAACCCGGCCCAGCGCGCGGACCCATCCCAAAAACGGATGGTCGCGGCGTTCGAGACGACCCAAAGCTGGCCCAAATTTGAGCCGCGTTTGCATGGCCGCGGACGCCGATGGCTGGCCGCTCGCGTCCGCCCCTGACCCGCGTGTCATAGGGAGATAGTTTCTTTCTTCATTAAAGTTAGCCATTAAATGTTTTCTTAAATCTACTATTACTAGTCTAGGTACGTACGGGGCCGGTGATACGTCCAAAACGTATCTACTTTCCCGAACACTTTTGCTATTGTTTTGCCTCTAATTTGTGTATTTTGGATACAACTAACACGGACTAACGCTGTTTTCAGCAGAATTGCCCTGGTGTCTCGTTTTTGTGCAGAAATTCAACTTTCGGGAAAATCCTCGGAATTTATGTCAAAGGGCCTATTTTTCCAGAAGAATCACGGAGCCAGAAGGGCAGACCTGGGGGAGGCCCAGGCCCCCCAGACAACAGGCCGGCGCGGCCTGGAGGGGGGTGGGGGGGCGCCGCCCTAGCGTGTGGCCCCCTCGGCCAGCCTCTGACGCCCCCCTCTGGACTGCCTAAGTGTTTCGATCTAAAAACGCGAGACAGGAAGTCGAAGTCGCCAGAAAGCATCCAGTACGCCGCCACCATCGCGAAACTCCGTCTCGGGACCAGAAACTCCGTTCTGGCACTCCGCCGGGACGGGGAATTGGAGGAGATCATCGCCATCATCACCACCGACGCCTCTCCATCGACCAACCATGTTTCCCCCATCCATGTGTGAGTAATTCCCCGCTGTAGGCTGAAGGGGATGGTAGAGATTGGATGAGATTGGTCATGTAATAGCATAAGATTGTTAGGGCATAGTGCCTAGTGTCCGTAATTGGTACTTTTATGATATTGTTGCAACTTGTTATGCTTAATGCTTGTCACTAGGACCCGAGTGCCATGATCTCAGATCTGAACATGTTCTCAATTCATGATGATATTCATTGCTTTATGATCTTACCTGCAAGTTGTATACACGTATTGTTGTCCGGAACCCGAGGCCCCAAAGTGACAGAAATTGGGACAACCGAAAGAGAAGGCGGTGATATGAGATCACATGTGTTCACGGAGTGTTAATGCGTTGCTCCGGTGCTCTATTAAAAGGTGTACCTTAATTTCCAGTAGATTCCCTAGAGGCCCGGCTGCCACCGGCTGGTAGGACAAAAGATGTTGTGCAAGTTTCTCATTGCGAGCACGTACGACTAAATATGGAACACATGCCTATTGATTGATTAGTACTTGGATACCGTTTTATTATTATCTCGCAAATGCCCTACTTTGATTGTTACATGAGTTTCTCTCATCCATGCAACGCCCGTCATCCATCCCTCGTGCCTACGATATTTTAATCCTCGCTGTTTACTATAATCACTACTGCTGTCTTTGTTACACTGTCGTCGTTATTTCACTATCGCTATCGCTATAAACTCGTTACTATCGATAAACTCTTGCGAGCAAGTCTATTTCCAGGTGCAGCTGAATTGACAACTCCGCTCGTTAAGGCTTACAAATATTCTTTGGCTCCCCTTGTGTCGAATCAATAAATTGGGTTTTACTTCCCGCGAAGACCGTTGCGATCCCCTATACTTGTGGGTCATCAAGACTATTTTCCGGCGCCGTTCCCGGGAGCATAGCTTTATTTGCAAGTTCACTTGGATTGATATTGTTCGCTGCAAATTCTCCATCATGGGTAAACCTCACGATACTAAAGTCGCCATATTACCATCCACTACAAGAAAAGGTACAACTCGAGTACCTCTGCTGCTCTTGATTCACCATCCGTGATAGATAAACTTGTTTCACCACCACAAACTTCACATGCTCGGTACTTCGCTAGATCTGAAAATTCCTCTTATAATTTTGATGATGCTTCGCTGTGCTTGATAATGATGGTTCGTTAGGATCTTTTCTAGATGCTACAATTGCTAGGTCTAGACAAATTGAAAGTACCGAAACTCCTAATGAAAATGCTGCTACACTCGTTAATTCACCCGAGTCTCGTTGAATACTCTTTTGATGATCTTGATGAAGATTATGTAGAACTTGATGATGATTTTATTGATAAATGCAATGCTACTACCGATGCAAGAAAAATTAAAAAGTTGCTTGCACAACATACTCGTTAGATATAAACTCGTCTCTTGATCCTAAATTTGCCACATCTCCTATAAACATTAAGGATAAGGATTATGATTTTTCTCTTGATTTATCTCATATATCTATTGTTGAGAAAACACCTTTTTGTGGTACTGAAGAAGAAAGTGCTGTAGAACACATGAATGAGCTTTCAACTTTGAGTAGCTTGTTTTCTGATGATGTTAAGATGCGTACTTATTTCGTTGCTAAATTTTTTCCTTTCTCATTAAAGGATGATGCTAAAACTTGGTATAATAGTTTGCCTCCTGATTCTATTGATAGTCCAAGAGATTTGCTTGATGTTTTCTTTCGGAAATACTTTCCTGCTAGTGCTCAATATATTGCTTTGCAGAGAATTTATAATTTTGACCAGGAAGATGGAGAGAAATTGCCTGAGGCTTGGGCGAGATTTTGCTCTCTTATTAGAGCTCGGCCTGGATATGATTTGGAAAAGCATGATTTACTTGATATATTTTATAGTGGATTAACCATTGAATCTAGGGCATACCTGGATAGTTGTGCTGGTTGTGTTTTCAGGAAAAGAACTCCAGACGACGCTGAAGAATTATTGGCTAGAATAGGCCGGAATCATGATGATTGGTCTACACCCGAACCAACCCCGACACCAATATTGAAGAAGAGGGGTATGATTAAATTAAATGATGAAGATATGAGGGAAGCCAAGAAATCTCTTAAAGAGAAGGGTATTAAATTCGAAGATGTGAAGAATTTACCTCCCATAGAAGATTTATGTAAGATCACTCCCCCTTCATCCATGATTGAGGTACACTCTCTTGAACGCTTTACTAGGGAAGATATTCCGTATTCAAAACCTCCTGCTCAATGCTTAGATGAGTTTGATAATTATATTGTTAAGCAAAATAATTTCAATATGAGAGTAGAGAATCATTTAATGAAAAATTCTCGAGCTATTAGTGAATTGCATGGTATTGTGGAGAGAACCTCCAATGATGTTAAGATGCTTGTTAAACATTTTCATATGATTCAAACTCAAATTGATCAACTCACTAAAGTGCAAAATGACTTGTTAAAAAATAATTCTAAAGAAAAACATGCTTATGAAGTAACAACTAGAGGCGGTGTTTCTACCCAGGATCCTCTATATCCCGAAGGGCATCCCAAAAGAGTTGAACAAGATTCTCAACGAACTGAAAATAGTGCTCCATCTAAGAAAAAGAAAAAGAAACATAAAACTGTTGTAGAATCCTCTGAGCCTGTTAATGATCCTAATAGTATTTCTATTTCTGATCATGAAACTGAAAGTGGTAATAAATTAACATGATAAAGATAATGATAAGAATGATGCTTCTGATAAAGAAGAAGTTGAAGAAGAACCTGAAAAGCATGCTAAAAATAAAATTATACTAAAGAAGATTTTATTGCTAAGAAATATGGTAATGAAAGAGAACCTTGGGTTCAAAAGCAAATGTCTTTTCCTGCTAAGAAACTAAAATCAAAGGAAGAAGAACATTATAACAAATTTTGTGATTGGATGAAACCCTTATTCCTGCAAATCCCTTTAACTGATGCTATTAAATTGCCTCCTTATTCAAAGTATATGAAAGATATTGTTTCTAACAAAAGGAAAATTCCTAATGAGGAGATTTCCACTATGCTTGCTAATTACTCTTTCAATGGCAAAGTTCCAAAGAAGTTGGGCGACCCAGGTATACCAACCATTTCTTGTTCTATCAAGAATAATTATGTTAGAACTGCTCTATGTGATTTGGGAGCAGGTGTTAGTGTTATGCCTTTTTCTCTTTATACGAGACTTTATTTAGATAAGTTGATACCGACTGATATATCTTTGCAAATGGCTGATAAATCTATCGCTATTCCCGTTGGTATATGTGAGGATGTTCCCTGTTCAAGTTACTACTAATTGCTTAATATTAACCGATTTTGTTGTGTTAGAAATGCCCGAAGATGATAATATGTCTATTATTCTTGGGAGACCTTTTCTTAACACCGCAGGGGCTGTTATTGATTGCAATAAAGGAAAAGTTACTTTCAATGTCGATGACAAGGAGCATACCGTTTATTTTCCCAAGAGGATTGATAAAGTATGTGAAGTTAATACAATTTCTAATGTGAGAACTATCAAAGTGGGAACTATTGATTGTCCTATATATGAGCCTAAAGAAGGATATCAAAATATTATGATTGGATCCATATCAATTCAATACAAGGTAACATGATTGATTTGAGGTTTATTCCTTCTTATGTCATGTAAAATTTATTTGGTGGCAAGACTTGATCAACCTTGTTAACAAATTCATTTTATATACATAGAGGAACTAAACAACATTTCTTTCTTCCTCCACTTGTTCTACTTGCTGTAGTACTATTTGTTTTGCAAGATGCTTTTTTTTTGCGGGAAAAAAGATATATATTAAGCCACAAGGGAATTACAATCAGTTTGAACCGCCGTAGCGATTTCCTGGGGAACATATCGGAACCAAGATTCAGTTCTGTTCTGAACCCGTCCTAGTTTTGCTAACTCGTGGCCTACCATGTTAGCCTCGCGGCTAATCTTTATTAATTTTACATCTCTTTACCGAAGAAACTCACGAATGACGTTGATTCTGAAAGCATAGGCTAAAACATTAGGAGTACTTCCATTGATCATGTCCACCGCTTCCGCACAGTCTGACTCCACTGTGAACTTAAGCGCTGTCCAGTGTAGGGCAAGTTGCAACCCCTCTTCGATGGCCATGATTTCCGCTTCAGTTGCATCACCACAGTGTGGTATAGAGCGGCATGCTGCATAGATGATAACACCTCTATATTCCCGCATAACCATGCCCGTACCTGCAGCTTGACTCGAGTAAGCACCGTCCGTGTTCAGCTTAGCCTCTCCTAACGGCGGCGCCACCCATTTCTTCCTCACCTTCTGTCTACCATCGGTTTGTGCTTCAGTCTTCTGGAATCCTTGTTCCGGGTTGACGACCATCTTACCTTTACTTATATCTGCGTACGGAAATTGTTTAATGAGCATGAGAGAGTTGAGGTAGCTTACTAGGAACCGGCGGGAGCCCTCAATTGGCGGGCAGGGTTTGCCATGAGTCATCTCATTGTGGGCGTGCCATATCCTCCAAAACGTCATCAAGGTCGGCGCGCGTTGGCATGCTGGGATGGAGGCCAGGAGGTGAAGGAGCCACTCGGGTCCTGTCGGCCTTAGCAGGTCACTAGCGGGCAGGTCCCAGACTTCGTCCATGGCACGCCAAAGGTCGCGTGCATGCGGGCATCGGAGGAAAATATGGAAGGAGTCCTCCTCCTCACAACAACAAATAGGACACATGCTGGATGTTGAGATGCATCTCCTTCGCAGATTCAGTTGTGTTGATATTGCATTTCTACAGATTTTCCATGCCAGAATTTTGACTTTGGGCGGTACAGGGCAGTCCCAGATGATCTTCCATGTTGGTCTAGCGCCATCAGGTCTAGAACTAGTAGCTCCACGATCTTGATGTTGCATTGTCAAGTGCAAGGCTAACCTGGAGGCACTTCTGACACTAAATATGCCACGTTTGTCAGGGTGCCAAGCTATAAAGTCCTCTTCGTTACGCCTTGACGTGCTAATTTTCAGGACATCCGCAATGTCCTCCTGGCAGAAATATTGGTTTAGCCTTTGCTCGTCCCACGATCCATCCTGTTCCAGAAAGTCCGCCACCCAACGGTATCTGCATCGCCCTTGCACCGATCGTGGTTGGTGACAGCCATCCCTGGGAATCCAGGGGTCTCGCCAAGCCCGAATCTTCGCGCCATTGCCCACTCTCCATATGGCGCCTTTCTTCAAAAGTTCAAGCCCATGCTCAATTGCATGCCATCTGGAGGAGCCATTCCCTGTGAAAACAGTGTCAAGCAAGGAGCCATTAGGGTAGTATTTGGCTTTCAATAATTGTGCACATAAGGTATTTGGAAATTGTATGAGCCTCCAAGGCTGTCGAGCTAACAACGCCTGGTTAAACAGTCGCATGTCTCGAAACCCCACACCGCCATAGTCCTTCGGACGTAGCATGATGTCCCATGCCACCCAATGCGTCTTCCTCTTCCCGTTTTCAGCCCCCCACCAATATCTTCGAATCATCTTTGTTAGCTCATCACAAAGTCCAAGCGGTAGTTTAAACACACTCATCACATAAACCGGAATAGACTGTGCAATTGATTTTATTAGACCCTCCTTAGCAGCCTGTGATTTATGACTATCATCCCAGTCAATTAGGCAGGTCGCAAGCTTGGCATGTAAGCTTTGAAATTTCCCTCGGCTCATTCTACCTTCCGGCGTGGGCAGACCCAAATACTTGGTTTCAAAGGTTTCTTGTGTTACTTGTAAGATATTTTTCACCTGTACTCGCTGATCCACCGGGCATGAATCGCCGAACATGATCGAGCATTTCCCGGGGTTAATGAGTTGCCCCGTACTGGAGGCATATAACTCTAGTACCTGCTTCACTTTATTAGCTTGTACCTCCGATGCCTTGAAGAAAATTATGCTATCATCTGCAAACAAAAGGTGAGAAATGCCTGGTGCACGTCTACAAATTCGAACAGGCTCAATTTCATTAGTGCCAACAGCCCTTTGAAGTAAAGTAGAGAGACCATCCGCAATAAACAGAAACAGAAATGGCGAGAGGGGATCACCTTGTCGGAGGCCCCGAGAAGGCGAAAATGAATCTAGGAGGGTTCCGTTGAATTTAACCTGATATCTCACCGAGGTGACGCATGACATGATCCAGTCAACCCATCGATGAGAAAACCCCAACCTTTGCATCACTTTCTTTAGAAAATCCCAGTCCACTCTGTCATACGCCTTGGACAAGTCTAATTTGTAGGCACAAAAATTCTTCGACATATTAGTATTGTGTTCAATAAAATGTAGGCACTCAAAAGCCACCAGAGCATTATCCGTGATGAGCCTCCCCGGAATGAAAGCACTCTGGTTGATGGATACTATTTCTCCCAAAATTGGCCGCATTCTATTAACCATGCATTTGGAAATCACTTAATATATAACAGTACAGAGGCTAATAGGGCGAAAGTCCTTCAAAGTTTCAGGTTGATCAATTTTTGGTATGAGGACAATGGCAGTATCATTTACACCTTCTGGCATACGGCCAGTAGCAAAAAAGAGCTTGACAGCATTAGTTACCTCAACTTTTATTGTATCCCAGTTGCGTTGATAAAATCTTGCAGGGAAGCCATCCACTCCCGGCGCCTTCAGGGGGCCAATTTGGAATAAGGCGTCGCCTATTTCCTCATCAGTGAAGTCCCTACAAAGATTAGCATTCATTTCCGGGGTCACCTTCTCCTGTGTCATTGCAATGAGTTCATCCGAATTGAGTAAGTGGTCACGTGTAAACAGTTCTTGGAAATAAGAGGTAGCCATCAGCTCCATATCAGTAGGTACATCCTTCCAGACACCTTCACTAGTTCTTAGTCTTTTTATTTTATTTCTTCGAGCCCGCCAAACTGCCTTTTGATGAAATAATTTCGTGTTCCTATCTCCCTCCTTCAGCCAGGTTATTCTTGAGCGTTGGAGCCACAACATTTCTTCTTTGTACAATAATTCATGCATATGATCCGAAGCCTGTCTTATGTCTCGCTGGTTTGCATTGTTCAACCGTAGGGTCTCCAGGTTCTTCCGTGCTTTGTTGAGCTCTCGCAGGACATTACCGAACTTTTTCTTGCTCCAGGATTGCAGTGTAGACATGACATTATCCAGCCCTTGCATAATTCCACCGAGGTCATGTTTCTGCCCGGCTTCACCCCATGCATTGTCTACTAGTTCTGGTAATTCAAACTCCCGCTCCCAGAAAATTTCATATTGCCTTCTCGGTTGTTTTTGTGGCATACGTACCTCCTGCTCCATTTGCACTAGAATCGGGCAATGGTCTGAAACTGGTGATGTCAGGTGCTGTACCCTGGTGTCTGCATAGCGATCCCGCCAAGCTGGGCATGCCACCGCCCTATCAAGTCTCACCCTTACATTGGCGCGTCCACTCCGCTTGTTGTCGTATGTATATGGTACTCCTGAAAAACCAAGATCAGTAAGGTTGCATTCAAATAAAACTTCGCGAAAAGCATCCATTTGGTTAGTTGTTTAGAAGTTTCAAAATCTTTTTCTGCCCTGCACTGTTCAAAAACTAGGCCGATTCAACGATTACTAGGCCGATTAATCGCTACTAGGAGTCTGACCGTGTCGATTATCGTTAATCGCTTGTGTTAATCCTTTAGCCCGATTAATCATACTGAAAGTCCGATTACTAGGTATGTTCCTGATTAACTACTACACTTGGTCAAAAAAGTTACAAAATTTTCAATGCATATTGCTAGTACAGGTGCTACCCCTCCCCAATAAAGTAGGTTTTGCGAAGCTCCCGCTTGATTGCAGCCTCCATCAGCTCGATTTCCACTGTCGCCAACTAGTTACTTGCCCTCCTAGACTAGTTGCTCGCAGTTGCCCAGACCTCAGATACAGGAGCTCATGCAGGAGCTCGAGGATGCCTTCAATAGGTTAGGTGGTTGAGGTGTAAGAGGGGTCGTACCCTAGGTAGGTGGTGGGAGAAGATAAACTTCAGAGGTGAGAGGAGAAGAAGTGGAAGGAAGGAATGCGACTTCAGCTAGTGGATCTTGATGCGCTCGTGACCTTGAAGATTAGGTCACGGAGGAGAAGAGTACATGTTTTCTGAGATTTTAGGCTCTAGACAAGTAGGGCCAGGTATATAGAGGCTCATATACTATTATTTTTCTTATATACACTATTTTTAAGTGCTAATTTGTGTATGTTGCACCGATTAATAGCCGACCGATTAAATCAGTTAATCGTCCGAATTCCGATTAATCGCTGCTCCCAAGCCGACCGAGCAGTTAACGATTACCGATTTCCTTAACATTGCTGCCCTGTAATAGTTATTTTAACACCCTGATCCTCGCTGGGGTTGATCTCCACTTAGGCCAAAAGCCTAAGCTTGGGGGGAGGTATACCGGCATCACTCATTCTTTGCATATTATAGTTGCTGGATACTTGTACATACTTCTTTAGCTTCTTAAAGTGGTTTTCTAATAAGAGGGAGATGATATTTGGGGAAGTGCTGATTGAAAACAGATTCTGGACTGATACTCAAAAAATTCTCAAAAACAGCCGTAACGTTATTTTGCGAAGCCAATTTTTGTGCATGTTCCCCAGTGTTGTTATCTAACTTTCATTAGTTGAACACTTTTCGAGCTGAGGAGCGGAAGAATTTCTTAAAAATGGATTATCAGTACCGCTGTCAAGTTTGACGAATTTCTCGCTGCTTTGTGTTTATGTGACTCTTTTAGTTTTCATTCTCTTGTTTTTGCTTTGTTTCTTTCCTAAAACACAAAAAGACCAAAAATATTTCTGTTGTTTCTCTTTACCACTTGTTTATTTTGGTTTCTTGCTTTTATTTTGCTTTGTTTGCTATCGTTGGTTTGCTATAAGGAAACCCAAAAAGATTTTGCTTTGTTTGCTTGTTTCCTTTCGTTCTTGTTTCCAATTCGAAAACACCAAAAATATTTGCTGTTCTTCTTTGGTTTTGTAAAGTTCATTTTGGAGTTCAATGGTCTTCGGTGGCTGGAGCGTGGTTTTCATTCCATATTATTCAAGCTACACAAGTGAAAGACAATAATGACGATCTACGACAATTCGACCGTGGTGAGAGGCTGGTATGAACTCTATTTGTTTTCATTTTTGTACATATACTCATCCATGTGAGCATGCTTAGTTGGTTCATGTGAGGTATATGTCATTTAAGAAAGTCTAGTAGTTCATGATCTCTCATGCTTAGCTCCAATTTATTAATATGAGTAGCATATCATAAATATTTGTTTGCATTGCTTTATTCATAGATAGGTATGACATTGTGGTATCCTCCTCTCGAATAATTCACTTGAATCGACTTGGCACATGCTCACGCATGCATATGACCGAACAAAAGTCAATTAAGCCTCGATGATTTACTTTAGCTCGAGTTCTTGTATCACTTTTATGCCTCCGTTAATTTATTTTGTCGCAAGCATGATTATGACAAGCATCGCTCTCTTGATTGTCGCTTCCCGCCTATTGCTAGCCTTCACTTGTACTGAGCGGGAACGCTGCTCGTGCTTCCAAACCCCTGAAAACCAAGTTATTCCAGAGTGTCCACCATAAATACCTATGCATGGAATTTCAAACCATTCCAAGTAAATTCTCATGTGCTACCTTGCCCATAGCTGGGCCCGCGACATCCACGGCACCCTTGGCATCGACGAAATTGGCGAATACCTGCTGCTCTGGCGTCGGCTCGATCACGTCCAGCTGACAACCCAAGCCGATACCATGACCTGGAAGTGGAATGCCAGCGGCATCTACACGGCTGCATCGTGCTACAAGGCCACCTTCCTCGGCTCCACCCTTTGCGAGGCTTGGCGCCTAACCTGGAAGACTTGGGCTCCCTCGACCGTCAAGTTCTTCCATTGGCTCGCGCACCTCGACGCATGCCGGACCGCCGCTCGTCTTCGCCGACGAGGCCTGCAGCACCACCCCCGCTGCCTGTTGTGCGATCAGGAGATGGAGACCATCCAACACCTGCTCTATGGCTGCTGCTTCTCCCGCCATGTCTGGCACGGCACCCTATCTTGGCCGCGTGCAACCTGCAACCCACCTGAGCAGAACGACACCCTCCTTACCTGGTGGCACAAAGCCAAGCCCGCCACGCCTAAGCCCCTGTGCAAAGGACTCGCCTCAATCGCGCTCCTGACACCTTGGGTTATTTGGAAGCACCGCAACGACATCGTCTTCAACGGCGCCGAGCCCTCCATCACCAACACCATCGCCAAGATTCGAGACGAAGCCGCGCTTTGGGCAAGGGCTGGGGCCCCAGGCCTACGTGTTCTGCTGCCTCAAGACTGGGATGTACACTGAAGTGTTTTGTTTCCCTTTTCTGGTTTCTGCCTCCTAGGAGGATTGTAACAACAAACCTATTTCCCTCTCCTTTTCAATGAAATGAAACACAAAGGCTTTTTGCGTTTTCTCGAAAAAAACCTTTAAACCTTCAAAATGCTTCTCAATTTGTGTCGATGTTTTATAGCTCATGAGGAAGTATGTGGTGTTTATCTTTCAATCTTGTCATTTACTCCTGACAGACTTTCATAATGGACTAGTGGCACATCCGCTTATCCAATAATTTTGCAAAAAGAGCCGGCAACGGGGTTCCCAGCCCCAATTAATCAACTTTCATTAATAATTCTCTTCACATGTTTTG
The DNA here is from genome assembly GCF_022539505.1 of Lolium rigidum. Lineage (NCBI taxonomy): Eukaryota > Viridiplantae > Streptophyta > Magnoliopsida > Poales > Poaceae > Lolium > Lolium rigidum. Next base: position 100,704,109 of record NC_061508.1, on the reverse strand, counting down.
CCCCGATTTATCAGTAAGCAACTTAAATTGCAAATAGACACTCCTCCATGGTATGAGATTGTTGGAAGGCACCCGAGGATTCGGTTAGCCATGGCTTGTGTAAGCAAAGGTTGGGGGGAGTGTCATCCATAATAAAACTAAAGTACGTGTGTAAACAAAAGAGAAGAGGGACGATTTACCTTGTTGGTAGAGATAACGTCCTTCATGGGAGCCGCTCTTGAAAGTCTGGTTGACGAGGTAGTTAGAGTACCCACTATCATTCGTTGACAACAACAAACACCTCTCAAAATAATTTTACTCCTGTTTTACAAATGAAAAGCTCTAGCACATGTTAATCCCTGCTTCCCTCTGCGAAGGGTTAATCTTTTACTTTTACATTGTGTCTCCATCCTTTCTTTGAGCACCTTCTTGAGAGCACAACTGTCATTCTTAGTATAATATGTTTGTCCCAAAATGTGATTAACTGTGATATAACTTTGATGCTTTTATCTTTGATAATCTTTACTTCCAATCTTTCCATGAACTTCAAAGGTGCCCGAGCATTTATGTTTTGCTGTACAAATACGGGCAAGCGAGATACCACTTTATCATATCCTTTTATGAACATTGCAATCCCGCTCGATAGACATGATTCATGATGCTTATTGTTAATTTGTTGGTACCTTTTCCATGATTGACATAGCTATTAGATGATTTTATTTGCATGTATCTTATTATGAATTGCTTGAGTACTTTCCATATCATGAGAATATTTACATCATATGAACAAATGTGTTCGTGAAAGTTCTTTTATCGCACTCAGTTGTTAACTAAATTGCTTGAGGACAAGCAATAAGCTAAGCTTGGGGGAGTTGATACGTCCAAAACGTATCTACTTTCCCGAACACTTTTGCTATTGTTTTGCCTCTAATTTGTGTATTTTGGATACAACTAACACGGACTAACGCTGTTTTCAGCAGAATTGCCCTGGTGTCTCGTTTTTGTGCAGAAATTCAACTTTCAGGAAAATCCTCGGAATTTATGTCAAAGGGCCTATTTTTCGAGAAGAATCACAGAGCCAGAAGGGCAGACCTGGGGAGGCCCGTGCCCCCGCACAACAGCGCCGGCGCGGCCTGGAGGGGGGGGCGCCGCCCTAGCGTGTGGCCCCCTCGGCCAGCCTCTGACGCCCCCCTCTGGATTACTTAAGTGTTTCGATCTAAAAACGCGAGACAAGAAGTCGAAGTCGCCAGAAATCCAGTACGCCGCCACCATCGCGAAACTCCGTCTCGGGACCAGAAACTCCGTTCTGGTACTCCGCCGGGACGGGGAATTGGAGGAGATCATCGCCATCATCACCACCGACGCCTCTCCATCGACCAACCATGTTTCCCCCATCCATGTGTGAGTAATTCCCCCGCTCGTAGGCTGAAGGGGATGGTAGGGATTGGATGAGATTGGTCATGTAATAGCATAAGATTGTTAGGGCATAGTGCCTAGTGTCCGTAATTGGTACTTTTATGATATTGTTGCAACTTGTTATGCTTAATGCTTGTCACTAGGGCCCGAGTGCCATGATCTCAGATCTGAACATGTTATCAATTCATGATGATATTCATTGCTTTATGATCTTACCTCGCAAGTTGTATACACGTATTGTTGTCCGGAACCCGAGGCCCCAAAGTGACGTAAATTGGAACAACCGAAGGGGAAGGCGGTGATATGAGGATCACATGTGTTCACGGAGTGTTAATGCTTTGCTCCGGTGCTCTATTAAAAGGAGTACCTTAATTTCCAGTAGATTCCCTAGAGGCCCGGCTGCCACCGGCTGGTAGGACAAAAGATGTTATGCAAGTTTCTCATTGCGAGCACGTACGACTAAATATGGAACACATGCCTATTGATTGATTAGTACTTGGATACCGTTTTATTATTAGCTGCAAATGTACTACTTTGATTGTTACATGAGTTTCTCTCATCCATGCAACGGCCGTCATCCATCCCTGTGCCTACAGTATTTTAATCCTGCTGTTTACTATAATCACTACTGCTGTCTTTGTTACACCGTCGTCGTTATTTCACTACTGCTATCGCTATAAACCGTTACTACCGATAAACTCTTGCGAGCAAGCTCTGTTTCCAGGTGCAGCTGAATTGACAACTCCGCTGTTAAGGCTTACAAATATTCTTTGGCTCCCCTTGTGTCGAATCAATAAATTGGGTTTTACTTCCCGCGAAGACTGTTGCGATCCCCTATACTTGTGGGTCATCAGCCGGCGGGCTCGCCGGCGACTCGCCGCCGGGGCCATGGATTTCACTCGACGTGGACGGCATGTACGCGTGAGGATTTGTGGTGACCCGGCATACCACTGCATGGTGTAGTATGCAAGTCTGATATAACACCAATGAAACATCGTTCCACTAGTATTATATCGCTCAGAGTGGTACAACAGAAACATATGCGGGTCCAAGGCATGTCTATAGAATTACAACATTGACTCTATTACATAAGATCAGCACAGACTCCTACTTTACAATGAGGTAAATCTGCAAATAAACTCCAGAAGAACGACTCGTAGTCTAATTCTATCACGAACTCTATTTGTAGAGTATTTGACTAGCTATAGAGGCTAAGAATAGATTCTAGCTAAATAGGAGCTAAGTTTAGGAAGCTAGTTCCTTTCTATTGCTAATCTAGGTTTCTCCTTGTTGGATGTGGTATCTGACTCTTCTGACAGGTTCCTGTCCCTTGAAGTAGTTGTTGACTCCTCGGTCTTCGAGTTGCACTCGTAGATCCTCCTTCGATGCCTCCATATCTAAGCAGGGGATTTAAGAGTGGGATGAGTACGAGCGTACTCAACAAGTTCATTATAGGAAAGAGGTGTTTAATGCACTAGCTACAGCATTAGACCGTAAAGTCTAATACCAATGCAAGTTTTCATAACCATTTCTTCAAAAGGTTGCTTTTATTCGAAGAACTATGTCCGTCAGCCTTCACCGGTTTACTAGAACTTCATGGAGCTCCTTTCCAAGCAGCGTTCGCAGCTCCAAATCCCGGAACAGGGAGTGACAGGTCACGGTTCTTTACACTCGCAGAGGTGTGTTGCTTTACCCATAAGAGATCTTATCCTTGTTGCCAACCGAGTTGCAGGCTCGTCCACACTTCCTTTGGTGTGAGGTCAGGAGTAAGGTCATAGCCAATCATATTCCTCCGCTACCTCGCACACCCACCCGTTGTTGCATGCCCCGACCCTGGGTCCACGCCGGTCCCATTATTCCCATAATTTCAGGGTGGACCCCGACCACGACGACAGTGCTGGGCTCTACCATACACTCCTACGCCGGTAGGCCGCAACCCATCATAGACCGCATTACCGTGGGGAATTAGAGTGGGATCCCCACCCTCCGGTTGTTCCGCAAGATACAACCGCTACGGCAAGCAATGCTTTACCGTGGGGAATTAGAGTGGGATCCCCACCCTCCGGTTGTTCCGCCAGATACAACTGCTACGGTAAGCGCATCCGTTGATGTACAAGAGGTGGAAATACGATTGACTAGTCCGTCCCATTCCAAATCTTATGGTTAACACGGGTATTACGGCACAAGAATTACTGGCGACATTTGTTGTTTAATCCTAGATGGATATAAACCCTTGCAATGGAACCTCCACCATATCAACACAATCCATGGTTCCATTGCCCACCACATAGTCATATTCATAGTTATGAAAATAGTGGTTTTGGTTTTTATGCAATAGTGATAACCATAGTACTTTGCAAGTAATTTGATAAAGATACTCAAATGACATGAGCAAGTGATGAACTTGCCTTTCTTGACCGCAAGATTATGCGGACAAGGTCTTCGATACGCAATAACTCCAAATTCTGAAATAGCATCATCGTCCGGTAAGGACGATGTTTAAAAGATTGGCAAGGATGCAATAATGCATAAGTATGAGATGCAATCGCTCTAAGCGTGACCTAACCCCGATGATTTAGGATTAGTGAGTTGTGATGATTAATTCAGGGTGTGTTGCTGTTATCACCAGATTTTGGACGAATCCAGAGGTGGGCCGGGTTTGGAAGATTACATTTGGAAGATTTCTGAAGCGGCCTGGCACGAAGGGTTTTGGGCTGGATTGCCCGTGTATCTTTATTTAGTAGTTTATTATTTTAGTTTAGAGATAGAATCTTACTCGTGCACGGTTTAGTGCACGCCCACATTAGAAAGTCCCCCGGACTATAAATATGTACCTAGGGTTTATGGAATAAACAACAACTCACGTTCAACCCCAAAAACAAACCAATCTCGGCGCATCGCCAACTCCTTCGTCTCGAGGGTTTCTATCGGGTAGCGACATGCTGCCTAGATCGCATCTTGCGATCTAGGCAGCACAAGCCCCACGTTGTTCATGCGTTGCTCGTACTGAAGCGTTTTTGATGGCGAGCAACGTAGTTATCATTAGATGTGTTAGGGTTAGCATTGTTCTTCGTTTGAGCATGTTTACGTAGTGCAACCCTTGCATATCTAGCCGCCCTCACGCCTATCTCAGGTGTGGGGGCGGCACCCCGCTTGATCATTATTTAGTAGATCTGATCCGTTACGATTGCTCCTTGTTCTACAAGGATTAGTTTAATATCTGCAATAGTTAGGCCTTACAAAGGGGGGAGGATCCAAGTGGCACGTAGGGTGGCGTTCGCAAGTCCTAAACGGGATGTTCCTAGGATCAACTTCATGTTGGTTTTTTGGCCTTGTTTAGGATCGGCTTACGAGCACCGTGCGTGGCCGCAAGGCCCAACCTCGGAGTAGGATGATCCGATTATGCGGTGAAAACCCTAAATCGTCGTAGATCTCATTAGCTTTATCTTGATCAAGCAGGACCACCAAGTATTCGTGCACCCCGTACGGATCATGGGTGGATCGGCTCTTTGAGCCGATTCACAGGATAACCTGAGAGCCGATCGAGGCTCGTATTTAACGTTTACATGTATGCCCCGCAGAAACTAAGCGAGGCACCCTCATCACCTTCCCCGACCGGGTATAGGTCAGGTGGCACGCCCTTGCACTTCGCAACGCCGCGTGTGACCGTAAGAGCATTGCGGGCCGTCGCTCGGAGGGGTCTCAGCCAGCCGCAGCTCTAGGCTCTTCCCGGCTCTACAGGTGTTGACAAGGCCGCTGCCCGCCGGTGGGTTTTGGCGATCAACACATTCTCGGCACGCCCGGTGGGACAATCGTCTACATCAACCACATCGCCATCTACATCCGAGATGGCGGACGGCACGCCGCTCACCTACGAGGATCTGCCTGACGACCTCAAGAAGCAATACAACGAGATCAAGGCTACCCTCGAAGCCGACCTCATCGGCTCTTTTCAGAGAACCCGTTCCGGTGGCATCAGATGGAAGGGGTTCTCACCGCAAGGTGCGCTCGATGGGATAGATCTCTCTGCCCCGTCGGAGGAACGCACCAGGGGTCTGCGGCAGGAGATCAACTACCTGGTGGCTCACTCACTACACCGCCACTCTGAGAACTTGGTCAACGTGTTGGAGCGTGTCGCTCTGCGCGTGATCCAGGAGATCATGAGCCACCAGTACTCGCCGTCAGGACCAGCTCTCGGGACTCATCAAGGAGAGTTGCCATTCCAGTCCCGTCCACCGCTGCCATATGCGTTGGTAGCACCTGCTGAAGTGCCGACTACACCGGCATTCCTCGTCTACAGGATTGGTGGCGACCCTAGTGACTACGAGTTCTTAATGGAGGTGCCTAAGGAGATCCCTCATGGATACGCGTGCATGTATGTGCCGGATGGCGGTGACTGGACACTCACGAACCAGGCCACAACATCGGGGACTCCGGCGAAGACACGAGGAACGTCGGCGACAGAGCAGACGTGGCTAACTAAATACGCCACACCGACGAAACTCCCAAGCCCAACTCCTGCAGAGGGCTCAGAGCTGGAAAAGCAAACATGGCAGGCCAAGTACGCCACCCCGGCGAATCTTCGCAGTGCAACTCCTACGGCCAGCACAAGCGGATCAGATCAGCACCATACCGAGAGACCAGCTCGGCATGATGCCGAAAAGAAGGGCAGTCGGCTATTCCAAGCCGTACCCCGACGATTACGAGATGATCCCGCTGCCACCTAAATATCGGCTCCCCGACTTCTCCAAATTCGATGGATCGGATGGCTCCAGCTCCATCGAGCACATCAGCCGATATTTGGCTCAACTAGGACCGGCTTCGGTGTCGGATCAGCTACGCGTGAGGCTCTTTCACAGTCCCTCACGGGATCGGCTTTTGGATGGTACACCTCTTTGCCAGCAAACTCCATCCGAGTCTTGGAAGCAATTGGAAGAACAGCTCCATATGCAATACCATTCGAAGCTTCCGAGTCCGGCATTGCCGATCTAGCACAACTACGTCGAAGCGCGGGGAAACGGTGACGTAGTACATCCAGCCGCTTCAGGAATCTTAGGAACCGATGTTATTCGGTTCGTATAACCGAAAAGGAAGCAATCGAGTTGGCAGTATCGGGCCTTGCAACACAGCTCAAGGACATGGCCTCCCAAGCGGATTATCCCTCGCCGGCGCACATGGTTCGAAACTATCGGCATATGAACAGCGCCACCCCGACTCCGTACCAAGACAAGTTCAAGCGTGCGTAGTTATGGTCGATACAGAGGAAGATGAAGTGCCCGCGGGAGGCCAAGAGATAGCAAGTGGCTGAGTGGATTCGTGGGGAACCCCGTGGCCTCGCAAATGGGTAAAGCCACCGGTGGCCGCCCGTGGGATTTGATTTTGACGTGACCAAGACCGAACAAATCTTCGACCTCCCGCTCAAGGAGAAACAGCTTGACGGTTCTCGAAGGTCTCAAGTTCCCCACTGGCGAAAGAGCTAAACGGAAAGCCGTACCGCAAGTTCCACAACTCGCTTTCCCATGCCACCAACGACCGCCGGGTGTGGCGTCGCACATCCAAGCGGCGATAGAGAAGGGGCGGCTAATTTTTAACCAAGCACGCCATGAAGGTCGACACTCAACCCTTCCCCGCCGTTAACATGGTGGAAATCACCTACCCCGAAGGTTGCCGCCTAGGTCCCTCGTTCAGCATCAACATGGTAGGACCTGGAAACCACTCTGGCAAAGATGGAGATGAGGGCAGCCGCTCTCATAGCAAGGATACAGAGGAGGCCGCTCCACGCGATCGGCTCCGTCATGATGGCAAGCGCTATGTCACAGAGGGAGAGGTGAAGAATATAAGATATCAGCGACCCCTCTCTGATCACCTCCTCAACAAATATGTGAGTCAGTATGACCAACGCCGGCGGTCCAATTTCGATGATAGAGGAGATCGTTTGGCTAGAGAGGCCAGAAGATATCGTCGGCAGGATCACGATGAGGAGGAGCACGAACGCTGTGCCACGGAAGCATCAAGGGAGCAAGATGACAACGCCAGACACTGGGACTGCCCTTTCTTCGGTACATCGCTGGGATTCAGGAATGAGCCGATTGCCCACAATCGGCAATTGCCCGTAATGCAATCGAAAAGAAGGAGGCAGCCAACGTGTCCGTGTTCGAGCGCCTAGGGCCTCTCCCGCCACAAAGCAAACGCGCCGAGTCACCTCGTTGGGCAGATCTTGAAGATTCGGAAGACGAGGGAGAAGTGGAAGAAGACAGGTATCACCGGCCAAGGTGGTGCCCCGACGGACTCGAGCCGGTTCCCAAAAGCGCGAGTGGTTCAGCGATTGCGCGGCGGAGGAGTCGATGACCTGCATCGCTGAGGACGCACGGCACAGGCAAGCGCACTCAAGGTGCGACGGAGGAGTCGAGGTTGGGTGTTTATCCAGCCCGACCAAGTAGCAAGATCAAACCAATGAGCAAATCGAGGAGAGGCCGATCCTTGTGATCGGCCCCAAAAAATTTATGAAGGGAACTTACAAAACCTTCAACGAGCAAGCGACGTGGAGGCCGATTCCAGCAATCGGCCAAAATTATCCTCACCCACCATTCCGCCTGGGTTCAACATGTTATCCAACACGAGCCGATACCATCAATTCTCTTGACAGAATCGGCTCGGGGGGGCACCCAGGTAGATAAAATACGGGGATATGCAACGAAAGCATCTCATCTTTTGGTGATGAGTATTGGAATATGGGGGCCGATGCACGGGTCGGCCGGAAAAAAGAAAAAAAAAGGGGAGTGAAAATTCGAAAATCAAGGGAGATTTGTCAGGAGCAGCATGGGCGTGCGGATCAGGTCAAGGATGGATTGCATCAGGTCCATCAAAGGAAAGGAGCCTATCTGGCCGGCAGGAACTGAAGAAACTCGGGGGGCAGCTCACCTTGAGGGCTCTCTGCTTTGGGAAGCCGATTTATGTTTAATCGGCTAGCTCGGCATAAGGAGTTCCCTCAGACATGATCGAGCCTAGGTCCATGCAGCTCTGTTTTTGCCTCGGCTAGGACTCGGGGGGCAACAAGCCTGGAAGATGCCCTATTTTTTAAGAGCCGATTAGAGTCACCTCTGGCCGCGGCTGCATCATGGTCGTCTCGGGGAGGAACTGGGAAGGAAAAAGCCGTCGTCTAGTACGGGGCTTGGACCGTGCTGTTGCCGCAAGGAAAAGAAAGAAGTCCGACGCGTTGCTATCGGTCTTAGCATGACAAACGGAAGGAATGAAATTGGAGCGATTAAAAGATGAATGGAGAGAACAATTTCATTAATTCCAAGGAGCGGCTTTACAAGAAAGAGCCGATGGCTCTCAAAAGAGGGATCTGGTGCCTAGTGCACCGCTACTACTAGTCCTATACTACTAGTCGTCGCTGTCCTCTTCATCGCCGCCGTCGACGCCGTCGGCGCTGCTCCCGAGGAGCTCCTCGTCGTCGCTGCCCCAGCCCTTGGCCGGAGCCTCTTCCTCCTCGTCATCATCATCATCCTCGCTGTCCGCCCAGGAGCGGAAGCGCTTGTTCGGCGGATACCCGATGGAGGAGGAGGAGTCATCCTCTTCCTCTTCCTCTTCGTCATCATCTTCGTCCTCGCTGTCCGCCCACATGCGGGGGCGCTTCTTCGGCGGGAGCTGGGCGGAAGGGGAGGTCTTGGCCTTTGCTGCCTCTCCTTCTTTCTCCTCCTTGTCGGAGGAGAAGGGATTCACTGCGGGGTGGAGGCTGTCCTCGTTCTTCTTCTTCGGCGAAGATTGGGGGAAGAGTTTTGAGAAGGAAGAGGAAGAGGAAGACATTGCTACAGGAGGAGAGGGTTTTTTGGTGCCGATAGCTGGGATGGAGCAGAGGATAGAGAGAGCTAACCAGTCGGCACGGTTAAATAATGAGAAATTTGGTGAAAGTTTAATGCCATTACAACTTCCAAGGGATCGATGCTAAAGCTGTCAGAATTTTTAGAGAAGCTGAGAAGACAGGGCATAATGATGACGGATGTTGTAACGGCTCTGCTCTGCCACGACATGACCCTTCGAAGGGAAAGCATAATGATTTTGGAAATGTTATTTCCAAAACCAGGGGGGCATGTGTTATCACCAGATTTTGGACGAATCCAGAGGTGGGCCGGGTTTGGAAGATTACATTTGGAAGATTTCTGAAGCGGCCTGGCACGAAGGGTTTTGGGCTGGATTGCCCGTGTATCTTTATTTAGTAGTTTATTATTTTAGTTTAGAGATAGAATCTTACTCGTGCACGGTTTAGTGCACGCCCACATTAGAAAGTCCCCCGGACTATAAATATGTACCTAGGGTTTATGGAATAAACAACAACTCACGTTCAACCCCAAAACAAACCAATCTCGGCGCATCGCCAACTCCTTCGTCTCGAGGGTTTCTATCGGGTAAGCGACATGCTGCCTAGATCGCATCTTGCGATCTAGGCAGCACAAGCCCCACGTTGTTCATGCGTTGCTCGTACTCGAAGCGCTTTTGATGGCGAGCAACGTAGTTATCATTAGATGTGTTAGGGTTAGCATTGTTCTTCGTTTGAGCATGCTTACGTAGTGCAACCCTTGCATATCTAGCCGCCCTCACGCCTATCTCAGGTGTGGGGGCGGCACCCCGCTTGATCATTATTTAGTAGATCTGATCCGTTACGATTGCTCCTTGTTCTACAAGGATTAGTTTAATATCTGCAATAGTTAGGCCTTACAAAGGGGGAGGATCCAGGTGGCACGTAGGGTGGCGTTCGCAAGTCCTAAACGGGATGTTCCTAGGATCAACTTCATGTTGGTTTTTTGGCCTTGTTTAGGATCGGCTTACGAGCACCGTGCGTGGCCGCAAGGCCCAACCTGGAGTAGGATGATCCGATTATGCGGTGAAAACCCTAAATCGTCGTAGATCTCATTAGCTTTATCTTGATCAAGCAGGACCACCAAGTATTCGTGCACCCCGTACGGATCATGGGTGGATCGGCTCTTTGAGCCGATTCACAGGATAACCTGAGAGCCGATCGAGGCTCGTATTTAACGTTTACATGTATGCCCCTGCAGAAACTAAGCGAGGCACCCTCATCACCTTCCCGACCAGGTATAGGTCGGTGGCACGCCCTGCACTTCGCAACGCCGCGTGTGACCAGAAGAGCATTGCGGGCCGTCGCTCGGAGGGGTCTCAGCCAGCCGCAGCTCTAGGCTCTTCCCGGCTCTACAGTGTTGACAAGGCCGCTGCCCGCCGGTGGGTTTTGGCAGTCAACAGTTGCACTTTTAGAGTGATTCCCAAACAAGGTTCTTATTAAGGTTTGATTACTTGGTATCATGTACAAGTTATATGATAAAGCATAGTAATCAATTGAGCACACAAAGGATGATAATTGGCATAATGTTAACAAGTAAAGAACAGTGGTCAGTTTTAGTACTATATGACATGGTTAATGATTAATTATCATATACTTTAAAAGAATAACTTTCGAAGAACATGTTCTTAAATAAAGAACAAGTATGATAATTAGGTTGAGGGGGTTCTATGGTTGACTATGGTTTCAGTTAGTTTCTGGAGTAAGTATTAGATGGATCACAACCTAGTTGGATTCATCAGCTACTAGGCTTGTATTGTTGAATTACGCCTAAACATCTTAATTACCAATAGTTGCTATCAAGGTGGCATACCTTGTTGGTGATAGTTGGCTAGGGTTTATAGGTCCTTATAATCAGGTTTGATGATGATTCTTTATTTACTTCAAAAGAATAACTTTTGAAGAACATACTTCTTAAGTAATAAGAAGTATATCAATTAGGGTTGAGGTTGTCTAGGTTTGCTATTGGATCTACTAAGTAAGGAATAGTGGTTTCCTGAATAGGATGCTTAATAATTATCTTACACTAATGGGGTTTAGTAGAGTATGGTTAGGTGGTGCATGATAATGGGCATGGTTGCTATTAGGTTTCATCATAATGGTGTGATGCTAGGCATGGTTAATTAAGATTGATATCTCTAAGGATAGGAGCTAGGGTTTGCATTTGGTTGCCCTTATTTGATCAATTAGGTTGGATAGGTATGCCTACATGGACTACTAAATTATTGATAATAGGGCTTCTACAATTTTAGGTGGCATGGCAAGTATTTAATTTACTGTTATGATTCTATGTATGAAAATAGAACGCCCTGATTACATGTGAGGATCTAGGGTTTCGGTTTTAGAAACAATTTATGGTTCCTATTGATTAATGGAGCTAGTGTTCTTAATTGATTTGGGGTTTTAGGGTTCCACATGAAATTATGAGGTTATCACTTTGTTTCAAATGGGACTAGGGTTTCCTAATTACCCTATAATTCTAGGATTAATAACTTCATTAATAAAGTTGAAGTTATTAATAACTTCAAAAAATAAATAATATTCAATTTTGGCTTTTTGTTATTTTTAGAGTAATTATTAATTAGGGTTTAAATTTCCCTAATAATGATTTAATAGGATGGCAAATAAAGAAAATTAATTTTCATGTTTTCTTTATTTGCTTCCTGGTTTTATTTAATTTATAAATGGTTTCTTAATTTCTGAATTTTTAATTGTTTTTAGAATTAAAGGAAAAGGCTTAATTAACCAGTAATAAATAATTGAATTTTTATTAAAAATAAAAATTTCATTTTATATTTTTATTGGATAGAGTTTTCTTTTCTAAGAATTTTAATATCTTATTTTATTTTTTCTGAGTTAATATGAATTTTCTAAATTCTTTTAAAGTTTCTGGAATTATGAAATTGAATTAAAATGAACTAAGTACTAATGTTACCCGGACAGAACACCCACACAGTCTATGACTGGTGGGGCCGTGTCCACCTCACCTGCCACGGGGCATTTGACCGAGTCAAAATCGCCACCGTGGCGTGGAGGCCACTGCCGGCGAGCCGGTCGTCGACGGCGACGGCGCTGTCGGGCTCCCGCAGACGATCTACTAGGCTCAATCCACTCAGAGCTCTACGGTGTGCATTATGGTGGCGGCGCCGCTAGGAAGTGGTCACCGGAGCTTCACCGCCGGTGATGCCGAGCGGCGGCTCACGCAGATGCGCGTCGCGGTAACGATGCAAAGGGAAATAAAAGAAGCTGAGGTGTGCTTGAGCACCAGCAGCTCACCGTGATCACGAAGGGCGTGACGGCGGAGCAAGAGGAGGTCGGAATCGGCGCAATCGGCGTCTCCCGGCGTCGGAGAAGACAAGCTCGTCGGAGACGCTCCGGGGCTTATCAGCTTGATTCCTCCCGTATGTCGGGCATGTCAAGGGTGGCGGTGACGATGGTGTCCATGGTGTGGCTTGGGGCTGCCCCTATCGACGGCGGTGGGCGACATCCGTGCGTGCTAGGGTTTCAGAAATTGGGGAAAAAGTAAGAACAGGAACGGGGGAGGCTTCGGCCAAATATTTATAGGTTCGGGGGCGGTCATCGACGGGCGCGCGGTCCACAATGACAGCCAGGACGTGGAGCTCATCGTCGCGGTGGCGTTCTCCCGTGCGTCGACGGTGGCGAAGACGAAGACGACGCTCCCTCGCCCTTATCCGCATGAAGCGGTACACGGGGCCGGGCTAGGCCGCGGCTTGGGCCGGTGTGCCGGCTATTGTGCGTGCCGCTGCTTGGACCGGTGTTGGGCTTGGCAGCGCAGGCCGCACCACGGGCTGCTGGTGGGCTCGGCCGAACGGTAAGGTACAGTAAGGTTTTTCTCTCCCCTTTCTCGTTTTCTTTTTATTTCTTGTTTTGCAATTTCTGGTTGTTATAATTATCTGTTTTCGAATTTTCATCTATACTATGCGAGGTATGTATTTTACTCAATTTGAATTCTTTGTGTAATTCATGCTCAAAATGATGAGCTTTATAATTACTTCGTTGGATATTATCCATTATTAATATGGTACTAAATCATTGGTTTATTAATTAGTTATTGGTATGTGGATTAAATTTCCATAGAGGACATGAATTTGAATAATAACTTTGAATTATTCAAATTGTTTTCTACATGATACCTTAATGTCACCTTGGAATTCTTAGGGTTAGATAATACTCTTATCATGGTTTAGTTTTGATATATGGAAATAAGTGGTTGATAGCACATCCATCATAGTTTCCATTAATAAGATTGTAGCACAAGGTTCATCTCATGTTCCATAGTTAAAAATAGGATTTAATTAGAGTGCACTTATAGGGTTCATATTGCTACTTATCTACATGATACATGAATTGAAACTTATTTGTAGCTTAGGTTTTTAGTTGTGATCACCAAAATGATGCACCAACTAAGGTTGAGATATAATTCTAGGTTTATAGAGATGGAATGACACCATATTGCATGTGCTAGGGTTAATCTCCCCTAACCATGATAAGGTGGTGGCTTACTTAACATTTTGTGTTTTACTTTAGTTACTAAGATTTTGAGAATTAGTTTTATCTTCTTCCAATTAACTTCTATTATTAACCTCAATTTATCATTGAAATAACAATATGGGTTATAGTTCTTTTTATAGTTAACTTTGGTCATATGAATGGATGGTTTCTCACTATATTAAGTATGGAGTTTGACTCTAAGGTTTTCTTATGTTTCTTAGGTGAAGAATAAGTGGAATGTAGATGTGGTAAGATTCTACTTATTATCACCAATTGATTTCCAATTATAGGTTGGAATATAAGCCTAGATTTGATTACTAGGAATCTTCCTATAATTTCATATGAAGATGAGATCTACTTATTCTAGTAGGGTTTAACTTATCCTCACATACCTCAAGAGCATGATCATGGATTAGGCATGATCAACTTGTTCTTAATAACTTTACCTAAAGTTCTTAGGGTTTATGATCATTACCCAAATTTATAATGATTCAGGTTTGGCTTCCTAAGTTGTCTCTCAAGAATTAGGGTTCTCACTTCTAAGATCAAGTGTTGTCTTGATCCACTAGGGTATACTATATTTGTTATAGTTTGTAGGGTGGACATGGCTATGGTTGTCTCTATAGATTATATCCCAAGAGAATGCCTGAGATATTCTGTTAGGGTTCTACTCAAAAATGATGATATGGTCATCTGGTTATAAGTATAGTTCTCTCCCTCAAATCCAAGTGTTGCCTCAATTATCTTGAGTGTAACACCATAGCTTGAGCTCTCTCTCATATAAGAATGGATCATTCTAGGGTATGGTGTACTCCTAATACTCTAGTTCGATGGTTTTCCTTTATTCTTAAATAGGTCAAGCTAGAATTAGTATAGTTGGGCTCTCTCATTTGGGAATGTCTTTAATACTAACTTAAGGTTAGGCTCCATAGAGGTTGATGTGATCATCAATATCTAGGTTTAACATAATTAGGTTCTCTCTCTAGGAATTGTCTTGAATAATATCCTAGGGTTTCTCTTCAAAGTGATGGTTGGAATACATAGATGTATATCCAAGGTTTTAGCTTAAGGTTTTCAATTGCTTCTCTAATAAATATTATAAAACTCCCACCTCCTAGGTTTGATGTGTAATAACTTGGAATGGAGAAGAATATATATTTCTAGAGTTGATCTCCATGCCATGTTTCCAAGAATGAGGTAAAATGAATACCATGAGGTTCATGGTAGGATCATGGATTAATTTAAGACATGGAAAAGATAAGTCTAGAATGGTTTCTCCATTTTATTGTTACTTGGTTTGTAATTGAACAGATGTTCTTATGTTATGGCAATGATTACCATATTATGATCTGTTATGAGATCAAGCAGTTGATCATTGATTAAAGTGTTGTTGTGTTGATTATTAGTTCCATTTGATCTAACCCCTTAGATCAAATCATCTCTACCCAAAACAAGGTTTTAACAAAGTCACATTGAGGTTTATAGCACTTGGACTTGATGAGCTACTTCAATTCCATCAAGATCAAGTGAAACTTCGACTATCGTGGATCTGTTTTCCTTTAAAGCGCGAAAATTCCCAGATTTTCTATGCATGAATGCAATGCACACATCTGTTTCCTCTATTTTTGTAACCCCATTACCGGGATATTACGGTCTCTACCCCTTAAACTAAACTTCGTCCTCGAAGTTTGAACTCTCTCACGTTTCGGAGTGTGGATCTAACTTGTGCAGACTACGACTTTTCTCGAACTCCGTATTGATTTTTCTGGATATCATTGAATATATCCCTTGTCCAGATTCTTCCTGGAATCTATTAGGGTTTGTCTCTGAACATTAGTTTCTTACTCCAGTTCTATGATTTTCTTTCTGGAATCTAATAATACCTATCTCTGAGCCATGGCTTCTAACTTTAATTATTTGATTTCTTTCAACTTTATATTCTTGTTTCCTTTCTCATTGAAGAATCAATGATGGGACTTATTCTGATGCTGCTAGTCTCAATTGAAGGCTAATTTAATAATAATCTCCTAATTGATAAATAGGTCTTTGTTTTCCCTTACTACCAAAACTGCAATAATGGTACTTAGTAAGGTACTTACTATGGAATTGATCGTGATGGTATATTTCCCTAAGAATGGATTAGACTCATATAGTCCATCCAATCATGGTTTATAGTTGATACTTAGAACTATTTTGGATTCTTTAGGTTCCATGAAAGGAATCATTTAAATAGACTTTGGTTTTGGTATAGTCAATCTCCTTTGGTCTTTGGCCTTCTTAAGCTTTATTTGGTCTCTGATATTTCCTTCGTCCAACTTCTTTATCTTAGACTTACTTTGAGCTTAAGTACTTCTGAGTAGATATTACTTATTTTCTCAATTATAATCCACTTCTTACGTCCTCGAGGTATGAACCTCGGCTTCTGGTCTGACCTCCTTCTGAAGGTATTGTTCAACAATCTTATGAAAATAAGATCGAACTTCCTCTCAGTTCAGACCTTCTTCTTCTATCTTGCTCACAGTATTGAGTCATTGTGCATATAACTCAATCTTTACTCTACCCCTTAGAGTTTTCTTATGGTCTTCAATTCCTTTTCTTCCAACTATTGGACTATGGTTGGAATATTGGTCTGCTTCTAACTTATGGGTTTTACTTCTTCTAAGGTCTCGCAAAGAATGTTGGTGGTGTATCCACTCAATTGTGGACATCCAATGTGAATCCTTCGACTAAATGATTATAGATCTAGCTATTTGGCTGACAAGATTTTTATTTGTTCACAAACTTTTGTTACAAATAATTAAATCGTGGACTTTTTGTAATACCAACCGATACCAGCTGTGGTTATTATACCAACTCGTGGCTATTTGATATCTAAAAATGGATTCTATTATAGTTTCGATCAACTAGACGAGACATCTTCTACTTTATCTCGCGAGTATTGATATTATACCAATTGTGGTCTTCCGATATCGACTATGGTCTTCTTATGTCTGCTATGATTTTATATATCACCTTCCTTCATTCAGGGTTTATTTTGCAAGAAAACCACTAGCTGACACTATGAATATAGTATTCGAAGTGATTTCCCATGCATTCCCTCTTCTATGTGGACTATGGACATGTTTCTACTACTCCATAATCACCGTATTTCTCACCTTCATGCTTCTTATGTACTAAAGTACTCCTCTGTTGAGGTAAAGCATGAGTTTTAATTGGTACTTCCTTCAAAGTATTGTGGTTACTTCCCACAACTTTGTTTCCTTTATTTGATGAACCTTCATCTTGTCTTCAGAATCTTCCGAATTCGTCACTTCCTCACACGAATCCTACTACCCTCTAGATCTATAGCATCAAGTCAGAACTTGATATTGCAACATGCATTTGCATATCCAAGTCGAACTTCATGTATGGATCTAGTCAATCAATGAGAATCCAATAAAATCCAAGAAGATTCAGATTTGTGCATATAATACACACCATCATAAGCCTGAATATACTAGTTGATTAAGACATCTCGAAACATCAGGCTCTGATGTGTAGTATATAACACCACGTAAGATAGGTTTATATCGTGATACTTAGCATGAATACATGAATTTCTACTATTTGTCTCAATATTTATCTTACTTGCACATTTGCAATGAGACAAACTTGAAATAGAATGGTCTAGGATAATTGTGGTTAACCTAATTTTCTTTGGAAGTACTAACTTAGCTTCCATTTTGTTGAGGACTACTTCAATGATATGTCTGGTTCTAACATCACTATTCTAGACACATAACTATTGGAATATAGCTCCTATACTTCCAAGTTATTGTATCGTAAGGCTATGGGTCTAATGTTCTTGACACAGTTCCCATGGTTTTTGGAACATAATTCTTGCACTATTGTTTAGCACTTGGCTTCTTATTGTACTCCTCCAAAATACTTATAATGTTCTATTCCATCACATAATGATTCTCAGGTGAATCATATATGATTAACAACTCTACCATGTAAGTAATCATATTTTATTCATATCTCTCTTCCTTATCTCCCATGATTGACTCATCATGGTCTATACTACCTCATATGACTCATAGTTATCACTTACTATCAATTGTTTCACATGTCTAGATAGTTTTACTTACTCATTAGTTAACTTAGTCTACATCTTCTATTAGGATATCTTAATTATCTTCATCAATTGATATAACTCCTATTACCAGTCTGGATAACTCTTACTTAATCATAACATATGTTGGTACACATCTTCCACTAGGATATCTTCCTTATGGTTGTATCCTCTCTTTGGACTACCATGTATTGTATACCAACTGTGGTCTACTCATAATTATTTTAGGGTCTTAAAAGTATCCTACATAATTTGAGATTAGCTAGCTAACATTACTTAGGAAATATAGGTAAGAATTGTTGACTCAAGTGTGTCAGGATTATTCTCAAGTGAATATCCATCTCAAGTCATAAGAATATTTGGTTTATCTAGGACAACTTCCTATAGACACTACCAATCCTATAGGTCTCCTTTAAAGGGTTTTAATCCTAGGGTCAAAGCATTTGCTCTGATACCAACTGCGGTGACCCGGCATACCACTGCATGGTGTAGTATGCAAGTCTGATATTGAAGGAGATATGCCCTAGAGGCAATAATAAAGTGGTTATTATTTATATCTTTATGTTTATGATAAATGTTTATATATCATGCTATAATTGTATTAACCGAAACATTAGTACATGTGTGATATGTAGACAACAAGAAGTCCCTAGTATGCCTCTTAAACTAGCTTGTTGATTAATGGATGATTAGTTTCATAATCATGAACATTGGATGTTATTAATAACAAGGTTATATCATTATATGAATGATGTAATGGACACACCCAATTAAGCGTAGCATAAGATCTCGTCATTAAGTTATTTGCTATAAGCTTTCGATACATAGTTACCTAGTCCTTATGACCATGAGATCATGTAAATCACTTATACCGGAAAGGTACTTTGATTACATCAAACACCCTCTGCGTAAATGGGTGGTTATAAAGGTGGAATTAAGTATCCGGAAAGTATGAGTTGAGGCATATGGGTCAACGAGTGGGATTTGTCCATCCCGATGACGGATAGATATACTCTGGGCCCTCTCGGTGGAATGTCGTCTAATGTCTTGCAAGCATATGAATAAGTTCATAAGAGACCACATACCACGGTACGAGTAAAGAATACTTATCAGGAGACGAGGTTGAACAAGGTATAGAGTGATACCGATGATCAAACCTCGGACAAGTAAAATATCGCGTGACAAAGGGAATTGGTATCGTATGTGAATGGTTCATTCGATCACCTGAAGTCATCGTTGAATATGTGGGAGCCATTATGGATCTCCGGATCCCGCTATTGGTTATTGGTCGGAGTGAGTACTCAACCATGTCCGCATAGTTCACGAACCGTAGGGTGACACACTTAAAGTTGGATGTTGAAATGGTAGAACTTGAATATGGAATGGAGTTCGAATATTTGTTCGGAGTCCCGGATGAGATCCCGGACATCACGAGGAGTTCCGGAATGGTCCGGAGAATAAGATTCATATATAGGAAGTGTCAACACCCGGATTTTTAAGTCCAGATGCCTATTATGCCATTCCTCGCAATCCCAGGAATATTGTTTTTGCGAGACATAATAGATTGATATCACAACACATCATTCATTACAACACATAATCGTCTTACAACAAAAGGATCACATGATCCAGTATTACAATAATAGTTGAACTATTGTTTCAACACACATCACAAATAGCGGAAGCGAAGTAGTAGTGGCTATCTAATCCACAGGCCAACGCTTGACGTCAGGAGCAGTCCTAGTTGTCATAGACGTCCTGCTGTCCTTCTTCCGGGTTCTGGTACTCCTCTTCATAGTCTGGCCATTTGAATAGCCAGGGACAAAGCCATGAGTACTTTAAAGTACTCGCAAACTAATACTAATGTAAGTACGAACATTTACGGTAAGGGGGTGCTAAGCTCTAGTTTCTTTTGCATAAAGCCAATTTTAGTTCACAAGTATTTGAAATCAAGACCTTTCATGTGCTAACTAACTCAAGTGGGAACATTAGTGTCATTCCCACAACCTTTGTTGTAATTCAAGTCAAATTCAACATTCACCTTTCAAATGCAAAAATCACAAGTCATGTGTCACGTTTTGTGAAAATGGTCTGATGACGGAACAGTATGGCCTTTCCAACCGTCCTTAACCGTGGACGCGGCTATTCGAATAGGTTTACACTCTGCAGAGGTTGTACGCTTGTGCCACAACTTTTGATTACATCCGTCGGGGTAACCCTGAATAATCGTAACTCGTACGCGGATCATCAACCATAACCTTTTACTTACATATCCTAGTATAGGTACCTCTCCCCATGAGCTTGGCCTCCCGGTGAAGACCAACTGTCAACTCGGGAACTGCACGGGGCTTGGGCCGGACATTCACCTCATCTTTAACGTCGTTTCTTTTGTGGTGGAGGCAGCTTTCGGCATAACCCCGATGTCGCTTGTTTAGAGGGAACCCATACTAAGACACATAAACTTCCGGTTAAGCCCTACCCATAATCGGGTATTGTGGGGGTACTTGTAAATTGGAATGGTATCGCATCCGAACCCAACCATCAATTTTCGTAAAATTCACCAAGTCATTCTCAAGTCATATTCACCTTCAAAATCTTTCAATAGAATGACTCATCATTCCAAGGTTTTCAAAGTCATTTCATTTCACATAGTTCCCAACTAGAGTAGTCACTTTTATTTATTTAGCACTAGCAACTAGTCATGAGGGGTGCTAACTAGCTTATAGCTTTGCTTTAGGCTAAGTTTGATGCTCTTGTAGTACTCTATCTCTAGACCTAAGTGAATCATAAATCAAAAGTAAGCTTATGAATAACACAATAAGCAAAAGTAATTGGAAGGATAAAAACATGGGATGGGTTCATTGAAGCATAAAGTAATAAATGGGGATGGTGCCTTTCTCTTGTAGAGCTTTGCACTTAGCAAGAATATTAGCATGCATTGGTAAAAGCTTGCAAGAATACTAGCTTGCCTTGGTGGGTGTATTGATCAAAATGTTCCCCCTTCTTCTCCGTTGATGTTCTCGTCGTCCCCTTCGTAGCCTTCGGCACTAGCGTCTATAAATACGAATACGGGGTATACAATCACCACACAAGTTCAAGAGCTATAAAAAGCACACACATAAATCACACCAACTATTCTAGCATTATCACCTTGTCATCATGTGGGTTGATATGGTTTTATTCTTAAGAAAAATAATTTCCTCTCATTATATATGTAAATGATAGTTTCCTTTTAATTCTTGAGGAATAATTTCCTCTCATTGAATCTTCTTAAGATTTAATTTCTCAAACCATCACACATGAATTTATGTTGACCTAAGTCAACCATTCATCATCATCATTTGAGAAAATGATTTAAATGAGGTAGAGATACCTCATACCATTTAATAATGCCTATTATGATTTAAAATCTCCAAGTATTTCATGTGAGAGTATTTGACCAGGGGTTCAAACTTCATATGAAACTACTTGGGACAAGATTTAAATGAAGTGAAATACCTCATATACTTTACACAAGTTAAACTAGCATCACTCATTACTATTAAGTGGGTAAATGTGTTGTTTTCTTATTTAGGAAAAATAATTTCCTCTCATACTAAATAAGGTGTTACTTTTAATTACTTAGAGAAATAATTTCCTCTCATTATCTTATTAAGATTTAATTTCTCTTATGAATAATATATGACCTAGGTTGACCAAGGTCAACCTCTTCACACTTATCATTTAAGAAATGATTTAAATGAGGTGAACACCTCATACCTTTTAATCTTAACATGGTAAAGATTTAATATCATCAACAATTCAGTGAGACCTAAATGACCTGAGTCTCTACCTCATTTTGAATTGTTCATGACAGGATTTAAATGAGAGAAACACTCCCATAAGATTTAATAATTTGTTGGGACAATTTAAATGCGACTATGGCAAACATTTAATATTCTTAAGTGAGCAAAATATGAGACCAAGCAACAAGGGTCATCACATTACTTCATACAACTTGAGAAGATGATTTAAATGAGGTGCTATACCTCATAGATTTGACCCTAATGGTGAACATACTTTAAATGAGATGGTGCACCTCATGCATTTTAATAACACTTAATAAAGATTTGATATCATCAAATAATTCAATATGAGATTTAACTAACCAGGGTATCTAACTCATGTTGAATTAGTTTAGACAAGATTTAAATGAGAGGGAGCTCTCATACATTTTAATAAATTATCTTGCCCAATTTTTAATGATCTAGAACTAGCCATAGGGCCAATCTTTAAACTAGGCCATGATCATGTAAAGCAACTATGTCATATTTTTATATATTCTGGTAGATAATGTGACATGTGATTTTTGAGAGTTGGAATTATCTTAAAAGCACTTTTCTATAATTTTTAATAATTATTTGAAGTGGAAAAAGGCCCTGCCTTGTTATTTTTGTCACATTTATTATACAACATATTTTGATTTGAATCCAAGTGTGGTTGGATGGGGCCTTTCATGAGCTTTCTAAAAATATAAAATTTGTAAAATTTGGCTCGGTAGATTTGTCCCTATTAAATTTTGAAACTAGCATCGGATTGCAATTTAAATGAAAAAGAATTAAACAAGTTTGAATTCAAACGGGGGCGGGAAACTAAATGGGCTGCACGGGGGAAAGGAAAGTGGGCCGGCCCGGTAGCGCGTCCACGCAACGGGCCGGCCGACGGTGCGGGGACCACACGTCGGCGTGTTTAAAAACACGCGAATCGGTACGAGGGAGGTGGACCGTAGGATTAGAATCGGATCGGACGAACGACGTTCGTCGTCGTCTCCGACGAGAAGGGAGGGCACGGGCGGCGCCGGTAGGAGGTCGACGGCTCACCGGCGGCGCGGCGAGGGTCGGCGAAGCGCGGGGAAGACGTTGTCGAGGTAGATGAGGCAGCCTGTAGCAGTCTCGTCTCCAGGGGTGGCCTCCTTCGCCGGCGGGCTCCGTGTACTGGCGGCGGCAATGAGGTAGCGATTGGGGCGGCGGAGTGGCTAATCGAGTGAATGGAGAGGTCGAGGAGGGGTGGTGTGAGGAGGAGAAGCGAATGGTGTGTTTATTTTGAGAAGAGGGGCGCCCCTTTTATAGCAGCGCGAGGTGGCCGTGTCGCATGGATGATCTCACCATCGACGACGGTGCTACGGCGGCGGTGATGGACTGGCGATGACGCACGCGGGTTGGCGACGCACTGCTGATGACGCCGCGCTTGATTGTGGTGAAAACGAGGGCTCGGCGAGCTGCGGCGCATGACGGAGGCTTGCGGGGCCGTGGCGGAGGACGTCGTCGATGGCGTCGTCTACGGGCACGCGCGCGAGCCAATGGGCTTGTCCGGGAGGTAGAGGGTACCGTGGCGAGGCGGCTGGTGCATGGGGAGAGTGAGGGGAGGCGTGAGGCGATGGGGCACGGTGGCGTCTTGTCGCGTCCGGGGATGCCATCGTGCGCGTCTCGGCGCGCCCGCAGGTGCTCTCGGGCGCGTCCGGGCACGCGTGGCCTGGTCAATGTGGACGTCGTCTTGGTCAAGGGCAGGCATGGTCAACATCGGCAAGGTCCGAGAAAGCTCGGTGACAAGGTTGAGGGGCTTGGATGGGAGAGGAGAGTGGAAGGGCATGGGGAGTGACATGAGGGCCGGCATGGTCTTGACATTGACCATGGAGGGCCGGGGCAAGGGTTGCAGAGGCCTGTGCTTGGTGCCCGGGGGTGTGGTGTGTCTCCGAGCCTCGGAGATGGTCGGGGTTGGAGTTGGTCCAACCAAAATCCTAGCATGGGCTTCATATTTGATTCCTGCTCACAAGGTGTTTGTGAAAATGGCCGAAAGAGAAAAGTTTTCAAATTTTGAAAATTCCTTTGGTGGATCTCATTCCTATAATATGTGAAGTAGATTGGTGGTGGTGGTGCTCATTTTGGTGAAGGTTTGCAAGAATTCAAAAAGTGGATCATCTTCTCTTTGTTTCAAAGTCCCTACTTGTCACATCTCTACTGGTCAACCTAGTCAAAGTTAGGTATGGTGGTCAACATGAAAGTTGTTCACTTTGACAAGGTCTTGGATGACATGGTCATAGTTGACCAAGTTTGGTTGAAGAAAAGTCAAAGCCAGATGGGTAAAGAGGGGATCATGTTAAAAATCACACAAATGACCATCATCACATGTGAGATGGTTTTGAGATTTCCTTTGATTTGATTCTTGTTTCTTTGATGCAATTGTGTTTGTTTATCATATATAAGAGTTTTACAAACAATAGATCAAGCAATGGTGGCCTTGGTTGAAGATTTGCAAATTTGGCTAAGTGTATGTGAGTGAATTTTGGGGATTTTCTCCCTATTTGATTTCTCCCCATTTGAGTTGACTTTTGTTGACTCTAATGTGATTCTTATTAGTTTATAAACATTTTCAAACCATTGAATCCATTTCAAAAGGTCTTGATCAAAGATTTGCAAAATTGGCCATAACACATAAGAGGTGAGGTTCAAATTTTATTATTTTTGTAAATTGTTCCCCTTGCTTCACTTGGACATGGGTTAGGGTCAATTTAGTGTTATATTAGGTTGAGAGATGGTTTCACATCATTTGGTCAAGATTTAAAGTCACAGGTCAAAGTTGGGTGAAATGGCTATGTGTCACATATGCCACTATGCATATGTGGCATTTGATTTTTGATTTGAGTGTTCTTGGCCCATTTGATGTTGTTGAGTGTTGAAATGGTATATGGAAGTGATCCAACCATTCATAACAAGTCCTAGGGTCAATCTTCTCAAATTCACAAATTTGCACTTTTCTCTCATATGCCTCTATGGCATTTTTAGTTTCTTTTTAATTTCTTTGGAAACCACTTGGAATTGGTTTGATAGGTACTAGGTAAGGTGTATGAAGCTTTTCCAATTCTCTAAATAAAGTGGAAAGGTTTTGGGTAAAGTTTTATAAATATAGCCCTAGGCACATATGCCTCTTTCTTATTTAATTTCCTTTTATTTTAATTTAACTAGGGTGGTGAAAAGAGGGGTGAGGTTTAGGGTTTAATGGGGTTCACAATGGTTCACCACCATTTAGCATAATTAATAAAGGTAGGGTTCAAGATTTACCTATTAGGGCTATATGCCCCCATATGTCTTTTATTTTATTTTATTTTGGGTTTCTCAAAATAGATCCAAATGATTTCTGGAGAAGATTAGGGTTTAAGGTTTTTCTTATTTGATTTCTTTCTCTTTCATTTTATTGGGTTGGTGACCTTCACTTGATCACATTAGGGTTTTAGGGTTTAGCACATAAGCATAATAACACTCATCATGGCAAAACACAATATTTAAACCAGATCTATATGTATCAATCTTATTTTAATAAAAGTTTTTGTTGGTTCCAAAATTTGGAACTAGGGAAATTCATTTTGTTTGTTTTGAAATTTTTGGGTTGTTACAAACCCTTCCCCCTTAAACAAATCTCGTCCCGAGATTTTAAGAAAAGTTAGGTTCCTAAGAAAGATTGAGCAGTGAGATTAACATGGGAACATACTTGGCATGGCCTGGGGTGCTTCCTGTGCTTCGGTGGTATTCAAGCGGTAGTAACGACCGTTGCGGTTGTTTGGGTAGTTTGGGGCAAACTTTCTTCCAGTTGTGACACAGCGCTACTGCTGGGCAGGTGCAGCGGTATTGAGGGCAATCTTGGCAAGCTTCTTGGGGCATTCATTGGAGTAATGACCCACGGTTCCACATTCATAGCGAGGTTACCGTTGACTTGTCCTTTTGGGCAATGGGTACAGCATTGCTTCCGAGTCCTTGGGGCATGGTTGGCGGCTTTCATCGGGCACTTTTTAGAGTAATGACCAAGTAACACCACATGCATGGCAAGTCACGGTGGACTTGTCTCTCGGGGGCATGGTTGGGTAATGGGATGAGTTGCTCCGATGATGCTATCCTCACGCGGAGGCGAGCAATGAGGTAGTCCTTCTTGGCGTGCTGATGACGAAGTGCCTTGCGCTCCATTGCAAGGATGTTGATGGTGTCGATCATCTTGGTGTGCTTAATGTGCATCTGGTTGGCTTGGGCACGGGGGTTGTTGCGGGTAGGAGGGGCCATCTGAACAATGAGGTAGATCATAAGATAAAGGGGGAAATTTCTATGGTTTGTTTGGATAAGAATTTGAAAAGTTCAAAACTTGAAAACTTGAGTAGTGTTGAGGGGGTAAAACCAACAACACTTTTTCATTCATACCAAGCATCACATATTACAAAGCTAACACACTGTTGGTTTTAAGAACCATTCATCGCTCTATGATACAAGGGGATCCTGATACAAACTCTTGCGTAGGTGTGAGTTCTACTAAAGTGATCAAGTGTGCAAAATTTTAGGTAGAATTTCAAGGAAAAGTAGAGCATGGACTTCTCCTTTTGAAAAGATTTCAAGGATAAGAGTGAGAATAAGTTTTCATAAATATTCACTTCATTGGTTTTGAAACTAAGTTTTTCGGACGTCCATTCTAACTAGGGTCTCCTAAGGTCAAACAATGGCTCGATACCAACTTGTCAACACCCGGATTTTTAAGTCCAGGTGCCTCGCTATGCCATACATCGCAATCCCGGGAATATTGTTGTTGCGAGACATAACCGTTGAGTATCATAAGTCATCATTCATTACATATCATAGTCGTCTTACAAATAGATCACATGATCCAATATTACAATAATAGTTGAACTATTGTTTCAACACACATCACAAATACATAGCGGAAGCGTAGATAGAAGGGGACTCTATAGTCCACAGGCCAACGCTTGACGTCAGGAGTAGTCCTAGTTGTTGTAGACGTCCTGCTGTCCATCCTCTTCATACTGCTGCTCCTCTTCATAGTCTGGCCATTTGAATAGCCAGGGACACAGCCGTGAGTACTTTAAAGTACTCGCAAACTAATACTAATGTAAGTACGAACATTTCTGGTAAGGGGTGCTAAGCTCTAGTTTCTTTTGCATAAAGCCAATTTTAGTTCACAAGTATTTGAAATCAAGACCTTTCATGTGCTAACTAACTCAAGTGGGAACATTAGTGTCATTCCCACAACCTTTGTTGTAATTCAAGTCAAACTCACCATTCCCCTTTTCAAGTTCAAGTCACAAATCATATGTCACAGTTTTGTAAATGGTCTGATGACGGAACAGTATGGCCTTTCCAACCGTCCTTAACCGTGGACGCGGCTATTCGAATAGGTTTACACTCTGCAGAGGTTGTACGCTTGTGCCACAACTTTTGATTACATCCGTCAGGGGTAACCCTGAATAATCGTAACTCAGTACGCGGATCATCAACCATAACCTTTTACTTACATATCCTAGTATAGGTACCTCTCCCCATGAGCTTGGCCTCCCAGTGAAGACCAACTGTCAACCTGGGAACTGCACAGGGCTTGGGCCGGACATTCACCTCATCTTTAACGTCGTTTCTTTTGTTGTGGAGGCAGCTTTCGGCATAACCCCGATGTCGCTTGTTTAGAGGGAACCCATACTAAGACACATAAACTTCCAGTTAAGCCCTACCCATAATCAGGTATTGTGGGGGTACTTGTAAATTGGAATGGTATCGCATCCGAACCCAACCATCAATTTTCGTAAAATTCACCAAGTCCTTCTCAAGTCATATTCACCTTCAAAATCTTTCAATAGAATGAATCATCATTCCAAGGTTTTCAAAGTCATTTCATTGCACATATTCCCATCTAGAGTAGTCAATTTTATTTGTTAGCACTAGCAACTAGTCATGAGGGGTGCTAACTAGCTTATAGCTTTCTAGGCTAAGTTTGATACTCTTGTAGTACTCTATCTCTAGACCAAAGTTAACTATAAAAGCAAGTTATAATAACCAAAGTAAAAGTTTGGAAGAATAAAACTTGGGATGGGATCATGAAGCATAAAGTAAAAATGTGGTAGTGCCTTTCTCTTGTAGAGCTTTGCACTTAGCAAGAATATTAGCTTGCATTGGTAAAAGCTTGCAAGAATACTAGCTTGCCTTGGTGGGTGTATTGATCAAAATGTTCCTCCTTCTTCTCCGTAGATGTTCTCGTCGTCCCCTTCGTAGCCTTCGGCACTAGCGTCTATAAATACGAATACGGGGTATACAATCACCACACAAGTTCAAGAGCTATAAAAAGCACACACATAAATCACACCAACTATTCTAGCATTATCACCTTGTCATCATGTGGGTTGATATGGTTTTATTCTTAAGAAAAATAATTTCCTCTCATTATATATGTAAATGATAGTTTCCTTTTAATTCTTGAGGAATAATTTCCTCTCATTGAATCTTCTTAAGATTTAATTTCTCAAACCATCACACATGAATTTATGTTGACCTAAGTCAACCATTCATCATCATCATTTGAGAAAATGATTTAAATGAGGTAGAGATACCTCATACCATTTAATAATGCCTATTATGATTTAAAATCTCCAAGTATTTCATGTGAGAGTATTTGACCAGGGGTTCAAACTTCATATGAAACTACTTGGGACAAGATTTAAATGAAGTGAAATACCTCATATACTTTACACAAGTTAAACTAGCATCACTCATTACTATTAAGTGGGTAAATGTGTTGTTTTCTTATTTAGGAAAAATAATTTCCTCTCATACTAAATAAGGTGTTACTTTAAATTACTTAGAGAAATAATTTCCTCTCATTATCTTATTAAGATTTAATTTCTCTTATGAATAATATATGACCTAGGTTGACCAAGGTCAACCTCTTCACACTTATCATTTAAGAAATGATTTAAATGAGGTGAACACCTCATACCTTTTAATCTTAACATGGTAAAGATTTAATATCATCAACAATTCAGGTGATACCTAAATGACCTGAGTCTCTACCTCATTTTGAATTGTTCATGACAGGATTTAAATGAGAGAAACACTCCCATAAGATTTAATAATTTGTTGGGACAATTTAAATGCGACTATGGCAAACATTTAATATTCTTAAGTGAGCAAAATATGAGACCAAGCAACAAGGGTCATCACATTACTTCATACAACTTGAGAAGATGATTTAAATGAGGTGCTATACCTCATAGATTTGACCCCTAATGGTGAACATACTTTAAATGAGATGGTGCACCTCATGCATTTTAATAACACTTAATAAAGATTTGATATCATCAAATAATTCAATATGAGATTTAACTAACCAGGGTATCTAACTCATGTTGAATTAGTTGAGACAAGATTTAAATGAGAGGGAAGCTCTCATACATTTTAATAAATTATCTTGCCCAATTTTTAATGATCTAGAACTAGCCATAGGGCCAATCTTTAAACTAGGCCATGATCATGTAAAGCAACTATGTCATATTTTTATATATTCTGGTAGATAATGTGACATGTGATTTTTGAGAGTTGGAATTATCTTAAAAGCACTTTTCTATAATTTTTAATAATTATTTGAAGTGGAAAAAGGCCCTGCCTTGTTATTTTTGTCACATTTATTATACAACATATTTTGATTTGAATCCAGTGTGGTTGGATGGGGCCTTTCATGAGCTTTCTAAAAATATAAAATTTGTAAAATTTGGCTCAGTAGATTTGTCCCTATTAAATTTTGAAACTAGCATCAGATTGCAATTTAAATGAAAAAGAATTAAACAAGTTTGAATTCAAACGGGGGCGGGAAACTAAATGGGCTGCACAGGGGAAAGGAAAGTGGGCCGGCCCAGTAGCGCGTCCACGCAACGGGCTGACTGACAGTGCGGGGACCACACGTCAGCGTGTTTAAAAACACCGAATCGGTACGAGGGAGGTGGACCGTAGGATTAGAATCGGATCGGACGAACGACGTTCGTCGTCGTCTCCGACGAGAAGGGAGGGCACGGCGGCGCCGGTAGGAGGTCGACGGCTCACCGGCGGCGCGGCGAGGGTCGGCGAAGCGCGGGAAGACGTTGTCGAGGTAGATGAGGCAGCCTGTAGCAGTCTCGTCTCCAGGGGTGGCCTCCTTCGCCGGCGGGCTCCGTGTACTGGCGGCGGCGATGAGGTAGTGATTGGGGCGGCGGAGTGGCTAATCGAGTGAATGGAGAGGTCGAGGAGGGGTGGTGTGAGGAGGAGAAGCGAATGGTGTGTTTATTTTGAGAAGAGGGGCGCCCCTTTTATAGCAGCGCGAGGTGGCCGTGTCGCATGGATGATCTCACCATCGACGACGGTGCTACAGCGGCGGTGATGGACTGGCGATGACGCACGCGGGTTGGCGACGCACTGCTGATGACGCCGCGCTTGATTGTGGTGAAAACGAGGGCCTGGCGAGCTCTGGCGCATGACGGAGGCTTGCAGGGCCGTGGCGGAGGACGTCGTCGATGGCGTCGTCTACAGGCACGGCGCGAGCCAATGGGCTTGTCTGGGAGGTAGAGGGTACCGTGGCGAGGCGACTGGTGCATGGGGAGAGTGAGGGGAGGCGTGAGGCGATGGGGCACAGTGGCGTCTTGTCGCGTCCAGGGATGCCATCGTGCGCGTCCTGGCGCGCCACTGGGTGTCTCTGGGCGCGTCTGGGCACGCGTGGCCTGGTCAATGTGGACGTCGTCTTGGTCAAGGGCGAGGCATGGTCAGCATCAGCAAGGTCCGGGAAAGCTCGGTGACAAGGTTGAGGGGCTTGGATGGGAGAGGAGAGTGGAAGGGCATGGGGAGTGACATGAGGGCCGGCATGGTCTTGACATTGACCATGGAGGGCCAGGGCAAGGGTTGCAGAGGCCTGTACTGGTGCCCAGGGGTGTGGTGTGTCTCCAGAGCCTCAGAGATGGTCAGGGTTGGACTTGGTCCAACCAAAATCCTAGCATGGGCTTCATATTTGATTCTGCTCACAAGGTGTTTGTGAAAATGGCCGAAAGAGAAAAGTTTTCAAATTTTGAAAATTCCTTTGGTGGATCTCATTCCTATAATATGTGAAGTAGATTGGTGGTGGTGGTGCTCATTTTGGTGAAGGTTTGCAAGAATTCAAAAAGTGGATCATCTTCTCTTTGTTTCAAAGTCCCTACTTGTCACATCTCTACTGGTCAACCTAGTCAAAGTTAGGTATGGTGGTCAACATGAAAGTTGTTCACTTTGACAAGGTCTTGGATGACATGGTCATAGTTGACCAAGTTTGGTTGAAGAAAAGTCAAAGCCAGATGGGTAAAGAGGGGATCATGTTAAAAATCACACAAATGACCATCATCACATGTGAGATGGTTTTGAGATTTCCTTTGATTTGATTCTTGTTTCTTTGATGCAATTGTGTTTGTTTATCATATATAAGAGTTTTACAAACAATAGATCAAGCAATGGTGGCCTTGGTTGAAGATTTGCAAATTTGGCTAAGTGTATGTGAGTGAATTTTGGGGATTTTCTCCCTATTTGATTTCTCCCCATTTGAGTTGACTTTTGTTGACTCTAATGTGATTCTTATTAGTTTAGAAACATTTTCAAACCATTGAATCCATTTCAAAAGGTCTTGATCAAAGATTTGCAAAATTGGCCATAACACATAAGAGGTGAGGTTCAAATTTTATTATTTTTGTAAATTGTTCCCCTTGCTTCACTTGGACATGGGTTAGGGTCAATTTAGTGTTATATTAGGTTGAGAGATGGTTTCACATCATTTGGTCAAGATTTAAAGTCATAGGTCAAAGTTGGGTGAAATGGCTATGTGTCACATATGCCACTATGCATATGTGGCATTTGATTTTTGATTTGAGTGTTCTTGGCCCATTTGATGTTGTTGAGTGTTGAAATGGTATATGGAAGTGATCCAACCATTCATAACAAGTCCTAGGGTCAATCTTCTCAAATTCACAAATTTGCACTTTTCTCTCATATGCCTCTATGGCATTTTTAGTTTCTTTTTAATTTCTTTGGAAACCACTTGGAATTGGTTTGATAGGTACTAGGTAAGGTGTATGAAGCTTTTCCAATTCTCTAAATAAAGTGGAAAGGTTTTGGGTAAAGTTTTATAAATATAGCCCTAGGCACATATGCCTCTTTCTTATTTAATTTCCTTTTATTTTAATTTAACTAGGGTGGTGAAAAGAGGGGTGAGGTTTAGGGTTTAGTGGGGTTCACAATGGTTCACCACCATTTAGCATAATTAATAAAGGTAGGGTTCAAGATTTACATATTAGGGCTATATGCCCCCATATGTCTTTTATTTTATTTTATTTTGGGTTTCTCAAAATAGATCCAAATGATTTCTGGAGAAGATTAGGGTTTAAGGTTTTTCTTATTTGATTTCTTTCTCTTTCATTTTATTGGGTTGGTGACCTTCACTTGATCACATTAGGGTTTTAGGGTTTAGCACATAAGCATAATAACACTCATCATGGCAAAACACAATATTTAAACCAGATCTATATGTATCAATCTTATTTTAATAAAAGTTTTTGTTGGTTCCAAAATTTGGAACTAGGGAAATTCATTTTGTTTGTTTTGAAATTTTTGGGTTGTTACACGAGACAAGGACCAGGGCGCGCGGAGGTGGTCGGGGTACGGCGAGGTACGGTGGATGACGCGTGCCCGTGTCGCGCGCGTCCGTGCACGGGTGACGTCGCCATGCCGTTGGCGGCGTACCTGGAGCTTACTGCGCGCGCTCCGTCCGGGGCGTGTCGTCGTCCTTTCGTTCAACTGCGGGTACAGGCGATCTCCGGTGATCGTGGGCGACGCGTTTGGCAAGGTGGCGTGGGCTGGAGAGGCAGGGAGAGAGGGGTGAGCGTCGATGGGGAACGTGGCCGGCATGGCCATGGCCAGCCATGTTTTGGCTGTGTCCATGGTGTCTCCTGGCATGGGATAGGTAGGGTAGGGTCAAGAGGTCATGGCTAAGTCAAGTGGTGAGCAAGAAGTGGCCTGGTTTGATCAAAGTTTGAAAATTGGTGATCTTGCAATTGTTTCAAAGTCTCCTCTTTGCTTGCTTCTAACTTTTGATCCAAGATGAATTTGGTATGATGATCTTTACAAAATTTGTTCACCTTGTTGTGTACTTGGATGACATGCAAAGAATGGGATTTGTTTAGTTTAGAAAACTTGAAATATAGAGGCTCAAAGTGGTGACCAGAGTGCGTTTGAAAAAAATGACCATTATTCTATGTGAGCATATTTTGATTTTTGGATTTGATTTAAATGGTGTTTCTTTGATTTCCAAAGTTTTAATAACTCTTTAATATCATATTGCAAATAATGGTGAAGATCAAATGGGTCTAGGGTCCAATTTTTCAAAAATGGCATAGGCCATATGTTAGGGTTTTTAGGGTTTTACTCATATTTGATTTCTTTGAATGGTGATCTTCCCTTGATCACTTTAGGGTTTTAGAGTTCATCACATAAACAATAAAACAATCATCATGGCATATCATTCAAAATGCACAAGTCCTATGCAGGGCACTATATGCAATTTAAAAGTTTTTGTTGGTTCTGAATTTTGAATCTCCGAAATTCTTCTTCTCTCTTTTATTTGAAATTTGGGATGTTACAAACCCTTCCCCTTACAAAAGATCTCGTCCCGAGATCTTAAAGAAAACTTAGGTACTAAAGAGATCCGGGTATTCCTTCTTCATGTCTTCCTCTCGCTCCCAAGTGGCTTCGTCTTCGGTACGATTGCTCCACTGTATCTTCAGAAACTTGATGCTTCGGGTGCGGGTGGTTCTGGAAGCTTCCTCCAAGATGCGAATCGGCACTTCGCGGTACGTCAAGTCTTGATTGATATCCACCGAACGGTGATCGATGTTCTTGAACACTTCGGTCTTCTCGGGGACTTCCAGGCACTTCCGGAGGAGTGAGATGTGAAACACGTCGTGCACAACCGACATTTCTTCTGGTAACTCCAGTTGATAAGATACTTTGCCTCGGCGACTCAGAACTTTGAAGGGTCCGACATATCGGGGTGTAAGCTTTCCTTTCAGCTGAAATCTCTGCATTCCTTTCAGGGGGATACTTTGAGATAGAAAAAATCTCCGATCTCGAAGGTCATCTCTCGGCGTCTCTTGTCGGCGTAACTCTTCTGCCTTGATTGCGCCGTCTTGAGGTAGTCGCGGATCTTGTGCACCTTCTCTTCAGCTTCACGAAGAACGTCTGGTCCAACGACTTGGCTTTCTCCAACTTCCGACCAATTCAGGGGGGTACGTCACTTCCTTCCGTACAGGGATTCAAAGGGGGCCATCTGTAAGCTGGCTTGGTAGCTGTTGTTGTACGAGAATTCTGCCTAAGGCAAGCAGTCTTCCCACTTAGATCCATATTCTAGTACACATGCTCTCAGCATGTCCTCCAGTATATGGTTGACTCTTTCCGTCTGTCCATCGGTCTGCGGGTGATAGGCGGTGCTGAAATTCAGGCGAGTTCCTAGTCCTTCATGCACTTTCTGCCAGAATGTTGAGGTGAATTGTGATCCTCTATCTGACACTATTGACTTCGGGGTTCCGTGCAGGGCGACTATTCTGGAGATGTACAGCTCAGCTAACTTCGGGCCTTGATAGGTGGTCTTGACAGCGATGAAATGGGCTACCTTAGTCAATCTATCGACAACTACCCATATCGAGTCATTTCCTTTGCTGGATTTGGGCAAACCTGTGATAAGGTCCATTCCTACAGAGTCCCACTTCCATTCCGGAATCTGTAGTGGTTGCAGCAGTCCTGCGGGTCGCTGATGTTCCGCCTTGACTCGTTGACAGATATCACACTTGGCGATGTAGCTTCCGATCTCCCTCTTCATTCCATGCCACCAGAATTGTTCCTTCAGATCTTGATACATCTTGGTACCTCCGGGATGAATAGAGTATAAGGTGTCATGGGCTTCCTTCAGAATAACTTGCTTCAACTCGGAGTCTGACGGTACACATATGCGTCCGTTATACCAAAGAACTCCTTCTTCATCTACGGTGAATCCTGGTGCTTTTCCTGCGGCTATCTGGGTCTTGATTCCATCAATGCTGGCATTTCCCTTCCGAGCTTCTTTGATCTGACCAATCAAGGTGGGCTGTAACTCCATGCTGGCTAGGAATCCTTCGCTAACTAGCTCCATCCTAAATTGCTCAAACTCCTGGTATAGACTAGGTTGTTCTTCTGCTATCATTGAGTTTAACTGACACGACAGTCTACTCAGTGCATCCGCTACCACATTGGCCTTGCTGGGGTGGTAGTGAATCTCCATATCATAATCATTGATCAACTCTAACCATCTTCTTTGCCTCATATTCAGCTCCTTCTGGGTGAAAATATACTTCAGACTCTTGTGATCCGAATAGATCTCGCAGCGATTACCCATGAGGTAATGACGCCACACCTTCAGTGCTAAAACTACAGCTGCGAGCTGAGGTCATGGGTTGGATAATTCTGCTCATGTTGCTTCAGTTGCCTAGACAGATAAGATATCACTTTGCCTTCTTGCATCAACACACATCCAAGACCAATCTTGGATGCATCACAGTAGACGTCAAAGGGTTTGGTGATGTCCGGAATAATCAGAATTGGGGCTGAGGTCAGTCTAAGCTTGAGTTGTTGGAAACTCTCTTCACATTTGTCCGTCCATTCGAACTTCTTGTCCTTTTTCAGCAATTGGGTCATTGGTCGAGCGATGCTCGAAAAGCCTTCTACAAATCTGCGGTAAT
Organism: Lolium rigidum; assembly: GCF_022539505.1. NCBI lineage: Eukaryota > Viridiplantae > Streptophyta > Magnoliopsida > Poales > Poaceae > Lolium > Lolium rigidum. Next base: position 100,668,622 of record NC_061508.1, on the reverse strand, counting down.
ATCCTTCTAATCCAAGAAAAGCGCGGACCTCGGTCTGGGTTGTTGGGGCTTTCCATTCTACAACAGTCTTGATCTTGGCGGGATCTACGGCAATTCCTCCTGCAGACAAGATATGTCCCAGGAATCCTACTTCCTTCAGCCAAAACTCACATTTAATGAACTTAGCATACAGCTTATGCTCCCTAAGGGTATCCAGGATAGCTTCTAGGTGTTGCTCATGTTCTTCTTCAGACTTGGAGTAGATTAGAATGTCATCGATGAAAACGACAACAAACTTATCCAGAAAGTTCATAAATATCTTATTCATGAGGTTCATGAAATAAGCGGGGGCATTGGTCAATCCAAATGACATGACATTGTACTCGTACAATCCATATCTGGTGGTAAAGGCAGTTTTGGGAATATCCGATGCACGAATCTTCAATTGATGGTATCCAGTCCTGAGATCAATCTTCGAGAATACTACGGCACCGGTCAGCTGATCAAACAGATCTTCTATATTCGGCAAGGGGTATTTGTTTTTGATGGTGACATCGTTAAGCTTACGATAGTCCGTACATAAACGACTGGCATCGTCTTTCTTGTCCACAAACAAAACTGGGGATCTCCAAGGCGACGCACTTGGTCGAATCAGACCTTTGGCTAACAGTTCATCCAGTTGCTTCTTCAGTTCCACTAACTCTGATGGGTTCATGCTATAGGCTCTCTGGGCTATAGGTCCGGTTCCAGGGATTAACTCAATGATAAACTCGATATCCCGATCTGGGGGCATACCGGGTAGACCATCAGGAAACACATCAGGGTATCGACAGACGACCCTGATCTGATCCAAGGTTGGCTTGGCTACACTCTGGTTGCAGGTAAACTTTCTGGGCAGTTTTTCAGAGACATGTTCTACTATGATACCGGTGCTACCGGTCATGGTGATGGCTTTCTTGGCACAGTCAATCATTCCATGATGTTTGGCCATCCAATCCATACCCAGTACTATTTCCAAACCTTTGGTTCCCAGAATAATCAGATTGGCATAGAAATCTACTCCATGTATTCTGATGGGCACATTTTTGCAAAATTTTCTGGCTTTAGTGGTTGATCCGGGGATTTGAACTATCATAACATGTTTCAAACTGATAGGTTGAATTTTACTTTGATGCAAAGTCTTCACTGACAAAAGAATGAGATGCTCCGGAATCAAACAACACTCTGGCAGGTACTGAGTTGACTGGAAACATACCCAGTACCACACCTGGTGCTTCCTGGGCTTCTTCGGCGTTCATGTGGAAGAGGCGACCGTTGCGGTTATTGGGGTTGTTGGGGGCGAACTTCTTGCCGGTGGAGACGCGGTGTTGCTGCTGAGCAGGTGCAGCAGTGCTGCCGGCGAGCTTGGCGAGCCTCTTGGGGCACTCGTTGGAGTAGTGTCCCACTACACCACACTCATAGCAAGTGATGGTGGTCTTGTCCTTGGTTGCGACGGGAATGGCGTTGCTCCCAGTCCTTGGAGCGGTGTTGGTGTTGTTGTTGTTGGTGTTGGGGGCTCGCATTGGGGCGCGGTTGAAGTTGTTGGTGTTGTTCTGATAGTTGTGGTTGTTGTTGGGATGGCCTCCTGGCCTGGGGTGTCCTCCACTCCGGTTCTGAAAACCCGGGCGTGAAGTCTGCATCTGGGGCTTGTTGTTTCTGGGGGCAAAACCTCCGCTTGAGCTGGGGCGATACTTTGGAGTATTGCTGGGCCCACTCTGGTGCATCATGCGGCGTTTGCGGTTCTCATTGGCTTGGTTCAACTTGCCTTCCATCTGAATGGCGGAGTCCACTAGGGCTTCAAGGTCGGCGAAGGGGATGTTGACGAGGACAGTCTGCATCTCATCATGCAGTCCGTTCAGGAATCTCTCCTGCCTCTTCTCGGTGGTGTCGGTCTCGTTGGGGGCATACCTTGACAGTGTAAGGAACCTGTCGCAGTATTCTACCACCGTCATCCTTCCTTGCTTGAGTTCGCGGAACTCATCCCTCATCTTCTTGATAAGACCCGGGGGCACATGGTACTTGCTGAACTTGAGCTTGAAATCTGCCCAAGTCATGACTTGACCTCCGTTCATGGCACGGGTGCTAGTCCACCAGGCTCGGGCTGGTCCGGCAAGGTAGTGAGTGGCAAACAATACCTTCTCATTGGCTTCTACTCCAGCTACTTCCAAGTTGTTCTCCATAGTCTGGATCCACTCATCGGCATCGAGGGGTTCTTCAGTCTTGCTAAACACCGGAGGGTTGGTGTTCTGGAAGTTCTTGAGCTTAGATCCGGGATGATCATGATTCCCATGGCCTTGGTTAGCAAGGTTTTGCAGTGCGGCGATGTTGGCTTGACGTTCAGCTCTTTCAGTCTCCTTGTCAGCTAGCAAGGTTTGCAGCAGTTGCATCATGGCGTCATTGTTGTTGCGATTGGGAGGGGCCATCTGAATATACAGAAGATTATAAGATAAGAGGGAAATCTGTATGGTTTATTTTGAGTGAGTTCAAAACTTGTAAAACTTGAATGCTTTTGATGACAAACACAAACATTCATTCCTTCATTCAACATAACACATTACAAGCTAACATACCAACACTTCCCATGGTTTTAAGAACCATTCTCATGCTATGATACAAGGGACGGGATACAACTCACACCTACATCAGTGATCAAGTGCAACTACCCTCATCCTCAACATTGATGGGAACGACGTCGTCAGGTCCTGGCTCCAGGAACGCGTAATCCTCCTCCTCAGTGAACTCGTCCTCCTCAAAGTCGTCATCGTCACTCAGGAAAGCTCCACCTCCCTGAATGTCGATGCCGGCCTCGTCTTCCTCCATCTCTCTCAGCTGATCCTCCTGGGCCTTGACAGTGGCCTCCAACGATGCTATCTGGGCGCGAAGGCGCACAATAGTAGCATCCCTCTTGGCACGCTGCAGGCGAAGCTTGTTGCGGTCCTTGGACAGCATCTTGATGGCATCGGCATGAGTGGCCAGTGCAAGGTGAGTCTGGTTCGCGTACGCACGGGAGTTGTCAAGCTCCTTCTGAGTGTGGTACAACATGAAATCCAGATGCTCAACATGGTGCCTCATCTCCGGGTGCGGCTGCAGCTCCATAGGCACTCCCATAGCATCATGCCTCACGAGATGCGCGAAGCGAGACGCAAGTAGGCGCACCATGTTCTGTCCACAGAGGCGCGCAAGTGCCTCCTGAAGGCCACGTGCGAGTCCGTCGAGCCAGTTGCTCTCGCGGAAGGAGAAGAGGATCCTCTCCGATGTGGGAGGCTCCATCTTGCCCCTCAAGTCGACGGTGATGATCCACTGCAACTCTCCTCCAGCCTGGTCGTCCACCTGAATCCCGTGGAACTCAGGGTGCGGGCGTCCAAGGAAGTCCGAGACAGCGTCGAGGTCGTGTTCAAAGATCAAACTCCCTCCGTTCACAAGTTGATAAAACTTGGCGTTGATGGGTGCATTCGGCTCCATCTGAAAGTGAATTGGAGGAGTAAGTTAGAGAGTGAACAAGTGTGACAAAATTTTAAGTAGATTTAATGAGAAAGAGCATGATTCATCAAATTTCGAAAAAGCCTCAAAGACAAGAGTATGAGTAAATTTTCATAAATATTCTCTTCATTTTGATTTCAAAGTTAGGTTTTTATGAACGCCCATTCTAACTAGGGTTTTCTGAGGTCAAACAATGGCTCTGATACCAACTTGTCAACACCCGGATTTTTAAGTCCGGATGCCTATTATGTCATTCATCGCAATCCCAGGATAATGTTGTTGCGAGGCATAATAGTCGAATATCATAGTCATCATTTATTACAAACCATATTGTCTTACAACTTGAATCACATGATCCATATTACACCAATAGTTGATCTATCGATCAACGAACAAACACAAGTTCATAGCGGAAGCGTAAAGATAAAGGGACTCTCTAGTCCACAGGCCAACGCTTGACGTCAGAAAACTCCTAGTTGTTGTCGTAGGCGTCCTGCTGGTCCTCTCCTTGGTAGTTCTGTTCATCTTCATACTCTGGCCATTTGAATAGCCAGGGACAAAGCCGTAAGTACTTTAAGTACTTGCAAACTAACACTAAGGTAAGTGCTAACAACTTGAGTAAGGGGTGCTAAGCTCTAGTTTAATTTGCATAAAGCCAATTTTAGTTCACAAGTATTAAATAAAAGACTTATTCATGTGCTAACTAACTCAAGTGGGAACATTAGTGTCATTCCCACAACATTTGTTATAATTCAACAAGTCACCAAGTCACCATGCATTTCACCAATATTTTCAAAATCTGACACCGGAAACTGTATGGCCTTTCCAACCGTCCGTAACCGTGGACACGGCTATTCGAATAGATTTACACTCTGCAGAGGTTGCACACTTGTGCCACAACATTTGATTTCATCCGTCGGGATTACCCCGAATCATCGTAGCACAGTACGCGGATCATCAACCATAACCTTTCACTTACAAACCCTAGTATGAGCACCTCTCCCCATGAGCTTGGCCTCCCAGTGAAAACCAACTGTTAACCTGGGAACTGCACAGGGCTTGGCCGTACAATTCACCTCAATTCACATCATTTCTCAACAACGGAGGCAGCCTCGGCATAACCCCTATGATGTGTGTTCAGAGGGAACCCATACTAAAGTGTATAAATTTCCAGTTAAGCCCTACCCATAATCAGGTATTGTGGGGGTACTCAAAATTGGAAAGGTATCGCATTCAAACCAATATCAGGTTTATATCAAAAATCACTATCTTGTCTTGTTCACATTCAACTTCAAATCATTCAATGGAATGATTCATCATTCCAAGGTTTCAAATTCAACAAGTCATATGTTCCCATCTAGAGTAGTCAAGTTTTAGTATTTTAGCACTAGCACTAATCATGAGGGGTGCTATATTGCTTGGCTAGCTTGAGACTAACTTTGCTACTCTAGTAATCTTACTCACCTAGACCAAGTTAACTTATCCCAGTAACTCTTGGAAATAAACAAGTAAAACTTGTATGGTAAAAACTTGGGATAGGCTTGTGTTAAGAAAGATAAGAATCATGGTGCCTTGCCCCAAAGAGGCTTTGCACTTTGCAAGAGTATTAGCTTGCCTTGGTAGTTCTCAAGGTTCTCTTCTTCCTCCTCTTGGTAGAATCCTTCTTCCTCTTGGTATTCTCCGATGCTAGCGTCTAAATTTGAATACGAGGTATAATCACTAAGCAAGCTCAAGAGCTATACTAAGCACATCATTATTTCACACAAACTATGCTAAACACACACATAACATAATTAGGTGCATTAGTTTTCTTTATTGAAAATAATTTCCTCTCATTACATATGTAATTAGTTTCTATTTAGTTCTTGAGGAAAATAATTTCCTCTCATTGAATCTTCTTAAGATTTAATTTCTCAACCAATAATATATGAACTTATATTGACCTAAGTCAACCATTCATTATCATCATTTGAGAAAATGATTTAAATGAGGTAGACCACCTCATACCATTTAATAATTCTACAAATGATTTAAATCTCCAAGTATTTCATCTAAGAGTGTTTGGACCAGGGATTCAAACATCACATGAATCCACTTGGGACAAGATTTAAATGAAGTAAAATACTTCATATGAATTGCATAATAGTTTTGGACACTATCACTTAAGTAAACTAGTCATATCGTCCATTATTTAAACTAGGCCATGATCATCCTAAGTGACCACACCATTTTGTTGCAGAAACAATTAGTGTAAGTTAAATGTGAGCTATTAGAGTTGGAATTAACTAAATATCTATTTTGGTTGATTTTTAATAATTATTTGAATATGAAAAAGTCCCTGCCTTATTCTTTTTATCATTTTATTTCTACAACCGATCTTGAGGTGTGACCAGTGGCATGTTGTAGATCTTTTTACTAGCTTTCCAAAAATATCAAATTTGTTAAGTTTGGCCAAGCCAAACAGATTCTATGAATTTTCAAAGTTGGGTCCAGTATGGAATTTGAATTGAATTGATTAAACCAAATTTGAATTAATCGGGCCGGCGGGAAAACTAAGTGGGCTGAAACGAT
>NC_061508.1:100649292-100662453 GCF_022539505.1 Lolium rigidum | reverse complement strand
TGCATTGATTCTTACATACTTGCATATTGTACTTGTTATATTACTCTATGTTGACAATTATCCATGAGATATACATGTTACAAGTTGAAAGCAACCGCTGAAACTTAATCTTCCTTTGTGTTGCTTCAATACCTTTACTTTGATTTATTGCTTTATGAGTTAACTCTTATGCAAGACTTATTGATGCTTGTCTTGAAGTATTATTCATGAAAAGTCTTTGCTTTATGATTCACTTGTTTACTCATGTCATTACCATTGTTTTGATCGCTGCATTCACTACATATGTTTACAAATAGTATGATCAAGGTTATGATGGCATATCACTTCAGAAATTATCTTTGATATCGTTTTACCCGCTCGGGACGAGCGAACTAAGCTTGGGGATGCTTGATACGTCTCCGACGTATCGATAATTTCTTATGTTCTATGCCATATTATTGATGATACCTACATGTTTTATGCACACTTTATGTCATATTCGTGCATTTTCTCGGAACTAACCTATTAACAAGATGCCGAAGTGCAGTTCTCGTTTTCTCGCTGTTTTTGGTTTCAGAAATCCTAGTAACGAAATATTCTCGGAATTGGACGAAACGAAGACCCAGGGGCCTATTTTTCCACAGAGCTTCCAGAAGACCGAAGAACATACGAAGTGGGGCCACGAGGTGGCGACACCACAAGGCGGCGCGGCCAAGGGGGGCCGCGCCGCCCTATGGTGTGGCCCCCTCGTCCGGCCCCCGACTCGCCCTTCCGCCTACTTAAAGCCTCCGTCGCGAAACCCCCGATGCGAAAAACCACGATACGGAAAACCTTCATCGAGACGCCACCGCCGACGATCCCATCTCGGGGGATTCGGAGATCTCCTCCGGCACCCCGCCGGAGAGGGATTCATCTCCCGGAGGACTCTACACCGCCATGGTCGCCTCCGGAGTGATGAGTGAGTAGTTCACCCCTGGACTATGGGTCCATAGCGGTAGCTAGATGGTTGTATTCTCCTCATTGTGCCTCATTGTTGGATCTTGTGAGCTGCCTAACATGATCAAGATCATCTATCTCGTAATACTCTATGTTGTGTTTGTCGGGATCCGATGGATAGAGAATACCATGTCATGTTAATTATCAAGTTATTACATATGTGTTGTTTATGATCTTGCATGCTCTCCGTTTCTAGTAGAGGCTCTGGCCAAGTTTTTACTTTTAACTCCAAGAGGGAGTATTTATGCTCGATAGTGGGTTCATGCCCGCATTGACACCGGGACAGTGTGACGAAAGTTCTAAGGTTGTGTTGTCGTCGTTGCCACTAGGGATAAAACATTGGTGCTATGTCCGAGGATGTAGTTGTTGATTACATTACGCACCATACTTAATGCAATTGTCTCGTTGTTAGCAACTTAATACCGGAGGGGTTCGGATGATAACCTCGAAGGTGGACTTTTAGGCATAGATGCAGTTGGATGGCGGTCTATGTACTTTGTCGTAATGCCCAATTAAATCTCACTATACTTATCATGTCATGTATGTGCATTGTTATGCCCTCTCTATTTGTCAATTGCCCGACTGTAATTTGTTCACCCAACATGCTTTTATCTTATGGGAGAGACACCTCTAGTGAACTGTGGACCCCGGTCCATTCTTTTAATACTCGAAACACAAATCTGCTGCAATACTTGTTTTTACTAATTTCTTCACGCAAACAATCATCTTCCACACAATACGGTTAATCCTTTGTTACAGACAAGCCGGTGAGATTGACAACCTCACTCGTTTCGTTGGGGCAAAGTACTTTGGTTGTGTTGTGCAGGTTCCACGTTGGCGCCGGAATCTCCGGTGTTGCGCCGCACTACATCCCGCCGCCATCAACCTTCAACGTGCTTCTTGACTCCTACTGGTTCGATTAAACCTTGGTTTCTAACTGAGGGAAACTTGCCGCTGTGCGCATCACACCTTCCTCTTGGGGTTCCCAACGGACGTGTCAACTACACGCATCACCCCCTGAATACTTGTCTGTGAGCATTTACAGTGAATCCTTCATCGAAACTGCTTGTCAACACCTTCTGCTCCTCGTTGGGATCGACATTCTTACTTATCGAAGATACTACGATACACCCCCTATATTTGTGGGTCATCACGGAGATCATACCCTCGTTCTGGAGCTCTCTAAGCTCCACGTCGGTGGTTTCACAGGGCCACCATTGACCCCGTTCTCCTTCGCGGTTCCGAGCCTTGGAAGCCCTCTTGTTTTCCGCCTCCTGCACTTTGGTTGCCATTCTCGCTTGACCCTCGAGTTCTTCTTGAAGTTCTTTGAGGGAGGGGATCCGGCCTGGAGTGGTGCTGGAAGATGCCGAAAATGGTTGAGCTAGCCGGATGTCGGAAACATATGGTGGTAGATATGCTATGGGATCCGGACAGATTGGTTCTAACGAACTGGGATTTGGGCTACTCGGAGAACTACCAGTACAATGCGGTGAATCGAGTGGCATGCTTCCGGCTGCACCCATTTAAAATGTTTGAGTAATTGGAATCTACGCTACACTTCTTCTTCTACAGGACCGACGCACTTACCGTTAATGGCGCGGTGGATCCGTGGGACGCCGGCGAGGTTGTGCTGGCCGGACTTGCAGCGTTGCGCTTCAGAAGACCACGAAACGGCGGCGGAGGAAAAATCCCGATCAAACACGCAGATCTCAGGTCGAGGGAGACCTTGGAGTGGCGGCGGGAGAAGTTCCCCGTGCGAGAGTTCGCCGGAGTTCAGATCTGACGGGCGGCGCGGAACGAGGAAGAAGAAGAAGAGAAAGATGCGGTGAAAGAATGAGAAGTTACCGCGCGCAAGGGATATTTATAGACCTCGCGCGGAGATTCGTGTTTCAGATCTAGCGGTGGAAACTGAACGGTCTCACCGTTGGATGCCTGACACGTGTCTTAGGTTAAAAACGGTAAAACGACGTGGAGGTAACTTAACTGTGCGCTCCCGAAATTTCCGGCTAGAAGATTCGCATCTCCGAAAATTTAGTGCGGGAAAAAAGGGAGTTGTGCGCGGGAAAGGTGGGATCTCCGTTGCGTTACCGATTCAGGAGAAAGGAAGATTTCCGAATAGACGATACCGGAAACAAGTAAAGGTTTTGAAGCTCTTCAAGATTCTCTTCGGATCCGAGCTGAATGAAGTCGGAGGAATGATGAATCTCGGAGAACTTCGGGGGCTACTGTTGTGGGTATACTTTATGGGTATATCAACGACATGGCCTAGATCCGGCAAGCCCGGGTGGCCCATAGTTGGTGGTGAAGCATGTGGCCCATCGGGCGGCCCAGTTGCTGTAGATCCCGAAGGATGAAGTCTAGCCCAGGAACAGGGAGCCGGATCTCAACCGACCTACGAAGGAGGCCGGATCCATGAAGGCCCATGAACTATCCGGATCCAGCAGTACTTAGAGGAAGGCGGATCCTTGACGTACACGGCAAGACATTGTACCGTAGTTAGGCAACTTGTATTCCGGCTAGGACTCTCCATGTAAACCCTAGATCCGGGCGCCTATATGTTATCACCAGAATTTGACCGAGTCAGAGGTGGGCCGCGATCAAGATGGGCTTGAAGATTATATACAGAAGAAATACGTGAATCGGCCTTATATGCAAAGTTTGGGCTAGTTTGCCCTTGTATCTGTAACATAGTAGATTACGTGTCGGTTAGTTGGAGTTTGCCTCGTGCACGGTCGGGATTATTCCCACGTTAGAAAGTCTACGGACTATAAATATGTATCTAGGGTTTATGGAATAAACAACAACCAACGTTCAACACAAACCAATCTTGGCGCATCGCCAACTCCTTCGTCTCGAGGGTTTCTTCCGGTAAGCACCATGCTGCCTAGATCGCATCTTGCGATCTAGGCAGCGTAAACTTATCACGTTGTTCATGCGTTGCTCGTGCTGAAGCCTTTTTGATGGCGAGCAACGTAGTTATCTTACATGGGTTAGGGTTAGCATTGTTCTTCGTATCATATGCTGTCGTAGTGCAACCCTTAGGCATCTAGCCGCCCTTACACCTATCTTAGGTGTAGGGGCGACACCCCGCTTGATCATTGTTTAGTAGATCCGATCCGTTACGGTTGCTCCTTGTTCTTCAAGGATTAGTTTAATATCCGCAATAGTTAGGCCTTACAAAGGGTTGGAGGATCCAGCGGCGTGTAGGGTGTCGTTTGCTAGCCCTAGATAGGATGTTCCGGGGATCAACCTCGTGTTGGTTTTTAGGCCCTGTCTAGGATCGGCTTACGATCACCGTACGCGAGCGCGAGGCCCAATCGTGAGTAGGATGATCCGATTATGCGGTGAAAACCCTAAATCGTCGTAGATCGCTTTAGCTTTATCTTGATCAAGCAGGACCACCATATATTCGTACACCTCGTACGAATCATGGGTGCATCGGCTCTTTGAGCCGATTCACAGGATAACCTGAGAGCCGATCGAGGCTCGTATTTAATGTTTACGTGTATGCCATGCAGAAAACTAAGCGAGGCATCATCCAACACCTTCCTGACCAGGTATAGGTCAGGTGGCACGCCCTTGCGACAACATCGGACGTGTGACCAGAAGGCTTTGCGGGCCGTCGCTCTGAGGGACCGGGGCCAGCCCGCAGCCCCGAGTTGTTCCCGGCTCTACGGTGTTGCCGGTCGCTGCCCGCCGGTGGGTTTCGACCGCAACACATTCCGGCACGCCCGAGTGGGACAATCTTCGACATCCACCGCATCGCCATCTACATCCGAGATGGCGGAAGGCACTCCGGCCAAGTACGAGGATCCGACCGACGAGCTCAAGACGAAGCATGACGAGATCAAGGCAGTCCTCGAAGCCGACCTCATCGGCTCTTTCCACGTAACCTGCTCCCATGGCATCGGGTGGAAGGGGTTCTCACTCGAAGGCGCGCTCGATGGAGTGGACCTGTCCGCCCCGTCGAAGAACGCACCGTGTCGCTGCGTCAGGAGATCAACTTCATGGTGGCTCATTCGTTGCACCGCCACTCGAGAGCCTCGGTGAACACTTTGGAGCGTGTCGCTCCGCGCGTGATCCAGGAAATCATGAGCCATCGGTATTCTCCGTCGGGACCAGCTACGGGGACTTACAAAGGAGAGATGCCACTCCAGTCCCGTCCACCGCTGCCGTTCGCGTTGGCAGCACCGAAGTGCCGAACTCATCGGCATACGTCGTCTACAAGATTGGTGGTGACCCTAGTGACTACCAATTCCTACATGAGGCGCCCAAGGAGATCCCGCACGGATACACGTGCGCATACGTGCCAGACTGCAGCAACTGGGCACTCTCGAACCAGGCTGCGACGGCAGGGACTTCTAGAACAGCAGGAGGAACGTCGGGGGCAGATCTTGAGAAGCAGACGTGGCTAGCTAAATACGCCACTCCGACAAACCTCCAGAGCTCAGCTCCTGCAGTTGGCTCGGAACCGGAAAAGCAAGCATGGCTGGCTAAGTATGCTACCCCGGCGAATCTTCGTGGTTCGACACCTTCAGCCATCACCGCGGATCAGATTTGTACAATTCGAAAGATCAGTCCGGCATGATGCCGAAAAGGAAGACATTCGGCTATACCAAGCCGTACCCCAACGAGTACGAATTGATCCCGCTACCACCCAAATATCGGCTCCCGACTTCACAAAGTTTAGTGGATCAGATGGTTCCAGCTCCATCGAGCATGTGAGCCGATATTTGGCACGACTCGGGCACGATCTCAGCATCAGACGAGCTGCGTGTGAGGTTCTTCGCACAGTCCCTCACAGGATCGGCTTTCGGGTGGTACACATCGCTGCCACCGAACTCAATCCGGACGTGGAAGCAGTTGGAAGAGCAGTTCCACATACAGTATCACTCAGAAGCTTCCGAGGCGGGTATTGCCGATCTAGCACAAGTACGACGAAGCGCGGGGAAACAGTGTCGAATACATCCAGCGCTTCAGGACCGTTAGGAACCGATGCTATTCGGTTCACGTAAGTGAAAAAGAAGCGATCGAGTTGGCGGTGGTGGGTCTCTCATCATCGATCAAGGACGTGGCCTCCCGAGCGTACTACCCTTCATTGGCGCACATGGTGCGAAGCCGCCAGCATATGAACAGCGCCACCCAGATGTTTACCAGGACAAATTCAAGCGTACGGTGGTCCTGGTTGAGGCAGACGAGGATGAAGGTGCTGCGGGAGATCGAGAGGTAGCAGTGGCTGAATGGACTCAGGCGGCAGGCCCCGTGTCCGGCAAGTGGGTTAAGCCACAAGGCCCTCCAAAAGGGTTCGACTTCGACGTGACCAAAGCTGAGCAGATTTTCGACCTCTTACTCACGGAGAAGCAGCTAAAGGTACCCGAAGGCCACAAGATCCCCACGGTGCAAGAGCTGAACGGAAAGCCATACCGCAAGTGGCATAACACGTTCACCCACGCCACCAACGACTGCAGGGTGTGGCGTCGGCAGATCCAAATGGCGATAGAAAAAGGGCGGCTAATTTTCAACCGATACGCCATGAAGGTCGACACACACCCCTTCCCCGCCGTTAACATGGTGGAGTATACTTACCATGGAGGGTGCCAGCCAGATTTCTCGTGCAATATCAACATGGTGGGACCTGGGCACCACTCGGTAAGGACGGAGATGAGGGCAGCTGCTCTCATAGCAAAGACACAGAGGAAGCCGCTCCACGCGATCGGCTCCGCCACGACGGCAAGCGCTACATCACAGAGGGAGAAGTGAGGAACGTAAGATATCAGCGACCTCTCTCTGATCACCTCCTCAACAAGTATGTGGGTCAATACGACCAACGCCGGCGATACAACGACGATGATGAAAAAGATCGTCTGGCTAGGGACGACAGGAGACGTCGTCGGCATGATCACGACGAGGAGCGATATGAGCGCCACGCCAAGGAAAATTCGAGGGAGCAAGACGACGTGGATAGGCACTGGGACTGCCCCTTCTTCAGACACTCGCTCGGGATTCAGGAATGAGCCGATTGCCAACAATCGGCAATTGCCCGAATGCAAACAAAAGAAGAAGGATGCAGCTAACGTGTCCGTGTTCAAACGTCTAGGGCCTCTCCCGCCTCGGAACAAACATGCTGAGTCCGCTCGGGTGGAAGATCTCGAGGAACTAGAGGACGATGATGAAGAAGAAGACAAGTATCATCGGCCAAGGTGGTGCCCTGATGGGCTCAGCCGTTCCGAGAAGCGAAGGGTTCAGCATCTGCGTGGGTTGGAGGAAGCTGAAAGGTTATACCTGCACACGTTGAGGAAGGCACGGCCTGATCTGGCCGCCAAAATTCAGCGAACCCTGGACGAAGAAGGTCGGCCACAAAGGAAAGAGTGGCGCCCCAGACAAAAGAGAGCCGATGATGAGACATCGGCTGGCACAAACATGGTGTTCATCCTTCCAACGGAGTCTAGTGCTCCAGGATTGGACGACTACGAGCGCATCGACGTGACAAAGGACGGGGTTAGGTTGGTTTCATCCACCAGCCTGACCGTGTAACAAAAACAGCATCTATGGACAAACGTGGCGATGCCGATCTAGGAGATCGGCCCCAAGGATTTATGGAGGAACATGGCAAAACCTTCATTGAGCAATTCAACGTGGAGGCCGATTCCAACAATCGTCCAAAATTATCCTCACTGTACATTCTACCTGGGTTCAACATTCGATCCAACGGGGAATACCTGAAGAGTTGATACCATCAAGTCCCTTGAAAGAATCGGCTCGGGGGGCACCCAAGTGGATAAAACACGAGGATATGCAGTAGAAGCGTCTTTCAAATACCCAACAGCCCAAGATATCCTTTGATGATGGGTATTGAAGTATGGGGGCCGATACATAAATCGGCGTAAAAAATTCAAAATTTTTTAAGCACAGCCGATGCGCAGACATCGACTTAAGGTTAGAAAGCCGATGCATGGCCATCGACTCAAGAGATACAACTGTTATAAGCAGAGACTCAATGGAGCAGGAAGTGGGTCACGAAGAGAGACTCTACTGGAAGAACTCCTCAATGGAATGCCTTCTTGCAATTACTCGAGTCCGCAATATCACTCGGGGCGGTTTGAGGGATCATGACCCTGACCAATGCCAAGAGCAGCCTGGACGTGCAGATCGGGTTAAGGATGGGTTGCATCAGATCCGCCAAAGGAAAGGAGCCGATCTGACCTGCAAGGCGCGAGAAGTGGACTGAAGAAGCTCGGGGGGCAGCTCACCCTGAAGGTTCTCTGCTCTGGGGAGCCGATTTTGTTGAAATCGGCTGGCTCTGCATTATGACTTGAGGCCAACGGCGGCACGTTTGGCTGACTCACTACCTTTCTCGCCTTGACTGAGGCTCGGGGGGTAGCTTGTCCTGAAGGACCCTTTGCTATAGGGAGCCGATTTTGTTGAAATCGGCTGGCTCTGCATCTCAACTGTTCTGAGGGATGGTTGCTGCAAGAAAACGGAGCAGGATTTCAAATATCGCTGCAGACTATCGAAAGAAAATCTGTGGATAAGTGGTGCCTGTCCTGCAGAAGTATCATCTCCAGCCTCCGGGTTGAGTTAGCAATGGTCTCAGAGAGCCCCTGAAAGCGAAGGGGATTTGGAAGAGAAGGATCTGGCAGGAGAATGTCTGAAAACCTGAGGTTAATGATGAGGCCAGGCATTATTTCAGGAGTTCTGCCGTTGAATCCAACACTACGCTCAGTGACTGCGGATTGGACCTGTTCGGTTGGAAGTTTGGGGATCTGAATTTGAGCAAGGTTCGCAGGTTACCGATGCGTTGCCATCGGCTTATTGAGCGGTGATCAAATTAACAATCGGCCAAATCAGTACGGAAAGAAATTGGCAGAATCAAGTTAAGGGAAATTCTTCATTAATATTGGGATTTCTTACAATGAAGAGCCAACTGCTCAAAGAAGAAAGGAAGAACAATAGGAGAGCCGATTGCTCAAGGATTGCTAATCCTACATTGCTAATCCTCGCTAGCATCATCGTCGGCATCGGAGTTGCCGCCGGCGCTACCTCCGGAGGCTTCCTCGTCGCTGCTGCCCCAGCCCTCGGCCGGAGCTTCTTCTTCCTCGTCATCATCATCATCCTCGCTGTCCGCCCAAGCGCGGAAGCGCTTCGTCGGCGGGTACCCAGCGGAAGAGGAGGAATCATCTTCCTCCTCCTCCTCTTCTCCTTCCTCGTCATCATCCTCGTCCTCGCTGTCCGCCCACATGCGGGAGCGCTTCTTCGGCGGGAGCCTGGCGGAGGGGGAGGCCCGTGTCTTCTCTACTTCTCCTTCTTTCTCCTCCTTGTCGGAGGAGATGGGGTTCGCCCCGGAGTAGAGGTCGTCTTCATTCTTGCTCTTCGGCGAGGATTGGAGGGGGAGGCCTGAGGGGGAAGAGGAAGAGGAAGACATTGCTACAGGGGAAGAGGGTTTTTTTGGCGCTGGTGGACAGAACAGAGCAAGGGGATGGAGTGGCGAACCTTCAGCACAGATAAATAAAGGGGGTGTAGTGGAGGTTTAATGCCATGACGGTTCTCGAGGACGTGATGCCGAAATTATCAATTCGTGCAGAGAAGCTAAGGAGGCGAGGCGAAATGATGGAAGATTCTCGCGGCGGTCGTTGTTCGCCACGACATGACCCGACGAAGGAAAGGCGTAATGATTTTGGAAATGTCATTTCCAAAACCAGGGGAGCATGTGTTATCACCAGAATTTGACCGAGTCGGAGGTGGGCCGCGATCAAGATGGGCTTGAAGATTATATACGGAAGAAATACGTGAATCGGCCTTATATGCAAAGTTTGGGCTAGTTTGCCCTTGTATACGTAACATAGTAGATTACGTGTCGGTTAGTTGGAGTTTGCCTCGTGCACGGTCGGGATTATTCCCACGTTAGAAAGTCTACGGACTATAAATATGTATCTAGGGTTTATGGAATAAACAACAACCAACGTTCAACACAAACCAATCTCGGCGCATCGCCAACTCCTTCGTCTCGAGGGTTTCTTCCGGTAAGCACCATGCTGCCTAGATCGCATCTTGCGATCTAGGCAGCGTAAACTTATCACGTTGTTCATGCGTTGCTCGTGGCCGAAGCCTTTTGATGGCGAGCAACGTAGTTATCTTAGATGGGTTAGGGTTAGCATTGTTCTTCGTATCATATGCTGTCGTAGTGCAACCCTTAGGCATCTAGCCGCCCTTACACCTATCTTAGGTGTAGGGGCGGCACCCCGCTTGATCATTGTTTAGTACATCCGATCCGTTACGGTTGCTCCTTGTTCTTCAAGGATTAGTTTAATATCCGCAATAGTTAGGCCTTACAAAGGGTTGGAGGATCCAGCGGCGTGTAGGGTGTCGTTTGCTAGCCCTAGACAGGGATGTTCGGGGATCAACCTCGTGTTGGTTTTTAGGCCCTGTCTAGGATCGGCTTACGATCACCGTACGCGAGCGCGAGGCCCAATCGTGAGTAGGATGATCCGATTATGCGGTGAAAACCCTAAATCGTCGTAGATCGCTTTAGCTTTATCTTGATCAAGCAGGACCATCATATATTCGTACACCTCGTACGAATCATGGGTGGATCGGCTCTTTGAGCCGATTCACAGGATAACCTGGGAGCCGATCGAGGCTCGTATTTAATGTTTACGTGTATGCCATGCAGGAAACTAAGCAAGGCATCATCCAACACCTTCCTGACCCGGTATAGGTCAGGTGGCACGCCCTTGCGACAAGCATCGGACGTGTGACCAGAAGGCTTTGCGGGCCGTCGCTCTGAGGGACCGGGGCCAGCCACAGCCCTGAGTTGTTCCCGGCTCTACGGTGTTGCCAGTCGCTGCCCGCCGGTGGGTTTCTGACCGCAACACTATATAAGCCGGATCCCGGGAGCCCTGAGGGGAGATCTCGAGCAAGAAACGAGACAATCACAACTCATTGTAACTACGCGAAAGCGCCCAGATAATTCCAGACAAGCAGCAGTAGGCCCTGTCATCGTGCAGGTGTTCCGAAGCTGGGTAAATCGCGTACCACCGTCCCGTGTGCACTCCGCCCTATGGCCCCTACTTCTTCTCCCCCTCGTGAGGATCCCTCCTCCGAGGTACCGTCGATTAGACAACGACACTTGATCTCCCCGGCAACGGCGCCAGAAAATAGCTTGATGTCTACGCACGCTTCTATTCGTAGACAGTGTTGGGCCTCCAAGAGCAGAGGTTTGTAGAACAGCATCAAGTTTTCCCTCAGTAAGAAACCAAGGTTATCGAACCAGTAGGAGTCAAGGAAGCACGTGAAGGTTGTTGGTGGCGGAGTGTAGTGCGGCGCAACACCAGGGATTCCGGCGCCAACGTGGAACCTGCACAACACAATCAAAGTACTTTGCCCCAACGTAAAAGTGAGTTTGTCAATCTCACCGGCTTGCTGTAAACAAAGGATTAGATGTATAGTGTGGAAGATGATGATTGTTTGCGAAGAACAGTAAACAACAATTGCAGTAGATTGTATTTCAGATGTAAAGAATTGGACCGGGGTCCACAGTTCACTAGTGGTGTCTCTCCCATAAGATAAACAGATGTTGGGTGAACAAATTACAGTTGGGCAATTGACAAATAAAGAAGGCGATAACAATGCACATACATATATCATGATGAGTACTATAAGATTTAATCAGGGCATTACGACAAAGTACATAGACCGCTATCCAGCATGCATCTATGCCTAAAAAGTCTACCTTCAGGTTATCATCCGAACCCCCTCCAGTAATAAGTTGCAAACAACAGATAATTGCATTAAGTATGGTGCGTAATGTAATCAACACAAATATCCTTAGACAAAGCATCAATGTTTTATCCCTAGTGGCAACAAGACATCCACAACCTTAGAACTTTCCGTCACTCGTCCCAGATTTAATGGAGGCATGAACCCACTATCGAGCATAAATACTCCCTCTTGGAGTCACAAGTATCAACTTGGCCGAGCCTCTACTAGCAACGGAGAGCATGCAAGAACATAAACAACATATATGATAGATTGATAATCAACTTGACATAGTATTCAATATTCATCGGATCCCAACAAACACAACATGTAGCATTACAAATAGATGATCTTGATCATGATAGGCAGCTCACAAGATCTAACATGATAGCACAATGAGGAGAAGACAACCATCTAGCTACTGCTATGGACCCATAGTCCAGGGGCGGACTACTCACACATCGATCCGGAGGCGATCATGGCGATGAAGAGACCTCCGGAAGATGATTCCCCTCTCCGGCAGGGTGCCGGAGGCAATCTCCTGAATCCCCCGAGATGGGATTGGCGGCGGCGGCGTCTCCGGAAGGTTTTCCGTATCGTGGCTCTCGATCGGGGGTTTCGCGACGAAGGCTTTAAGTAGGCGGAGGGCAGGTCGAGGAGGCGTCACGGGGCCCCACACGCTAGGGCCGCGCGGGCCCCCTCTAGGCCGCGCCGCCCTAGTGTGGCGGCGCCCCGTGGCCCCACTTCGTATCTCCTCCGGTCTTCTGGAAGCTTCGTGGAAAAATAGCCCCCTGGGCATTGATTTCGTCCAATTCCGAGAATATTTCCTTACTAGGATTTCTGAAACCAAAAACAGCAGAAAACAACAACTGGCTCTTCGACATCTCGTCAATAGGTTAGTGCCGGAAAATGCATAATAATAACATATAATGTGTATAAAACATGTGAGTATCATCATAAAAGTAGCATGGAACATAAGAAATTATAGATACGTTTGAGACGTATCAGGGACCTAAAGGGCGGGACTAAAGGTTGAATCTTAATTCCGGTCGGCTTAAAAACCGGGACCAAAGCTCATCCATGTGGTTGTGATACAACATTTGGGATGGAGGATTTTTTAGTCCCGGCTCGTAAGCCCTACCGAAACTAAAGATTATTTTCCAAAATGTTTTTTTCTTTTTTTGAATTTCTTTTTTAATTGTTTAACTCATTACTCTCTCATTTCGACCATTTTTCACACTAATTACACTGACTCGTTACTCTCTCACTTGAACCATTTTTTAACAGTAATTACACTTCATCTTTAGTCAAATTCTAGACTTGATCACATCTCGATCGGTCACCCATCCTCACAGTACTCCACCATTAGCACGCTTAACTCCTCGGTTTCTCGTTACTCTCTCACTTGAGCCATTTTTAACACTAATTACA
>NC_061508.1:100637257-100649192 GCF_022539505.1 Lolium rigidum | reverse complement strand
GTCCATTGCCCTACCCGGGGTCTTCCCCCCGACAGTCCTCCGCCTTCGTCAGGTGAAAGATCATAAGTTGCAATCTCCATGGGAAGGACCCTTCGTCGTTAGCAAAGTGCTCCACAACGGATCGTACTACCTCGTCGATTTCCGCGAGCTAAAGGACAGACCTGCCAATTGGCGCCGGAAACGTAAACGGGAGGATCCGGATGACATTTACGATGAAACAGAATGTCCTTGGAACATTGCACAACTACGTCCTTTCCACACTTAGCATAGAATTACATACTTTGTAACAATATTATACATGATCAATGAAATAAAGCTTTTGGTTCACTCTATGAGTCATCTACCTCCTTTACTTGTTCATTTTTAGATCGTGTATGTTTTCCGACTAAAACCCGCAGAGCTGGATATTTCCGCCTAGGCGTGTATGAAAGTTGTGATTTTCAAAAATCGTCCCTTAGGATGTAAGCTTAAGTTTTCTGGTGGAAATGTTTTCTGTTGCGAATTCGTGGATTCCTAGTAACGATTTTCGGCACCTTGGCTGGGGGCTTGTTTCCGCGGTTATTGACGGATTGCCATTGGGCTTCGTCGCCGCTGGCGAGCGTTTCCGGTTAAAGGTCTTCCAGCTCGCGGAAGGTCAAGCGAGTAAGCCGGAAAACATCAAAATCAGCACTTGCTTTCCAACAAAACGAAACATGCAAAAACTATTAAAAGGATAGCAGGATAAGTTATTTCCGCCCGTGCATAATTGTTTCGTCCCTAGCTACTTAAGAATTTAAAGTTATATTACAAACCCTCGCTGGGGCCAAAATGATGCATTGTTTTTCCCGCAGGAACAAAGTTTTCACTCCCCCTTAGCCGGAGAAGTTTTGCCCTTTGGGTCCCCTTCCTCGGCATCCTCGGCCGGAGACGACACGTCCTCATCACTTTCTTCTTCCTCTTCCGAAGCTGCAGCGCCTTCATTGGGTTCCTCTTGGGGAGCATCCTTGGAGCTAGTCCAGGTAAACTGGGTTCCGGATTCCGCAGGTCGCGCCTCCGCGTCGCGCTCCTTCTGAAGTTCGGTTTCCAGGGGCTCGTCCGCAGGAAGCACGACCTTGCCGTAGAATTCTTCATGCCAAATCCTGCGCGCAATGTGGGTGTCATAGCCGCTCACTGCATCCAGGAGCGCACCGACATCTTGATACGTCTCCGACGTATCGATAATTTCTTATGTTCTATGCCATATTATTGATGATACCTACATGTTTTATGCACACTTTATGTCATATTCGTGCATTTTCTGGAACTAACCTATTAACAAGATGCCGAAGTGCCGCTTCGTTGTTTTCTGCTGTTTTTGGTTTCAGAAATCCTAGTAACGAAATATTCTCGGAATTGGACGAAACGAAGACCCAGAGGCCTATTTCGCCACGAACCTTCCAGAAGACCGAAGAGCATACGAAGTGGGGCCACGAGGTGGCCAAACCACAAGGCGGCGCGGCCAAGGGGGGCCCGCGCCGCCATGTGGTGTGGGCCCCTCGTCAGCCCCCCGACTCTGCCCTTCCGCCTACTTAAAGCCTCCGTCGCGAAACCCCTGATGCGAAAAACCACGATACGGAAAACCTTACTGAGACGCCGCCGCCGCCGATCCCATCTCGGGGGATTCGGGAGATCTCCTCCGCACCTCCGCCGGAGAGGGGATTCATCTCCCGGAGGACTCTACACCGCCATGGTCGCCTCCGGAGTGATGAGTGAGTAGTTCACCCCTGGACTATGGGTCCATAGCAGTAGCTAGATGGTTGTCTTCTCCTCATTATGCTTCATTGTTGGATCTTGTGAGCTGCCTAACATGATCAAGATCATCTATCTGTAATACTCTATGTTGTGTTTGTCTGGATCCGATGGATAGAGAATACCATGTTATGTTAATTATCAAGTTATTACATATGTGTTGTTTATGATCTTGCATGCTCTCCGTTACTAGTAGAGGCTCTGGCCAAGTTTTTGCTTTTAACTCCAAGAGGGAGTATTTATGCTCGATAGTGGGTTCATGCCTGCATTGACACACGGGACAGTGACAGAAAGTTCTAAGGTTGTGTTGTGCTGTTGCCACTAGGGATAAAACATTGGCGCTATGTCCGAGGATGTAGTTGTTGATTACATTACGCACCATAGTTAATGCAATTGTCTGTTGCTTTGCAACTTAATACTGGAAGGGGTTCGGATGATAACCTGAAGGTGGACTTTTTAGGCATAGATGCAGTTGGATGGCGGTCTATGTACTTTGCCGTAATGCCCAATTAAATCTCACTATACTTATCATGCCATGTATGTGCATTGTTATGCCCTCTCTATTTGTCAATTGCCCGACTGTAATTTGTTCACTCAACATGCTTTTATCTTATGGGAGAGACACCTCTAGTGAACCGTGGACCCCGGTCCATTCTTTAATACTGAAATACAAATCTGCTGCAATACTTGTTTTTACTCGTTTTCTCTCGCAAACAATCATCTTCCACACAATTCGGTTAATCCTTTGTTACAAAGCAAGCTCGGTGAGATTGACAACCTCACTGTTTCGTTGGGGCAAAGTACTTTGGTTGTGTTGTGCAGGTTCCACGTTGGCGCCGGAATCTCTGGTGTTGCGCCGCACTACATCCCGCCGCCATCAACCTTCAACGTGCTTCTTGGCTCCTCCTGGTTCGAGAAACCTTGGTTTCTTTCTGAGGGAAAACTTGCTGCTGTGCGCATCATACCTTCCTCTTGGGGTTGCCCAATGAACGTGTGAAATACACGCCATCACATCTGCATCCGGAGGAACACCTGTGGTCACCTGGTCAAGATCAAGCTCCGAGTTATGCGCTAAGCACATAGTTAAGGTCATCGCAGCTGCGCCTCGGGCTGATGATGCCTGTAGATCCGTCACCAGCTCCGGAAGAACGTCCATCTTTTTAATAAGCTTGCGAACATTGCAAGTGCGACTCCTCTTGATGGATAAGTTGTAGCATATCTTCCGGGAGGCGGAGATGAGATCTTTGCAATCATCGCCTGCGAGTTGAAGGAGGTCGTCTCGGGGGAACAAATTCCGACGTTTTTCCGGATATCCAAGTGGCTCTGCACGAGATCATCAGATATAAGTATGCAGATTGAGCACACACAAAAAAAAAAGGAGCAAACATCTAGATAAGGTTCCGGTATAGTACCCATGATGTTTTCATTGAGCAAGTCCCAGTGATGTTCCGCGGTTTCCATATATTTCCGGAACCCATTGAGTTCTTTCTGCTGCCTCTTGATGGTCTCGCAATCAGCGTTTCTCTTCAACACAAATTCGCCCCTCTCCCTGGTCTGTTCGGAGTTTTTCTCCGCCAGAAGTTTCTCGGCCTGCTCCCTTTTTTGTTCCGCCTCCATTAGTTTCGTTTCCAATTCTTGGTACGAGGAGCGCAGGTTCTCAAGTTCCGAGGAGGCTGTGACAAGGGAAGAGGATGCGCCTATAATAACATAAGTCAAAAACAAGTTCAAAGTCGGAACGAGAATTAATGACGAGAAAAAGGCGGAAACCAACCTTGAGCGTCCGCCAGTTGTTTGTTCAGTTCTGCATTTGCACTCTTCAGAGTCCGGATATTTTCCGCCTGGCTTAGGGTAACGCGACGCTGAAGGGCAATGTTCTTGTGCAGCTTGAAATGCAGCGCCTGCTGTTCCTGTAAAATATAAGACAGAGCAGGAGTAAAAATTCCGCCTGTAACAGTGGGTTCCTTCGAAGCATTATCGCCGGAACCTTTCCGCCATAATGCTTGGGGGCTACTGCTTCAATTTAAAAATCTTTCCAGAAGTAATCTTTGTCTAAGCATTTAAGCGCTAACTTGTATTTACGTTTCCGCCTACATGCTTGGGGGCTACTGGGGAGTACCTTTTGCTTGCAGATGAGTTTGTCGAGGAACTGGCCGACGTCCTTCTTAAAGTCCTGAATCACCGATGTGGCGACATCAGGTTTCCCCCAGGCGTTGTTCAGCATGGCGTTGAGAAAATCTTGTTCAAGCTCCCATTTCTCCGCCTCAGTAATTTTGTTGAAAAATTTAGTCGCGTATGCCTTGGGAGTGGAAGTGAGGTCAGTCGGATCTCCAAAGTTCTTCGGAAATACGACGACATCGCCAGCACCGGTTCCGGCTCTTTCGGAAGAAGTGACCTCGGTTTCTCTTGACCTTGTACTCCTGCTTCATCTTGAGCAGGTCCTTTGGCTTTCGGATCTTCTCCACCCACCTTTTCGCTGCTAATCGGAACTATTTCCGGTGGAGTGTTAGCGGCAGGAGGGGAGATTGATCAGCTTGAGAGGGGGACGGCTGAGGAGCAGTGTGAGATGTGCTTGGCGGAGTCTGGAGTAGGGGACCAACAGCCGGAGACTTTTTCATGTACTTGGTAATGGGCTCTTGGCTGGTGGTCCGGG
Source organism: Lolium rigidum (assembly GCF_022539505.1). NCBI lineage: Eukaryota > Viridiplantae > Streptophyta > Magnoliopsida > Poales > Poaceae > Lolium > Lolium rigidum. The sequence continues at coordinate 100,644,775 of NC_061508.1, read as the reverse complement.
TGGCGGCGATACTCGGAATCCTGCAAACAAGTGAAGGGGTTCACATAATAAATAACTTCATCAAAATAGAGATGCACCATACTCGGAAATGGCGCCGGGGATGATGGGGCGCGAGCGTTTGCCAGCTGTTGAAAGCATTTTCAGACGTTCACGCTCCGCTCTCTTCGAATTCAGCGGAGGTGGCTTTATGGTTTTGGGCTTTTTGGCGGAGGCCTCGCCGCTGGCTCCGGCTTCTGAGCCGGAAGCTTTGGCGCGGGGACGCTTCGAAGGTCGAGGGGGCGCCTTGCGGGGTGCCTGTTCCTCTTCCTCCTCTTCGTCGTCCGGAACCTCCTCCGCCCCGTCGCCACTGACAGGAACACGAAGAATGGTGCGAAAGTTTTCCTCCGCCAAAGTATCGAGCTGGAGGGAATATGAATATAAGTTAAAGTCAACATCCAAAAACTTGTGAAGTTTGAAGTAACGAAAGAAACAGAGCTTACCGGAGGACATTGGTTGTTTGTGTAGATATCCTTGATCAATTCCGGGACCGGTTGGCCCGGCCTATCTTCACGAGCGTTTTGATTCTCCTTTTGAGGGAGTCAGCCGGAAGGTCGTGGCGGGTAGCCCGGAGCAGGTCGTCCGCCCCGGTGTATGCGCAGATTAACCGCGCATTGTGCCGCGAGTGGCTGGATCCGCCGGGTGAACCAGCTAAGAGTGAGTTGAGCTCCGGTTAGCCCGTCATGGACTAACCAAGATATTCTCCGTGCCGCTTTCTCCAGGATAGGGGTTTGAGCGAGTGAGGGAACGAAGCTCCAGCTCGCGAGTTCTTCCGGAGGCTCGTTGGCGAACTTGGGCAGACCATCGTGGATGTCCGGAACTGAAGCGTTCTTTTCATAGAACCATCCGGCGTTCCAGTACCCGACGGATTCGTGCGAATCGTGTGGTGGATACATGTGTCCAGGTCGGAGCATGAACGTCATGCTCCCACAGTTCACCATTGCTTTGTCCTTCGTCTCCTTCTTGACTCGGAAGAAAAACTGCCATAACTTGACATCTGGTCGGATTCCAAGATGCCCTTCGCAAAGTGTTGCAAAGTTGGAGAGGAGGAGGTATGGGTTAGGGCAGATATTGTGAGGCTGGAGCCCATACGTGTTGAGGATGGAAAGGAAAAACTTCGAGCAGGGGAGCGACAACCCGCGCTCCACCCAAGCCTTGGTCATAACTACTTCATCGGCTCCGGGCTTGGGGACGTCGGTGTCGCGTATGAAGCTCCAGTAAGCGGAGTGATACGTCCAATTTGCATCATTATTTTATATCATAATTTGCTGTTATTCATTGATATATTTCATGTTTGGACACAATACTTATGTTATTTCATCTATTTTGCATGTTTCATCATTATTGGAGGATCAAGCGCCGGAGCCAGGATTCTGCTGGAAAAAGCATCGTCAGAACGCAATATTTCGGAAGATCAACAATTGACGGGAATTACACGAAAACTCCTATTTTTCCAGATGACGAAGGGACCAGAAGGGGGAGAAGAGGGGACCCGAGGTGGGCCCACCCCATAGGCGGCGCGGCCCAAGGCTTGGCCGCGCCGCCCTATGAGGAGGGGGGCCCACAGCCCCTCTCGCCTCCTTTTCTTCGCGTACTCCTTCGTCCTGAAAACCTAAGCTCCAGAGGGTACGTCGCGAAGAGCCACACCCGCCTCTGCGGGGCGGAGAACACCAGAGAGAAAAGAGCTCTCCGGCGGGCAGGAATCCGCCGGGGAAATTCCCTCCCGGAGGGGGAAATCGACGCCATCGTCACCGCCATCGAGCTGGACATCATCTCCATCACCATCACCATCATCTTCATCATCATCACCTCCGTCTCCACCGCAGCACCTCGTCACCGTTGTAGCAATTTGGGTTTGATCTTGATTGTTTGATAGGGGAAACTCTCCCGGTGCTGATTCCTACTTGTTATTGATGCTATTGAGTGAAACCGTTGAACCAAGGTTTATGTTCAGATTGTTGTTCATCATCATATCACCTCTGATCATGTTCCATATGATGTCTCGTGAGTAGTTCGTTTAGTTCTTGAGGACATGGGTGAAGTCTAAATGTTAGTAGTGAATTATGGTTGAGTAATATTCAATGTTATGATATTTAAGTTGTGGTGTCATTCTTCTAGTGGTGTCGTGTGAACGTCGACTACACGATACTTCACCATTTATGGGCATAGGGGAATACATCTTGTACTCGTTTGACAATTGCGGGGTTGCCGGAGTGACGAAACCTGAGCCCCGTTGGTATATCGATGCAGGAGGGATTGCAGGATCTTAGAGTTTAAGGTTGTGGTTAGATTTATCTTAATTACTTTCTTGTAGTTGCGGATGCTTGCAAGGGTATAATCACAAGTATGTATTAGTCCTAGGAAGGGCGGTACATTAGCATAGGTTCACCCACACAACACTTATCAAAACAATGAAGATTAATCAGTTGTATGTAGCGAAAGCACTAGACTAAATTCCCGTGTGTCCTCAAGAACGTTTGGTCATTATAAGTAAACAAACCGGCTTGTCCTTTGTGCTAAAAAGGATTGGGCCACTCGCTGCAATTATTTCTCTCGCATTTTACTTACTTGTACTTTATTCATCTGTTACATTGATACGTCTCCGATGTATCGATAATTTCTTACGTTCTATGCCATATTATTGATGATACCTACATGTTTTATGCACACTTTATGTCATATTCGTGCATTTTCTGGAACTAACCTATTAACAAGATGCCGAAGAGCCAGTTCTCGTTTTCGCTGTTTTTGGTTTCGTAAATCCTAGTAACGAAATGTTCTCGGAATTGGACGAAACGAAGACCCAGTGGGCCTATTTTTCCACGGAGCTTCCGGAAGACCGAAGAACATACGAAGTGGGGCCACGAGGTGGCGACACCACAAGGCGCGCGCGGCCTAGGGGGCCCGCGCCGCCCTATGGTGTGGCCCCCTCGTCCGGCCCCCGACTCGCCCTTCCGCCTACTTAAAGCCTCCGTCGCGAAACCCCCGATGCGAAAAAACCACGATACGGAAAACCTCACCGAGACGCCGCCGCCGCCGATCCCATCTCGGGGGATTCCGGAGATCTCCTCCGACACCCTGCCGGAGAGGGGATTCATCTCCCGGAGGACTCTACACCGCCATGGTCGCCTCCGGAGTGATGAGTGAGTAGTTCACCCCTGGACTATGGGTCCATAGCGAGTAGCTAGATGGTTGTCTTCTCCTCATTGTGCCTCATTGTTGGATCTTGTGAGCTGCCTAACATGATCAAGATCATCTATCTCGTAATACTCTATGTTGTGTTTGTCGGGATCCGATGGATAGAGAATACCATGTCATGTTAATTATCAAGTTATTACATATGTGTTGTTTATGATCTTGCATGCTCTCCGTTTCTAGTAGAGGCTCTGGCCAAGTTTTTACTTTTAACTCCAAGAGGGAGTATTTATGCTCGATAGTGGGTTCATGCCTCGCATTGACACACAGGACGATGGATGAGAAAGTTCTAAGGTTGTGTTGTGCTCGTTGCCACTAGGGATAAAACATTGGCGCTATGTCCGAGGATGTAGTTGTTGATTACATTACGCACCATACTTAATGCAATTGTCCGTTGTTAGCAACTTAATACCGGAGGAGGTTCGGATGATAACCCGAAGGTGGACTTTTTAGGCATAGATGCGATTGGATGGCGGTCTATGTACTTTGTCGTAATGCCCAATTAAATCTCACTATACTTATCATGTCATGTATGTGCATTGTTATGCCCTCTCTATTTGTCAATTGCCCGACTGTAATTTGTTCACCCAACATGCTTTTATCTTATGGGAGAGACACCTCTAGTGAACTCGTGGACCCCGGTCCATTCTTTTAATACTCGAAACACAAATCTGCTGCAATACTTGTTTTTACTAATTTCTCTCGCAAACAATCATCTTCCACACAATACGGTTAATCCTTTGTTACAGCAAGCCGGTGAGATTGACAACCTCACTGTTTCGTTGGGGCAAAGTACTTTGGTTGTGTTGTGCGTTTCCACGTTGGCGCCGGAATCTCCGGTGTTGCGCCGCACTACATCCCGCCGCCATCAACCTTCAACGTGCTTCTTGACTCCTACTGGTTCGATTAAACCTTGGTTTCTAACTCGAGGGAAACTTGCCGCTGTGCGCATCACACCTTCCTCTTGGGGTTCCCAACGGACGTGTCAACTACACGCATCAAGCAAATTTCCGGCGCCGTTGCCGGTGAGATCAAGACACGCCGCAAGGGGAGTCTCCACTTCCCAATCTCTTTACTTTGTTTTTGTCTTGCTTTATTTTATTTACTACTTTGTTTGCTGCATTATATCAAAACACAAAAAAATTAGTTGCTAGCTTTACTTTATTTATTGTCTTGTTTGCTATATCAAAAACACAAAAAAAATTAGTTACTTGCATTTACTTTACTTAATTCATCATGTTTCCTTTTAATTTTACCACAAAGAACATACCGGTAGGACAAGGGTCTATAATTGGGAGGAACAATATAGAAGAATTTTTCACCCATGTTAGTACCGTTGAAGATTTTGAAGATAGACACTTGGTAGAACTTGCTCCTACTTATGAAATTGCTTGCTGCTGCTTTAGTTCGCTTGTTGGAAACTAAATTTGTTAATCTCAATCCTATAAGCCAACACATGTTTCTTACACTTGGTGATTTGGAAGAGGGGGAAAAGAAAGATTTTGTTTTAGAAACCCTTCTTAGAGAATTTGGTGGTCTAGCAAGAGAGGCTAGAAAGGTCTTTGCTAAATTTAATATGCTTGGTTCTCATACTAATTTTGTTGGTCTCCTTGAAAAAATGGATATGGATAGGATAAGGTACACTAATAATGCTAATGATGGAGGGGAGATCAAAGCACCAATACCATGTAAACTCCTAGCTATGAATGATGCACTAGAAAATAACTATGCTTGGCTTGTTCCTGAAAATTTGTTCGATGAGAGTAGCAAGCCCAAGACTAATGAAAAGGGAGACGCTGAAACTTATGTATCCAATATACTATGCATGGTTGAGAAAACTCCAAACCCCGCTGTAGGTGCACCACCCTTCGATGTCACTTGAGATACACTTTCGCGCCTAGCTGAAAGGCGTTAAAGAAAGCGCTTATGGGAGACAACCCATATTTTTACTACAGTATTTTTGTTTTATATTTGTGTCTTGGAAGTTGTTTACTACTGTAGCAACCTCTCCTTATCTTAGTTTTATGTTTTGTTGTGCCAAGTAAAGTCTTTGATAGAAAAGTAAGTACTAGATTTGGATTACTGCGCAGTTCCAGATTTCTTTGCTGTCACGAATCTGGGTCTATCTCACTGTAGGTAGCTCAGAAAATTAAGCCAATTTACGAGCACGATCCTCAGATATGTACGCAACTTTCATTCAATTTGAGAATTTTCGTTTGAGCAAGTCTGGTGGCCTAATAAAATCCATCTTTACGGACTGTTCTGTTTTGACAGATTCTGTCTTTTATTTCGCATTGCCTCTTTTGCTATGTTGGATGAATTTCTTTGATCCACTAATGTCCAGTAGCTTTATGCAATGTCCGAAGTGTTAAGAATGATTGTGTCACCTCTGAACATGTGAATTTTTATTATGCACTAACCCTCTAATGAGTTGTTTCGAGTTCGGTGTGGAGGAAGTTTTCAAGGATCAAGAGAGGAGTATGATGCAATATGATCAAGGAGAGTGAAAGCTCTAAGCTTGGGGATGCCCCGGTGGTTCACCCTGCATATTATAAGAAGACTCAAGCGTCTAAGCTTGGGGATGCCCAAGGCATCCCCTTCTTCATCGACAACATTATCGGGTTCCTCCCCCGAAACTATATTTTTATTCCGTCACATCTTATGTACTTTACTTGGAGCGTCGGTTTGTTTTTGTTTTTTGTTTTGTTTGAATAAAATGGATCCTAGCATTCACTTCATGGGAGAGAGACACGCTCCGCTGTAGCATATGGACAAGTATGTCCTTAGGCTCTACTCATAGTATTCATGGCGAAGTTTCTTCTTCGTTAAATTGTTATATGGTTGGAATTGGAAAATGCTACATGTAGTAACTCTAAAATGTCTTGGATAATTTGATACTTGGCAATTGTTGTGCTCATGTTTAAGCTCTTGCATCATATACTTTGCACCTATTAATGAAGAAATACATAGAGCTTGCTAAAATTTGGTTTGCATAATTGGTCTCTCTAAGGTCTAGATAATTTCTAGTATTGAGTTTTGAACAACAAGGAAGACGGTGTAGAGTCTTATAATGTTTACAATATGTCTTTTATGTGAGTTTTGCTGTACCGTTCATCCTTGTGTTTGTTTCAAATAACCTTGCTAGCCTAAACCTTGTATCGAGAGGGAATACTTCTCATGCATCCAAAATACTTGAGCCAACCACTATGCCATTTGTGTCCACCATACCTACCTACTACATGGTATTTATCCGCCATTCCAAAGTAAATTGCTTGAGTGCTACCTTTAAAATTACATCATTCACCTTTGCAATATATAGCTCATGGGACAAATAGCTTAAAAACTATTGTGGTATTGAATATGTACTTATGCACTTTATCTCTTATTAAGTTGCTTGTTGTGCGATAACCATGCTTCGGGGGACGCCATCAACTATTCTTTGTTGAATATCATGTGAGTTGCTATGCATGTCCGTCTTGTCTGAAGCAAGAGAGATCTACCACCTTCATGGTTGGAGCATGCATATTGTTAGAGAAGAACTTTGGGCCGCTAACTAAAGCCATGATTCATGGTGGAAGTTTCAGTTTTGGACATATATCCTCAATCTCATATGAGAATAATAATTGTTGCCACATGCTTATGCATTAAAGAGGAGTCCATTATCTGTTGTCCATGTTGTCCCCGGTATGGATGTCTAAGTTGAGAATAATCAAAAGCGAGAAATCCAAAATGCGAGCTTTCTCCTTAGACCTTTGTACAGTAGCGGCATGGAGGTACCCCATTGTGACACTTGGTCAAAACATGTGCATTGCAAAGATCCGGTAGTCCAAGTTAATTAGGACAAGGTGCGGGCACTATTAGTATACTATGCATGAGACTTGCAACTTGTAAGATATAATGTACATAACTCATATGCTTTATTACTACCGTTGACAAAATTGTTTCATGTTTTCAGAATAAAAGCTCTAGCACAAATATAGCAATCGATGCTTTCCTCTTTGAAGGACCATTCTCTTTACTTTTATGTTGAGTCAGTTCACCTATCTCTCTCCACCTCAAGAAGCAAACACTTGTGTGAACAGTGCATTGATTCTTACATACTTGCATATTGTACTTGTTATATTACTCTATGTTGACAATTATCCATGAGATATACATGTTACAAGTTGAAAGCAACCGCTGAAACTTAATCTTCCTTTGTGTTGCTTCAATACCTTTACTTTGATTTATTGCTTTATGAGTTAACTCTTATGCAAGACTTATTGATGCTTGTCTTGAAGTATTATT
>NC_061508.1:100614174-100637157 GCF_022539505.1 Lolium rigidum | reverse complement strand
GTGATTTTCTCGGTTTCTCATGTTGAGGTATTGCACCTCTAAAAATCATAGAAAATCACCCCCACTGATTTCCATATTTCCACTTTTTGTTGGGTAGCTCTTGTTGTCCTCTTTCCAACAAAATTAGTTTCATCTCATTCGATTCTTTAATCTCAAGATATTTGCATTTCCATATTTGGGTTTAAAAGAAAAGAAAGAAAAAGGAAGAAAGGAAAAAGAAGAGGAGGGGCCGGAAGCTTGGGCGGTACCGCCGGCCTGGCCACGGCCGGAGGCTCCGGCCTTGGTACCGCCCAAGGTACCGGTTGGCTCGGGGAGCCTCAGTAGTTTTGCCAGGGAGGTTGGAGCCCCGGCGGTACCTTGGCCGGTACCCCGGCCGGAGGCTCCGGCCTCCCCTCCCGGCCCGCGCGCCCCAGGCCTCGCCGCGCTGCTCGACCATGGCCGGTAGTACCGGCCCTTCCTGGCCGGTACCTCCGGCCTCCCCCTCCCACGCGCGCACAGGCCTCCAACGGGCAGATTTTGGGGCCTCCTTTTATGCCCCCTCTCTCTCTTGTTTTATTAACTCTTGCTCCTTCTTCTTCCTCCTCTCTCTCAAGCCTCTCACCTCCATTGTTGATTGACTTTTTGTGAGCTTGAGATCTCTCTCCCCTTCCCATGATTCTTGCATCTATTTGAGAGAAAGTTTGAGGGGATCTAGATCCACACTTTGACCAAACCAAATCATCTCTTTGTGAGTGAATCTTTGGGATCTAGATCTTGGGGAACTTTGTGTTCTTCTTTTGTTCTTCCTCTCTTATTCCCCCAATAGCTTTTGTAGCTTTGTTGGAATTTGAGAGAGAAGGACTTGAGCATCTCTGTGGTGTTCTTGCCATTGCATTTGGTGCATCGGTTTGAGTTCTCCACGGTGATTCGTGGTGGTGAAAGCAAGAAGGTTGTTACTCTTGGGTTCTTGGAACCCTAGACGGATTCTAGACCTTTGTGGTGATTTGTTGGGAGCCTCCGATTAAGTTGTGGATGTGTGCCCCAACCTTTGTGTAAGGCCCGGTTTCCGCCTCGAAGGAAATCCCTTAGTGGAACCGTGACCTAGGCCTTTGTGGCGAGGGTCACCGGAGATTTAGGTGAGGCGCCTTCGTGGCGTTCGGTGTGTGGTGTGAGTACCGCATCTTGGGGTGAGGCCTTTGTGGCGTTGGTGTGCATCGAGCAACCACACCTCAAGGTGAGCCTCTTGTGGCGTTCGGGAGCACTAAGCAACCGCACCTCTCCACCGGAGATTAGCACTCGCAAGAGTGTGAACTCCGGGATAAATCATCGTCTCCCGCGTGCCTCGGTTATCTCTATACCCGAGCTCTTTACTTATGCACTTTACCTTGTGATAGCCATCGTGCTTGAAGTTATATATATCTTGCTATCACATACTTGCTTGTATTGCTTATCATAAGTTGTTGTTGCACATAAGTGAACCTTTGCTTAGAATAAGTTGTTGGTGCACATAGGTGAACAATAGTATATAGGCTTTGGGCTTGACAAAGTAAACGCTAGTTTTATTCCGCATTTGTTAAGCCCATCTCGTAAAAGTTTTAAATCGCCTATTCACCCCCCCCTCTAGGCGACATCCGTGTCCTTTCAATACTGCAGAAAAACTTGTGGATATATATGTAAAGGAGATTGTGAGTAAGCATGGAGTACCAAAGAAGATAGTCTCAGATAGAGGTTCAATTTTCACATCAGCATTCTGGAAACAACTACAAGAATCTTTGGGATCCAAGCTGGATTTCAGTACAGCATATCATCCACAAACCGGAGGACAAACCGAAAGAACCAATCAGATACTTGAAGACATGCTTAGAGCTTGTGCTCTGAACTTTGGAGGTTCGTGGGAGGATCATTTACCTTTAGCGGAGTTCTCATATAACAATAGTTATCAGAGTAGTATTCAGATGGCACCGTACGAGGCATTGTACGGAAGGAAGTGTAGATCACCAATTTGTTGGTTTGAAACCGGAGAAAACAAGGAGTTTACACCGGATTACATCAAGGAGAGACAAGACGTCATCGAGGTAATCAGGGATAGACTCAAAATAGCTCAGAGTCGTCAGAAGAGTTACGCCGACTTAAAGAGAAGAGATTGGGAACCGAAAGTGGGAGACATGGTATATTTGAAGGTTAGCCCAATGAAAGGACTCAAAAGGTTCGGAGTAAAAGGAAAACTAAGTCCTCGATACATAGGACCATTCAAGATACTCAGTCAGAATCGAGAAACAGCTTTTGAGTTGGAACTACCGGAACAGCTCAGTCTAATTCACAATGTTTTTCATGTATCACAACTCAGAAAATGTTTGAAGGCACCTGATGATCCTATTACACATGAAGAAATAGAGCTACAATCAGACTTAACTTATGTGGAGAAGCCTGAAAAGATTCTGGAAGTACAGTGGAAGAAGTTAAGGAATAGAGCAATCAAATACTGCAAGATACAATGGCAACATCATCCTGAACGAGAAGCAACCTGGGAGACCGAAGAAGAGCTCAGGAAGTCCTACCCCGAGTTATTCAGGTACCAATCTTAACTTCGGGACGAAGTTTCTGTTAAGGGGGGAGGCTGTAATAACCCAGAACATAGGAACAACGAAGGGTAGATTTAGAAATGGGATGTGCATTTCATCGCAAAACGGGGAAATTTTCGCGCCTTATTGCAACTAAACCTAAGAGGGATCGAGGTTCTCTCTCATTTTGCACTTAGGGTTAGGCAATGTGAGTTAGGGAAATTTCGACATGATCTCTTTTGTATCTTGTTGATTTGGGAAATTGATTTTATTTGACAAGTGTTAAACATTAAACAATAATCATTACACAACATAAATATGAATTTACAATTCAAACACAATATATTATTCAAATCCTTTTGGATTTCAAAGTGAGTATCAAATACAATATTTAATCAAGATTATACACTTTACATAATGCAAAAGCTCATAAACAAAAACTTGAGCTTTATTGATAACACAACACAAATTACATTGTCTTTACGGAATTCTTGATACAAGAATTGATGAATAATAAACAGAAATAAAAATAAAGATTACAAATAGTTCCTAAACTAAAATTTAGACTATGTGCCTTGAAGTATCTCTTCATGGCCATGTCCATGATTCAAAACCTGCAAAACATAAAAACCAATACTAGACAGAATGTTAAGTGTAGAAATTCAGTTTGGACAGATTAGTGTGACAGATTCAGTTTGGACAGTTAACCAAGTGTCATAGACACTTGTGCTTGTCCAAAACCTGGACAGCACCAGGATAAGAAGGAGCAGACCAAAACTGAGCAACCATCAGGGGCTCAAGTTTCAGCATATGAGCACACTGCTCATGTGTGCTGTGCACACAACAGCAAGGCAGTGCACTAGCCTAGTCATCAAGCAAACCAGGCTTGTGTGTCAAGGCCAGAGAGGAAGTAGAGACCATATAAATAGCACACAAACCCTAGAACCATGACAGTCGACCACATATGCAAATCACCAGGTAAGGGTGAAGCAGAACAAGCTCAGTTCATCCAGTTCTTGAGCAAGAACAGAACCAAACCATACAAAACCACTCAGCCACCAGGAATCATGGTGACTTGAGAAGATCATCCAAGACCTGGAGGTGGAGAGCTGTACACAAAACCCAAGTCCGCATCAACCAAATATTTCTTTCTAGGAGCCGGAACAAGGTATACCTAGTTCCCGGAAAAGATCCCATGGATCTAATCCATCATATGCATGAGCATGGGATGAGCAGATGCTCATATGGGTAGATCATCACTTGGTTTTCACCAAGGATTACTGCCAGTCAAAAGCCACTAAAATATAAAGCATCTAGGTACAGATCCTATGCACAAGAAACTAGCACATATGTACAGTATGCACACACTAGCCAGCATTTGATGCATAGGTAGCACCAGTAGATGGCAAGGATTAGCAGCCATGACTACACAATAAATCCTAAGCATACAACCATCAGAAACCCTAGATTTCTTCACAGGCAAGTATATTGGCATTCATAGTTTCTATGATTCCCAAATATACAAGCAAAGATGAGTAGCCAACAAGATCCAACCAACCAGGTGAGCAACCAGTCAGTAGCAAGGCTACTGAGGTCACTTCACACTTAGCACCAATTGAGAGAAAGCCAAATACAAAGCATCACTATCCAGAAATGGATTCAGACTTTAATTGCTTGATAAATAATCATGAACAAGCAAATTCATATCAAGCAAGTCATTTAAAATCATCACCGCATAAGCAGTTCTTCATAATCAAATTAATACAAGCATGAATTTATTACGGATCCATGCTTAGTACTGACAGTAGCACACTATTGAGCAGCATAGTTAATTTATAGCCACAGTATTAACCAGTAAGCCATCACTGGCAATCAATTGATCAAATGGATCAATTATAGCAAGCCAAGTTACACAGAGAGGTTAGCCAGCAAGCAAGGAATGATCCAATGGATCATTGGCTTACAGGAGTAGCACTAAATCATATCACAGGCACCTCTGGCACACACACAAGTGTCACAGATGCAAAACAAGTACACCTAGACAAGCAAGCACAGTAGAGCATGGCAAGTATAGAGCATGCTAGGAGCAGCAGAGAAGCAAGAACAACATGAACAGCATGTCGAGCAGCAGGTGCCAGTACCAGTAATGGTAATTGGACCATGTGCTTGCAATCAATCCAAACATAGACGAATTGCATCGGAATAGCAAGGCTCGGGTGATCACAGGATCACCGGAGAGCAAGCAGAGCTTGAGGAGGAAGAAGAACAGCACCAAGAGGAGGCGCACAGAGAAGAGGTGGATGCAACACTTACTTGCGCCCGGAGCGCAGGCTAGGGCATGGCGAGGCAGTGCTCGCGCGGCCCTAACGGCTGCAAGTCCAGGGTAGGCGCCGGCGTTACGCCGACGAGCACAAACACCACCACAGCACGGCACAGAGACGACGGCACAAGTACTGCAAGCAGCACCTGCGCCAGGTCAGTCTCGGAGGCGCACCCGTCGTCGGCGAGGACGAGATCTCGCCGGAGTTCGTCGCGGCGATTCTACCCGAGATCCAGATCGGAGGCGATTCGCCAGAGAGGAAGAGAAGGAGAAAACCACGCGGACAGATCGATAGATCTGCTCGCGGCGGTTCTGATTCGGTAGGTGGCTACGGCGGAGGAGCTCGGAGTCGGCCGGAGCGCGGCGGCGGCCATGGCGGCGACGCCATCGCCACGGGCGTCGCGAGAGAGGAGCTAGGGTTAGGAAAAAGTGAGAGAGGGCCGAGTGAGTGAGAGCGGTGGGCCGTTCGGCTCCACCGAGCCGCTATGGGCACGCCTTAGTGGGCTGTCCCATGGGCTTAGGTTAGTGGGCCGGGCCCAATATGGGTCCAGGGGGTATTTTAGTATTTTCACAATTTAGAAAAGGCCATTATTTCACCAAATTTTAATAAATAAAATACAACTCTAAAAATCCATTAAAAATTGGATTGGTGAATGAAAAATTATTCTTAATAAGAATAAAATATGAAATAAAATTTGATGAACAAATTTAAATTTGTGAATTTTATGAATTTAAAATAAACATTTGGAATTTCAAATTATATTTCCTTGAATTAATAAATCAAGGAAAAATCCCAAATAAGTTCAAATACTTATTTTTAAACATTTCAAAATGAGATTCTATTATTCCAAATCATTTCTATTTGAAAAAGGTATTTTCCAAAGGAAGATATTCTATTCCTTTTTATTCTCAAAAATATAGAGACAACTCTATTATTTCAAATTATTTTGGAATAAATAATAAATCACCAACATAAAGTAGTTTACTTTGAATTATGTTACCTTGTGTGAATTAAAGTGTTTTATACATTAAAACAATTGCAAATTATCGCCAAAGGCATAAATCTTAACTCAACCCTAAATTGTAATAACTCATCGGGATAAAGGGATTCAACAAAAAATAATACATCCATGCATGCATCATTTGGATTTTATAACATTGTCCTTACCGGACAATGATGCTTCTTTACGTAACCCGAGGTCCAGGTTCCATCCAACGCATTGAACCGCACTATCTCGCAGTCCACAGTGCAAGTTCACCCTTGCTCATGTCAAATTTGAGTATTTTCTATTAATTTAATGCAAAGCTATATGACTTATCATTCCCGCATTGAAAATGAAATGTTACTTTTCCAATTATGAATATGACTATGTGGTTGGCAATGGAACCAAGGTATGTGTTGATTGGTGGAGGTTCCATTGCATGGGTACTATTCATCTAGGACTAAGTACCAATGCCGTCCAGTGATTCTAGCGCCGTACATATCGCGTTGACCATAAGATCTATAATGGCTCTGGGGAAGCCAGCTGTATCTTTTCCCTCTCGCATGCCAACGGATTGGTAATAAGGGTTGCCCGGATCAGTCTATCTTTGGTAAAGGTGGGGACATGTGGTCCTGCACAGTCTACCATTAGATACAGGAGAGGGTAGACTTATTATTGGTCTATGAAGGATTGTAAGGGTTGTCCGGATCAGTCTATCTATGGTGTATAGAACAGGGCATATAAGTTGTTCGGCTCAGTCTACCTTAATGGTATAGGAGAGAACAAGTGCCTGGGTTAGTCTACCCATAAATATAGGAGAGGACAGACTTACAAAAGGGTGGGTCTGCGAGGTCGCGGAGAAGGCGGTGTGGGCTTGGATCTTTATACCTGGCCTCACACCAAGGAAGTGTGAACGGGGGCAAGTCCTCGCGGATGGCAAAAAGGGTGAGATCTCTTATGGGAAAAGTAACGCACCTCTCGCAGAGTGTATTAAATTGTGGCTGTCACTCCCTGTTCCGGGAAGGGAACTGCGAACGCGGCAGAAAGGAACTCCGTGAAGTTCTAGTCAACCCGTGAAGACCGACGGGCATAGTTTTCAGAATAAAATAAACCTTTTGAAGAAATGATTTCGAAACATGCATTGACCTAAGATTTTCCGATCGAAGGTCGTAGCTAGTGCATCAAACACCTTTTACTCTTTTGAACTTGCCGAGTACCCCCGTACTCACTTTATTTCGACACCCTTGCTAGACTGTGATACGGAAGTGGAGGCCATGACCGATGGAGCACCAGGAGGAAGCTACGAGCTGGTCTACGAGGAACCCGATCTTTCCGGAGGAGTTGAAGGCGTAGACTATGGGATAGTCTACGGACCCGATGACATGGAGGTGGAGGAGTAGTGATATACCCGAGTAGCATAGAGCCGAGCAGCGTAGTGGCATACTTAAATAAGTTGCTGAGCTCTTTTCATATCTAGTTGGTTTGTACTAAGTACCTTATGTTGTAGGGTGTTCTCATCGGACCTGTGAGAATACCAACTTGTTAAGACCATGATTGTAATATATTATCGAGTGTTATGACCTGCAATGTTTCTGTTGTACCACTCTGAGGGATGTGATATTTGTGAAGAAGTCCCTTCATGAAGATCATATCAACGACTTGTATACTACAACATGCAGTGGTATGCTGGGTCACCGCAATCGATGAGGGCAAAACTTCCGCTACTTACTCATTCCATGTTGGTAGTCCACGACCATAGGCAACCCACGACACGCAAGATCAGGCCCATCAGAAGAGCGGACGGCTGCGGCTGAGGAAATCCTAGTTCCCTCCCAAATCTGGTTACGTGTTGCCAAATCCTTCCCCGCCACACTTCATACCGACACCCCGTCCTGGGTCGCCCCCGCGCGACCTGTGGCGGAAACCCTAGCTCCCTCCCACCCCGTCCCCAACCCCCCACCCCTCCCTGCCGCCGCCGGCGTGCGCCGCCGGGCAAAGCCCGCGCGGTGCCGGCGGCGGCGGGCTTTTCCTTCCCCGTCGCGAGGAGATCCGGGCGGGGCGGCGCTCTCCTTGGCGGCGGTGGTCGGCGAGGCCTGGCGTGGCAACAGCCGGCGTGCTGCGTCAGGGGCGACCTCCCGCAGGTGGAGGCGGCGGCGGGTGGTGGTGCTCGCGGCGGCTGCCTTCTGCGACGGCGGTGGCCTGGGTCCACCTCTGCAGGTCCCGGGCTCGACGGCGCAAGGGGCGGGGCTTGGCGCATGAAGCTTCCTGGGGCGGGCTATGCGTGTTGCGGGCCAGATCTGGGCTAGGCGGGCCCGGATCTGGTGGTGACGGCGGTAGCTGTCTACCCTGGGGGGTGGTGGCCTCGGGCGGTGCTGGTGCGCCGGCGCCGCAGTGGTTCGAGAGGTGGCTGGTGGAGGCGTGCTTGGCGGTGGGGTGCTCGGTCGACGGTCGGCCAGATCTGGCCGGTCCGCCGGTTGACACTCGTGCTACAGGTCGGGCGGGCGTGGGGGTGGTAGGACGACAGCGGGTCAGCGGCGGCAGCGTCCTCGAGCGTGCACGTCGGACCCGGGCCAGGCGGGCCTAGGTCTGGGTGATGCTTTGCGGGGCCGAGCTAAACGGAAGCTGTGCCTGACCTGTTTGTCGCTCCACTATCGTTCCGTCCTCTGGCCTGTGCACGTGTGCGCTAGTGCTATACATAGTGGTTTGGACCTGGCGGCACCTCGGGGCTTCTTGGTCAAGATCCGATGGGTTTGAGTGTTGGAGGAACGAGAGAAATCCCTGCTGGCGTGTCTGGTACCGACGCGGCGGCGCCTGTGGGTGTCGTCCTTCCTCCTTTGAGGGCGTCGGGGTTTCCTTCCTCTCCATTCCCTGCCGAGTGCCGGGGGGAACCCTAGGACCAGCTTGCTGGCCCGGGCAGCAGCAGCGTCACGACGTCGTCTCCCTTCTTGAAGGTGCTGCCTTGGTGCTCGAGGATCTTAGACTCAAGAAGTGGCTTGGTAGGGCAAGTTCAGAGGGCGGCATGGTGGAGGGCTGCAGTCTTGCTTCATCGCTAGACGTTGTCTGTGTTGTCTTCGAGTTGTATCTCTTTTTTCTTTTGGGCATGTTTTTGCTGCTGCCCCAGCATTTTTCGTGTGTGTGAATCCATGTATGATCGTTGCTTTATTTATAAAGCGGGGCGAAAGCCTATTTCGAGGCACTTCATACCGACACAGATGTGAACATGACGAATCTGTAGTGCCGCCAGAGAAATCCGGAGATCCATTGCCGATAGGTGACCTGTAGATGAATTATCTACATCTATAGATGACGGCTGCAAGCTCTGATAATATGGCTCCAGCCTACAAAACAACGATACGGCAATACGGACACGGTGATACGAATACGGGGACACAAGATATAGAAATTTATAGAAACTAGTACAAAACCCGTGCGTTGCTACGGTGCCATATTAAATAAAAGAGCATATGTTCGTTAAAATCCTTAGGCCGAATGTGGAACATTTTATTGACTTGCCTATTTAACTTATGTTAGTAAACTAAAGTCTCAAACCTCGTCTAATAGTGTGCTCGGTAGGTTTGTTTTAGTTTTTCATAAGCTTGCCAAGATCCTATGTCTTGTTTTTTAGGTCGTATTTTTCTGAAAGTAGCTACGCAGTCCTAAATCTCTGTTTCTTCTTAATAAAGCCTTCTTTGGATCAAACTGAGGATAAAAAAGCAAACGGTGCCATATTTAGAGTTTTGATAAAATTCTAATATCAAACTTATCAACCTTAATACAAAAAAAAATGTATCCTTTAATCTGGTAAATTGCTACAACAATGAACTACTATGAAAGCTCGCTTATTTTATCATGTATTAAAGGCTTAAAAGCTGCTTCACATTAACTCCGCAAACCTTAAGCCATAGTAGGATAATTACACATGGACGATATCAACGTCTTTTGTGT
The DNA here is from genome assembly GCF_022539505.1 of Lolium rigidum. NCBI lineage: Eukaryota > Viridiplantae > Streptophyta > Magnoliopsida > Poales > Poaceae > Lolium > Lolium rigidum. The sequence continues at coordinate 100,627,369 of NC_061508.1, read as the reverse complement.
TGGGGTCTCTAACATGCATGTTTCTGCCTATGTTGAATTCCAGCTTAACCCTTCTGTTGGCAGGGTTACATTGCGAAGTTGAGGACAGCCGTAGTTAGTACTTATGCATGCAATGCTTGAAAACATGGTGTGTAAACTACTGAAGTAGTTATTACTTATGCATCAAATATTTGAAATTATGTTATGTGAACTATTAAAACGTGCAATGTCTTATTCCGAAGTGCTGAATTTTGTAACTTTGAAAGCGTATTAGTACTGCTGTCTGCAGCTACTCAGAACCCAAATTTCCTTTTTGACATCACATTTTGATCAATCCATGGGTCTCATGTACCTGCAGGTGGTTGGAAAATCATGGCAGCGGGAAGGAAGCCGGGTTTTCCAAGCTGCCGTATAAAGTGGTGCTCCAGTGGTGCTGCGTTGTACTACCTCTGGTCTGAATTAATTGACGCACACTTTGCCTGGACATTGTTTACTTCTGGCATGACCCCGCGTCGATTAATTGCAAGCGGAGGGAGTATATAGATATCAAGAAAGCTTCGAAGTAATTATGTGGCTGTTGTTTGAGGTCACCTAGCAAGAGAGAGCAAGGATGTTCAGCTCAACAAAGTAACCATGATCTACAATTAACTACTCCTGTTTGATATCTTGGACTAAATGTCTGACGATGCAATTTAAGCCAATTTTTTTTTTTTGCTAAACTTCAGCAATTGCAAGTGGTCCTGCTACCAACCTAGGAAACATGGCCGTGTGTTGCAATTGGTTACAAAACTCTGTGTCACTAAGAGCAATTCCAATAGTGTAGCCAGCTGCTAGCTATAAGCCAAGTGCCATGTCATCTATAGCTAACTTAGAGCCAACATATACAATAGTGAGCTATAAAAGTGTAGTACTTTTACTATACATGGCCCACTTTTTAGTCTCACATAGTGCCTAGGAGCACGTGCTAGAGCTGGCTACAAGATAAGAGCCCATTCCTCTTCTCTCTCCTAATCTCTCTCTTCCAACTAAGCAAATTTATAATATTTTATCTCTTATAGCCAGCTGACTGTACCTTACTGTACTTGCTCTAAAGTCATCACTTAGCAGCCTTTAAATTTTCCACGGCTCTTAAATTTTCCTTAACCTAGCTTTATCAACATTTAAAACTTTATATGATGTAGCTTCCAGTTTCTCAATCCTTGCTTTTAGTGATGCAAAGGGTTTGCGATAAACCCACCTATATTCTCATAAAAGTACAGGCAATGGTCATAATCATCTGATCAATCATCTTATTCAATTTCAAACTTTAAAAAGTATATGTGTGCATGTCCAATAAATATAGGTCGAAATGTTGTAACACCGCTAGTATAATGGAGTATTTTTTTTAAACTTATTGGAGTTGTCATTTTCATGAGGTTGCAGTCAAGATTAAAGCTAAATAAATGCTGAGAAGAAATAAGAGAAAAATATTTTCTATCCATGGGTATCGAGCTTACTTTTGTCATTCAGGCTCTCCAAACTGATCTTTTCCAATGCCTGCACATCAAAAGCACCCGACACATCTTGGTGAAATTCTCCAGGATACTCAATGTTGTAAGAGTAAATAAATCAAATATGGGAGAATGATACATTACATTAATTACCTATTCAGTCATAATATGTACATAATCAGCGTACAACATCTCTTACCAGTATATTTGAAGATTGTGAGAACAATGCTTTTCAGGAGCTAGCCAAACAACTTGTCAGTATCGTATTTAGTTCTAAAACGTTGTACTTCAGCAATGAATCTGAAACAAATAAAAGTATCATTGGACATGAGCTAGAGTCTATAAAATACATCAGCTCATTGGCATGGCTAACCCCATCACATCGAAGTATGGAACCTGGTAGTAAGTTCCAGTGCCATGGAGATCCTCGCTCAGTAATCAACCAAAGGCACGACGATGAGAGCACAAAAGGGAGCAGTCTGAAGATGTTTATCCTTTGCTCAGGAATCCACCAAGGACATGATGATGAGAGCATAGAGGGGGCCAGCCTGAACCTGAAGATGTTTTGCATCCTAGCGCTAGCTGAGCCACTTAACTCCCGTGTCAGGATAAATCCCAACCCACCTCGGATTTTCGCCGGCAGTTGTGCCGTCGAGCCGTGAGGCCTTCCGAGATCCCGGGTCACCCCTCCACGATCGTGACGATAATAGCTGCCTGAGCTCCTCGCGGGATAAGCGCTCGAGATCCCGGGTCACCCCTCCACGATCGTGACGATAATAGCTGCCTGAGCTCCTCGCGGGATAAGCGCTCGGAATCGCTACAGGATCAGCGATGCGGATCGGGGATGTTCAGAATAGCAGCGCCGATCAGGAACGGCTATCACCATGTTTTCAATTTCAAAGAAATCCATGGGCGCCGAAGCAATGGATCTCATCAACTATCGAATATATCCAATCGGCAAAAGACAGTTCGAGCAGTGAAAGCTTGCACAACAATTAAGGAAACAAAACCAACCATGACATGTGCACGGATCGATCAGCAATAGAAATCACGCAGCCATCTAGATTGGTGACATTGGTCAGCATGCCGTAGATTCTCGATAGTCGGAACAGCTCGCCCGGAGCTGGCTCTCCGCCTAGTGGACTTTCTCCTGCTGGCGAGGAAGCCACGATCGTGTAGGAAGCGTGATGCGGCGGTGGCTGGAGTGGATTGTTTCGAGGGGACGTGTGGGCATTGCTGCTTATATAAAGGCTGGGGCTAGAGGCGGGACTCGTACGTCGTATTAGACTTGGAAGTACTATTCTGTCCGGTCAAGATTTTGATCGGGAGAGTTCAAAAACGTTGCGACCAAGTGACGGACGAAACAAACCAGGGAGGACGAAAACGGACCAAACCACGGAAACGCTTTTCCCTTTATTATTAGGTAATATAGATAGCAATACAACAAGTATAGATATAAAAAATAATAAAATGTCGTGTGACAACTGATGAAGATAAATGATATGAATGTTGATCGAAACTAAACATCAACAGCAAGCAACCACACACGTATCCCGGCAGCAAGCACGCACACCCAGCGCAAGCAAGCACCCACGCCTGTGGCAAACAAGCTCCCAACGCAGCAGGGGCAACAACCATGGCAGGTAGTACTACTTACTTTGTTCGCACGCCATATCAGCTTCGGTTTCCATCCATCGAAATGAGCTAAATTAGGAACGCCGGAAGAAATGATGATATTGCTAACCCTTGGATAGATGGGTGTCGTCAATCTTGATAAAATGGTGGAAAAAAAATGAATATTTGTTGGAGTGTGAGAGGTGCAAAATATTTGGAAATGTGTGAGAGGAGAAGGAGAAGGGGAAATGAGATGCAGGGCGATCGGGCTGAAGAAATAGGGAGGGACCCTTTAGTACCGGTTCTTCAGATGAGGCGATACTAAAGGTTCAGCTTTGGCCCCACCTCCAACTCAAAATGGGACTAAAATCCTTTCGTACCGGTTCGTAACACGAACAGGTACAAAAGGCCCTCAACGAACCGGTATTAATGTTCATCGGCCGCCTGAGCAAGGGAATCGGTACTAATGGACCCTTTAGTACTGGTTCGTAAGGGAACCGGTACTAAAGACTTAGACGGATGCCAGTTTTTCTACTAGTGTCTAGACAGCAACGAGCGACTCCAGCCGGTGACGGTGGTCGTGCACTCGTGCGATGGCTGTCAAGGCCTCCATCCAGTCGCCTGCCAGAGTCAATCAAGTAAATATATAGAGGTTGTACTGGCTAATAGGGTTAATCGTGAGGATTGACTGAGCTTCCCGTGTCCCAGCCAGGGTAGATGCTAAAAAATAGCTGCCTATAGCAAATTCAATAAACCCTAATTAGCTAGTTATAAGGATTAAAATAATATATTGTTGCTTAGTTGGAGAAGAGAGAGAATGAGAGAGAAGAGGAGGGCTCTTAGAGCAAGAATAATAGCGTAGCCGGCAACCGGTTATAACAATTTACCATATCATCTATAGTCAACTTATAGCTAGCATGTACTATAATAGTAAGCTATAAAAGTGTAGTACTTTTATAATACATGGCTCACCTTTTAGTCTTACATAATGTCTAGGAGCACGTGCTAGAGCTGGTAGTATTAGATAAGAGCTCACTTCCCTTCTCTCTTCTAATCTCTCTCCTCCAACTAAGCAAACTTATAATATTTTATTTTTTTATAGCCAGCTGACTGTACCTTATTGTACTTGCTCTTATGCAAGAGCTAGCTCTAGCACGTGCTCCTAGAAACTTTATGAGAGTGAAAAGTGGATCATACATTGATAAAGTAGTATAATTTTATAGCTCACTATTGTACATGTTGATTTTAAATTAACTACACATGACATACTAGCACTTATCTTATAGCAAACTATAGGACTTATCTTATAGCCAGACTATTAGCTTCTAGGATAGCCTTCCGCGATGATAAGCCTATTTCTGCTGCTATGGGCGCGTCTAGCCGCTGGAGGATTCGAGACGACAGACCACATTATAATGTCTCATCCCGAAATTCAGGCTGGATTATTTTCTGTTGCTTTCTCCTTTACTCTTTGTTCCACGGTTCAGTTGCCTCATACTAGAATTGCTAACATTAATTTGTGTATAGAAGCTTGATCATCTATTCAAAAACTACAACTTCTTCGTCGAGGCTTGCTTTTCCGTTCTCTCCTCTCTGTATTTATGTAGATGAAACGGATGCAACCTGCCTATTCAATTCCATTACATCCCATGTCTTTTTTATAGAAATAAGAACTATACACAGAATTGGCATATCCAATTTAGGACCGTAGCAGATTATTATCCAATTTAGGTCCGTAGAGTATTATAAGCAATACAATAGTCCCAAAGAAAAAGAAAAATATTATTTTCCATAATATGTATGCTGAAATTCTTTGCTTCTATGGTGTATATTGCAATTCATAGAGAAAACCCCTAAGTGGTTTAGCTGGACAGGCATCGCTTAATCAAATAGCCCACTATTTTTTCTTGGTCCCAGCTATGTCGACAACGTCTCGGGCGACTTATCATCATTTTGGCGATGAGAGCACGCCGTTCGCCGCGTCCTCGAGGAGCTGCTGCCGCTCCCCCGCGAAGAAGACGCGGCCCGCCTCCTCAACCAGTGCCCGCTGGATGGAGAGGTTGGCGGCGAAACCGCTCATCTTTTTTTGAGAGGAATACGGCGGCGCAACTGCTCATCGTTGGCCTCCTCGCGGGCACGGGCGTCGTCCTGCAGCTCCTTCAACAACTCGGAGGACTCAACGATTGCCCATTGATGTGCCGCTTGCTCCTCCGAGTCTGGCCCATCCTCGGACCAGTCGATGTCGTCATCGTCCTCAGCTTTCGCTCCCAGGCTGCAAAATCTGCAGCCACCGACTCCTCCCACAGCTGCTGCTCTAGCTCCTCACACCGCTGCCGGTGCTGGAACTCCTGCCTCTGCGGCCGCTCCTGCAGCTCCTCCGCACGCCGCCGCTCGTGCAACTCATCCCGACGCCGCCACTACTCCAGCTCCTCCACCCTCCGCACCTGGAGGCGACGCGACGCTTCTGCCGATGCGGCGTTTATCGCTTGTGTTTGCCGCTCGAGCTCGACAAACTCGTTGCCGACAAATGCAGCTATGGCGGCCACTTGCGTCCCCTCCTCCCTCTCCATGTTATCCGCCAGCTCCGGGTATTCTTTGAACACCGCCGGTGGTGGTGGTGGAGATGGTGGTGGAGATGGAGAGGGAGACGGTGGTAGAGGCAGCTGGTCGCCGTTTGTGTGGCTCAGCATTGCGTAGGTGGTATGCAGGTGACGAGGAATGGTTGATGGTGGAGAAAGGAATGCTAACGGCTGTGGTGAGACGGTAGTGGAGTGGAGGCGGTCTTTTATAGGCGACGGCAACGCGAGAAGAGGCGGGAAAAAAGCGCGAGAAGCGGTGAGAAGCCGCGGAAAGAAAGGGCACGGGAACTAGTGGTGGCGTGCGAACGACGCCGATGCGTGGAGGAGGCGCAATGACGACGTGACGTCTCGCCTGCCCCTCCGTCGCCATTAAGGCAAAGCTGCAGCGCTTCATTTCGTTTCGTTTCGTGTGTCAATGAGGCGTCGAGCCCGTCACTCGGTGACCCGTTTCCGCGCTATGTCTGACACGCCCTCATCGTTCCATGTGGAGCAGGGATAACCTCAGGATGCCGGACACCGTATCAAATCACGTCGGATGAAAAAAAAACTTTTGAAACGGGATTGTGTCTGACGTGTCCGACGTGCCCACACAAAAAGCTGGGGGGCTTTAGAGCAAGTATAATAAACCTAGCTATAGTAGTTGCCGCATAATCTAATATCCATGTTTGAAAAGAGAGAAAGGATGTGAGAGAGTGGAACCGGCTACAGCTCAAACGCCCGGCTGCACGCATGGCTTCCATTTACCGCCAAAGGCCAATAGCATGCATGCATTAAATAATTGTTTTTTTACAAAATTGATTTAATAGCTAGCCTAAGACTGCTCATAGTGGGAGTAACATAGGTAGTAACATCACACACCCAAAACATTTTGGTGGTATGATATGGCAATAAATAAAGAAAGAAAGTGGGGTGGTAACTAGTTATGTTACCATAACATTACACTTCTCAAGACAATACAAGATGAGTCTACAATCTAATAAATATAACATGCATAATACCACGTATATGTAACTACCTACTATAAAGGTAGTAACATGCACCATGTTACTACTCTATGTTACTCACCGTAACTAGTCTAATTGCTAGTTTATTATATGAGTGGGCTCTATGTTAAGTCTAAAGTGAGGTGGCATTGCTATAGAGCCAACATCCGGCTCTTTTATTGCAAGAAAATTCTATGGGGCTGGGCTGCATAGAACCCCTCGTGAGGCCCCTCCTCTGATTATTGCCACGTCACACTTAACACACATCTTAAAGCATCACACTAATCCTAATCATCTAGTATACGTATATACGTAATACACCTGCAGTATACCAGAGCCGCTGGCCGTCGCGCGCTTCTGATCTCCGCACCGCTGACAATGGCTTCTGATCTCCGCGCCGCCGTACCAATCTTCCCATGACCCTTTGATGGTGACTCAGAATGCAGAGCAGAGCTCGCCGTGTCTGGCCCTTCTGTCTTACAACTGCTCGGAACAAGGGTGATTTCTTTTGGACTTATGCTTATGCATAAACTTGCTTTTGTAGATTCTGGTGGGGAGAAGCAGTGGTGCGCAGAAGCTTCCAGAAACTTTCTGGAGACTTCTTTTGGGCTTATAATGTTTTGACTTATTTGTGTCAATGAGTTGCGAAATGTCTATTATACACCTGGATCAGATCACGCAAACTCCATCCCAAAATCAGATCATGGAAGCTTGAAGCTGATGGCGATGTGGAGGGAAGACCAGGTCGGGGCAGAGACGATCTGGCCGGGTGGGAGCCGCCCGCAGTCTAGGAGCTCGACGGCCGGTCTTGGAGCTCGACGGCCGGTCTTGGAGCTCGACGGCTGGTCTTGGAGCTCGAAGGCCGGCCTTGGAGCTTCGGGGTGGAGGGCGGGGCGGGTGGGATCCTGCCTCCCGCTGCCAGGATCTGCGGTCTGCGGCTGGGGTAGGGCGGCAATGGAGGAACAGCGCCGGGACATTGGAGAGCGGCGGCGGCTCAGTTTCATTCGAGCGAGGACGGCAGGTGGGAAGCGATTCGTTTTTTCATTTTTTTTTTCTCGCTTTGACTCAGGTAACTAGGCGGTGGCATTCTGCCGTAAATTCCATGAAACGACATGTCCATTTCCACAAAACGTTTCGTGAACTCGTGGGGAAGCTCGGGAAGCTGCTCTCGACCAGTTTCTCCCCACTACACGTACATGCGCTTCTGGAGCGTTTCTCGGTGGGGAGAAGCCAGACATTTCTTTTGGGCTTTTGCTTCTCTAGACCTATAAGCAGCCCATAAGCCTCAAAAGAAGTCACCCTAAGTCTCCTGGCTTCGCCGATCCTTGCGAATGCGGCAACAACGGGCCACGCCGGTGGACTCCCCGCCGATGCCAACTCCACCCACTGATACGTCTCAAACGTATCTATAATTTCTTATGTTCCATGCTAGTTATATGACAATACTCACATGTTTTATATACACTTTACATCATATTGATGCATTTTCTGGCACTAACCTATTAACAAGATGCCGAAGCGTCAGTTCCTGTTTTCTGCTGTTTTTGGTTTCAGAAATCCTACACAGGAAATATTCTCGGAATTGGACGAAACAAAAGCCCACGGTCTTATTTTCCACGGAGCCTTCCAGAACACCGAAGAGGAGACGAAGAGGGGCCACGATGAGGCCACCCCACAAGGCGGCGCGGTGGGGCCCCTGGCCGCGCCGGCCTATGGGGTGGGCCCCTCGGGCGCCCCCGACTCTGCCCCTTCGCCTATTTATTCTGTCCGTCACGAAAACCCTAGTACCGAGAGCCACGATACGAGAAAAGTTACTGAGACGCCGCCGCCGACAAACCCATCTCGGGGGATTCTGAAGATTGCCTCCGGCACCCTGCCAGAGAGGGGAATCATCACCGGAGGGCTCTACATCACCATGCCCGCCTCCGGACTGATGCGTGAGTAGTTCATCCTTGGACTATGGGTCCATAGCAGTAGCTAGATGGTTGTCTTCTCCTTGTGTGCTATCATGTTTAGATCTTGTGAGCTGCCTATCATGATCAAGATCATCTATTTGTAATGCTACATGTTGTGTTTGTTGGGATCCGGTGAATATGGAATACTATGTCAAGTTGATTATCGATCTATCATATATGTGTTGTTTATGTTATTGCATGCTCTCCGTTGCTAGTAGAGGCTCTGGCCAAGTTGATACTTGTGACTCCAAGAGGGAGTATTTATGCACGATAGTGGGTTCATGCCTCCATTGAATCCGGGACAGTGACAGAAAGTTCTAAGGTTGTGGATGTGTTGTTGCCACTAGGGATAAAACATCAATGCTTTGTCTAAGGATATTTGTATTGATTACATTACGCACAGTACTTAATGCAATTGTCTGTTGTTTGCAACTTAATGGAAGGGGTGCGGATGCTAACCCGAAGGTGAACTTTTTAGGCATAGATGCATGCTGGATAGCGGTCTATGTTCTTTGTCGTAATGCCCTAAGTAAATCTCATAGTAGTCATCATGATATGTATGTGCATTGTTATGCCCTCTCTATTTGTCAATTTCCCAACTGTAATTTGTTCACCCAACGTGCTATTTATCTTATTGGAGATACACCACTAGTGAACTGTGGACCCCGGTCCACTCTTTTACATCTGAAATACAACCTACTGCAATCATTGTTCTCTGTTGTTCTTTCCAAACAAACATCATTCTTCACACCATACGTTTAATCCTTTGTTTACAGCAAGCCGGTGAGATTGACAACCTCACTGTTAAGTTGGGGCAAAGTATTTTGATTGTGTTGTGCAGGTTCCACGTTGGCGTCGGAATCCCTGGTTTTGCGCCGCACTACACTCCTTCACCAACAACCTTCACGTGGCCTTCATCTCGTACTGGTTCGATAACCTTGGTTTCTTACTGAGGGAAAACTTGATGTTGTACGCATCACACCTTCCTCTTGGGGTTCCCAACGGACGTGTGCTTTACCGTCACAAGCAACTCTTTTTTTGGCACCGTTGCCGGGGAGATCAAGACACGCTGCAAGGGGAGTCTCTCACATCCAATCTCTTTACTTTGTTTATTGTCTTGCTTTACTTTATTTTATTTTCTGTCTTGTTTGCTTTCTTTATATCAAAAACACAAAAAAAATAGTTACTTGCTTTACTTTATTTAATTCGGTTTGCTTAGTTTATTTTTATTATTGTTAAAATGAATACTCCTGAGAACACTAAGTTGTGTGATTTCACTAGCACCAATAATAATGATTTCATATGCACTCCTCTTGCTCCACCTGCCACTACAGCATAATTTTATGAAATTAAACCTGCTTTACTAAATCTTGTTATGAGAGAGCAATTTTCTGGTGTTAGTACTGATGAGGCTGCTGCCCATCTTAATAATTTTGTTGAACTTTGTGAAATGAAAAAGTATAATGATGTAGATGGGGATATTATAAAACTGAAACTTTTTCCTTTCTCCTTAAGAGGAAGAGCTAAAGATTGGTTGCTATCTTTGCCTAAGAATAGTATTGATTCATGGACTAAATGTAAAGATGCTTTCATTGGAAGATATTATCCTCCTGCTAAAATTATATCTTTGAGAAGTAGCATAATGAATTTTAAGCAATTGGATAATGAACATGTTGCCCAATCATGGGAAAGAATGAAATCTTTGGTAAAGAATTGCCCTACCCATGGACTAACTACTTGGATGATCATCCAAACCTTTTATGCAGGATTGAAATTTTCTTCGAGGAACCTATTGGATTCAGCTGCTGGAGGTACTTTTATGTCCATCACTTTGGGTGTTGCAACAAAGCTTCTTGTTGATATGATGATCAACTACTCTGAATGGCACACTGAAAGGACTCCTCAAGGTAAAAAGGTAAATTCTGTTGAAGAAACCTCCTCCTTGAGTGATAATATTGATGTTATTATGTCTATGCTTGTGAATAGTAGATCTAATGTTGATCCTAATAATGTTCCTTTAGCTTCATTGGTTGCCCAAGAAGAACATGTTGATGTGAACTTCATTAAAAGTAATAATTTCAACAACAATGCTTATAGGAATAATTTTGGTAACAACAACTATATGCCATATCCTTCTAATAGTGGTAATTCTTATGGTAGATCTGTTTTGCCTAGTGAGGAAAAGATGCTAGAATTGAAAGAGCTACTAAGACCTTTATGCAATCACAATATGAGCAAAATCAATTGTTTACTAAAACTATGAATGAACAATCTGCCTTGTTGAAAAATATAGGGAATCAACTTGAAAATTTGAATATGGAAATTTCTGGTTTGCAAACTAAGCTTTCAAATGCTGAAAACCGAATTTCATACATGTCTGAGTCACAAGCTTCTTTAATTGACAAAATGGCTGCTAAACCTGAAGATAATGATACCCAAATTCTTGCTACAACAAACGCTATCCAAGTTCGAATTAATGACAATATTAGAATGATGGCTGAATTGCATGCTAGGTGGGAAAGAGAAGAAAAACTTGCTAAAGAGAATAATGTAGCTAAAGTTTGGACTATTACCACCACTAGTAATGTTGATGCTTCACATGTTGCTAAACCTCCTACTATCAATGGTAAAATAATTGGTGTTGGCAATGTCTCTAATTGATGAGGACATCCCTACCTCACTACTACCTCCGTCATTAACAAATGAAGATGAACCTGCTGTGAAGCTCAAGTCCAATGAAGTTCGGATTGGACCAATTACAAGAGCTCGTGCGAAGCTACTTAAACAACAGGTGAACTTGTTCCTAAACGATACTTTGATTGATGAGAACTTTATACTGCCTAAGTCCTATTATTTATGTATCATCAGGTATCAAGAGGAGACAAGCATCGCACGAGGAGAGGAGCAGACTGGACATGAAGACGGACGTCAAGAGGGCCGTGAAGCTGGACATGGAGCTGGACATGAAGATATCTCATGGACGCGCGAGGGAGGAGCGGGAGGAATGCGCGAGAGGAGAAGAAGAAGTCCAGGCCGGTACAGAACCCGGTCAGACCGGCCCCCAGACCGGACCGCCCGGTCCCTGGCCCGGTCGACCGGTCGTAAACCGGCCACCAACCGGAGGGATTTTATCGTACCGGGGCGAGACCGGAAACTTCGCAGTTTCCCGGTTTCCGACCGGTTGACCGGACCAGCGACCGGACCGCCCGGTCCACAGTCCGGTTGACCGGACCACAAACCGGACAGCCCGGTCCACAGCCCGGTTGACCGGATCCCAGACCGGACCAGTCCGAGTCTGTCTCGACCGGATCTATTGCGGGTCGGTTTTACTTGTGTTTTTCGACCGGAACTCGTCCCGGACACCTATATAAGTGCCCGGGACGCCCCTAGCTGCTTTAGACCACGTTTAAGATAAACCCTAGTTCTTAGTTGTTTGCTCTGCAAAACTATTGAATTCCCTACACCATATTGCTCGGATATTGTGTAGATCCTGTTTAAGTCTTGTGTGATCTGTTGTTCCATTGGGAATTAGACGGTTGCAACTTACCGCTTCGTGGTCGGCGGCTACGTGCGCAAGTGTGTGGAGTTGCGAATATCTTGCAGGGTTGAGAGCTGTTGCATTGGCGACAGGGACCAATCGAGAGATCTCGTTGCGTCATACAAGTTATCATCCACTACATCGTCGTGTTTCTCCGCTGCCATCACCCCGTGATCATCATCACCACCGTTGCTTACTGAGAAGATCGGGCCACCCCATATCATCTTGGTATCAGATTTCCAGTTTTCCTCGGTAAGCCATCCACAATCCACCCCATAGTTGAGTTGTGAGTGTTTTCCTATCCAGAAAAAGCCATAAAAAAAAATTAGGGTTAGGGTTTGCCATAGCCTTAGATTGCACTAATTTCGAGTTTTAGTTGCTTTTCGTAGTTGTTTTTGCGTATCTTTATCTTTCTTCTAGTAGAATTGTTAGGGTTTGCGTTTATCCTATCATCTTGTGTCTAGTTTATCATAGTGTGTCAGTTTTGTTACTCCGAGTCCACATAGCGTACAGTGTGCTTGTTCCCAACCATAGACACAGCCTTTCGATATACGTGACTAGGAACTTCCCCAGAAGAGACTAGTTTTACCGCTCGACATGCTGCTCATTAGGGTTTTGGTGCTTTGCATATCTTGTTGGCCGTGTTATCAAGGAGTTGAGTCAAAAAAAAAAAATTAAAACAAAAAGCAAAAAGAGCTACATAGCTGCGTGTGTTATACAAAAAGAAAAATACAAAAAGAAAAGTGTTCTGCTAGTTGAATCAAGTGAAGGCCTAAGTTTACTTTACTGCACCCGTAGTTGAGCAATCTTGTGCCTGTCTCATTGAGCTTTGCTAGCGTCTCTCTAGTGCATTGCAACCTTTCCCACATATAGTTGCATTGCCCCATTATATCGCCTTGTGTGAGTATCTTTGGTTGTCTACGGTCAGCGCTAGAGCTTGTTATTGGTGCAAATAGGTAGCCTACCTGTCGGGGGGAAGACCCCGGGTAGGGCAATGGACGCGGAGCAGCCGGCTGGCCACTGGCCGGCTCGCGGCAAAGGCCGGCTGAGGAGCAGC